>NW_008796221.1:1306616-1322061 GCF_000699145.1 Aptenodytes forsteri | reverse complement strand
GGGGGAGGCAGCGCTGCCCGGCCCGCGCGGAGCGGGCAGCACCCACCCGCCTGCCCACCCCGTTTCCCCCCGGGGTCTCTGCCCCGTTACAGATCTTCACACTTTCATGCCGCTTTTCAAGCCTGTTCGTTTCAAATTCTCTTGGTAATCTCCTGGTAACTGCTTAATCCATTTGATGATTGTCATCGTCTCCCTCTTTAGCATTATCGATTTGGGGCAAATGCCATCCAGAACATTTTGGGTGTCCCATTCTAACATTCCTATACATGATAATATAAAATGTTAATACATTAACAGCTGTTGCTATCCAGGCCATTTTGCCAAGGGAGCACCTCACAGCCCTGGTCTGTGCTCATCGGCGGTAGAAAGCATCACCAAGAACTGGCTTGGTAACAATACAGTATATGCACTGCCAGGACTAGTTCCTTAGCCAGGCAGTAAGTTTTAAAGAGCAATAAGCCTTTCTGACTCATAGGTGCTAGGGCTGGATAAAATCTAATAAATTTTCTAGGCCATTCCTCTGCTAGCACTGAAACGTTCCCCAGGGTACACTATGCTGTATTTTCTAAGACTTTGTCCAGTACAGCTTTACATGCATCATGCAGTGTGCCTTCTTGCCCATATTTTGTTTATTTTTTTATACCTGGTTTGTATTCAGGTACAAATATGAAATGAAGACAATAGCTGTTTTCTGAAAATTACTGGTAAAGCCTACTATTCTCAGGTGTCCCTTTGACATGAATACAAAACACAATCCAATAGTAAAACAAATGCCATGAATAATGTTTCATCTAATGTGCAACCTTGGCATAAGATGAAGGAGAATGCCTGCTGGCAATAGACTGTTCGTACAGGGACAGCATCTGAACAAACCTGAACAGAACACCTGTAACGGTTATATATTTCCCCAGTATGATACATGCAAAAACAGTTCTAGTACTAACATTTAGAATTATCTACCTGAAAGAAGCTGAGGGACAAATACAGAAATAAAATAAAATAGCAGTTGCCAAGTAAAAATAAAAACATTGAAGAAATTATGCTTATGATTGCATGTGCAGCTTTTCTAACTACGGATAGTAAAATGTGGATAGCTGCCCAGACAGAACCGCTCCGTGTGCGCTGAGCCTCCTCCAGGAACTGCTTTACCTTTGGACAAGCAGACTCTGGCTTTTTGTTCCTCATTGGCACCTGCTGCAAAATGAAATATTCCACACTTGAGCTAGGATAGCTTCAAATCAGAAGAGCCTGCTCCGGCTGAAGATAGTAGAAGATCAGCTTTGGATTTCAAAGGCAGCAGGGTAAGTTCAGAAAAAGTTGAAAGACTTGAGTGTATACAATTTTGGCGTAATGCTGATCTATGATGAGATTCGGTGCCACTTGAGCTTTAGGATATTTTATAGAGGACAACCCATTACAAATGGAAAGTCCTGCAAACCACCTACTTGTTTTTTTTCTGGAAAGTAAATGCTTATCCTATTATGTTTTTTTTATTCTTGAGGAGTGATTTCAGCTCCCTTCTCTATTAAAAAATCATCAGGGAGTCACTACAACTTCTGAGCTGATTCAGACACAAGTGTTGCTTTTCTGTGAGGAAAGGAATATTCTCTGAGTATTTACCTCAGGATTATGTTAGTAAAAAGTGAAATAAAATGAAAAGTCAGTGTAATCCTTTGTCTCTCTTTTTCTTTTTTTTTTTTTTTCTTTCTTTCTCTAGGGAAAAAGGCTTGAAGAAAACAAGCAGTTTGATTTTAAAAACTGCTGCTTTTCTAACCTCTTAGACATAGTCCATTTCTTTCAAAAACCCCCCAACCCAAAATCCAAATGAAGCATACTCAGATCCTTCCTCTTCCCCCAGCCCCAAAGCCCCTCACAAAACCCCAGAGGAAGGCACAAAGGCTGCAGGCAGTACTGCAGTAAATTTTTTCTTGGTCTTTATCAATCCACAAAACCAAAGTATGGTAGAACTAAAAGTGGAACTGTCCCCTTGGACACATACCATGATCTCTTGAATATTTTGTACTTGTTCAGCATGTGGAATTTCAGGTGACAGGGGTAGAATGAATCAAGTCTCTATGCCAGCGGTAGAGAGGCGCAGAGACTTCAGAAAACTGAAGAGGACAATTTTCCACCTTATGTAAATTCCCCAGCTGCTTAGAAATTCAGAAGTAAGATTCTGCTTTTCAACACCAAACTTCCTACACTGATTTGTGTCATATTTGGGGGAATAAAATGGGAGTAAAGTTGAGTCCAATAAGTCTGAACTGCAAATAACATGAAATGTTCTGCAATAGGAATGATACTGAAGTTTAAATATCCAAAGTTGGAAACCAAAATTACAGCATAAATAACGATAATGCTGTAGTGTAAACACAAATAAAATCAGTTAACATGAATAATACAATCCTTACTTATTATTTATGTAAAAATTTTATGTTTGATACCAGTAGGCAACCTTCTGTCTTTCTCCATTCAGGAAAGCAATGCAGTTCTGCAGTCTGAGAGCATCGGAGCAGCTGTGCAGGGTCAGACCACAGGTTTTTCTAGCCTGATAGCTAGTCTGTAGCAGTAGTAACCAGAAAAATCTTATAGAAAGATTAAGAGAAAATGGAAAATATTATAAAGCAATTTTCCTTTTATACCCTATCAGTTTCTGACAATCATGAGGATTAAGAACTTCTGAGCTGCAGGTTAGGCAGAAGGCTCATTTTTAATAGCTGCTGATGGACTTTTCCCCATGTACCAAACTAATCCCTTTTTCAATTCAACAAAACATTTTGTGACATTCTTTTGTCTAAGTTGAGCCTGTTGTCAAGTAACTTCACTGGTTATGGCCAGGTTTCTGTGGCGTGGGAAACAGTGAATAATCATACCCCATTCTTCTTTCTTACCCACACATGAGACAGTGATGTCCTGTCTCAATTGTCTCTTTTCCAATAAGGAGACCTAATCTATTCAGTCTTTTCTATATGGAAATATTTTTTTAATCTCTGTTCTTGGTCATTTTCTAGTTTTTCTATATCCCTTCTAAGATAGGAAGGTTAAAACCATGTGCAGTTTTCAAGGGGTAGAATTAATCTTTCCTAGGGAAGATGGCGTACTTGTTTACAAGTTAGGTGTTTAGTCACAGCTCATCATCTGGGCTTTTTAATCCATGGAGACACATTGACATCTCTAAAATTGTATCACTTGGGCATTTTTGGATGAAATGACTTATTGTATTTACTTTGAACTTTTTTTCTTTTTGTGGCAAAAATTAAGCAAACTAAATTACATCCTTGAGCACATGTACAATATATTTATGCAACTGATATGATGAATAATTTCTGGTTTGTTTTCAGTGGTTTTATTAATACTATCTTTGTTTGCCTTGTCTTTTGACAGCTACCGAGTGTTGAGCAATTTCCAACAGAATGAGTAACAAAGGTGTGTTAATTTCTAATTTATTCTTGTTGAGATTTTGTTTGGTACACCTGAAAAAAAAAACAACAAATGAGTGCAGTGTCAGATAATTACATGTTGTCTGTAACTGTAAACTGAAAGCAAGATTTCACTGTAGGATCCACCTTATCAAAAAAACTTATCAAAATCACCAAATGTATTCTATAATTTTATGACAATAAATAATCCTGACATTATTAGTGTTCATTTTTGTATATATTCACTAGAATATTTTATTTCTGTACTGAATTTCATATCAGTAATTATTTGCTTTTGTTGAGTATTTAGCAGTTCTAAAAGTATCCAGTTTAGACTTGTGCATACTATAATTATGTAACTCAAAATAATAACAGCAACAATCCAGGAAAGAAGCTGTATTCTCTCTTATATCACCACATCAAAATTCATATAACATCCTTATCAGGAAAATGTTATTTCTTTCCTGTTAAAGATATCTTTAAGGATTTTTCATGGGCTGCTGGCCAGCAGGTCTGCAGCCTTAAGTCATTTGTTTACAGGGTAAGTGAGCAGTGTCTTAGTTCTGAGGGATGATTTCTGGAAGCATGAGAGGACTTAATGGTCTATACCTTTCAAACTTAAGACTCTGTGCTTATATGGACACATTTCTCTTTTCTCTGCATTGATTTGAGGAAAAGCAACTGAAGAATAATGCTTTTCAATGATACTCTAAGTGGTCTTTGGATAATATAGGACTCCATAACTTCGTTCCATTGCATGAACATCTAGTCCTCTGAACTGAAGTGAGTGTGAGTTTGCCACTGATTTTTATGGGGAAGGAATGCTCAGAAGAGAAGCATTATTGCTTCTTACATGTAATTTGGTTTTGGGGAGTAGCATTTTGGACAAAAATAGTATGTGGAATTTATGAAAACTTTTAGATTAATTTGAATTATACTCAAACTTCCAATGGATTACTTTTTAGGTCTTAGTTCTCAGAAATGATTTTTATGAATTAATGTGATTTTATGGGCAGAAAGGATTAGGGATGAAGGAGGCTAGACCGGGAGTACACAACTGACATAATTTTGTTGTCAATATTATTGTTTTAAAGGGAAAGTACAAGAATGACATTGAATATTTATCAAACAAATGAGGGACACAAATGAAACACAAATGAATTATGATATATTAATGGAAAGAAATGCTTTTTTCATTTTTTATTTTCAAGTTTCTGCATGTAGATGTTTTAAGATGACTTTTTTTTTAGGATCAGTCTAACCACAGTGGGTTAAAAGGAGATTTTGATTTTCATAACATTGTTTTTGACAAAGCTATTTCTGATGAGGCTTCCATGTTGCAGCTGTAAAATAATCAAGGAAAAAAACATTAAAGAAACCCAAAGGGAGGATTATACCTCTTATGAAATGAGAAGAGAGTCATTAGTTTGAGAATTTACAATGTCTCAGATACAATTTTCCTCTTCTATAGGAGACTGGACTCCAGCATAGTCCTTTTTCAGAGAACATTGGGGTGTTCAACGAATGAAGGAACTAAGAAATTGTGAAAAGAGTATGTTGTATCTTTAAAGGCAGATGAAAACCATTTCTGATCTTTGGGTATGAACTGGAGAAGAACAGCTTATTAATTTCCAATCTGCAAGACATTTTATGAAGTAAAAAAGTTGAAATATCCCCAAAGACGACAGTGTCAAGATCAAAAGCCAGGGAGATGTCAAACAGAAACCTTCCAAAAGACAAGATGTATTGTCTTTTAAGACAAAATTAGAATGAGTGAAGTTGTAAAGGACTATGAAAAGTTCTGTACAGGCTTAAGCTATATTATTCAACGCTGGTCATTTATTCAATAGGATGCAAATTAACATTTCCCTCTTTTAGTCCAGGGACCCCCAATTTCACACTTGGAATTTTTTCACATTATCATACAAATGCTCTATCAAACATCTACCTGGAAGCATATATCAGCTTTCTGTGCCCTCCTTGATCACTCTTTTGGAGTTGCTGATGCAGAATGCTTACCTAATTTTGGAAGTGAGGGATGATATCCATGGCATTGTAAGTTGCAAGCAGTAACTGGGCTAAACCCCCCACTCATCGTCAACATGAACTTTTTCAGTGTTTCTGAAGATATTTACCATGATTGTTTATGATTTTCATAATGAACTGAAGTCAATTAGAGTGGATCGTCTTGGCAGAACTCCAGACTGCTTGAAACATATCACTAGCCATGAACAATTGCTTATGTATTGCAAGGAATGCAAATCTCTTAGCCTATTTTCTATGATTTTCTCACTTATCTGACTAGAGATATGCTTATACCACTCTTATCTCATGCTAAATATGGCAGCATTGTTTGTCCTAAGCATTTCTTAAGCATTTCTTAAAACTGAGTTCCCTACAACTCTACATAAAGATTCAGTTATTGAAAAATGGAGTCTTTGCATTGCTGAATTGTAAAAATAAAATTCAAAGCATTTTTTTTGTTGTAGGTATTAACAGTAAAGGCAGCTGCCTTTAGAAAATGAGTACAGCAGACACCAGGAGAGAGAGATCATTTATATATCTATGGAATGGTCTACAGAAAAAAACTACTACATAATGATTCCACAATTTACAGATGAGTATTGAGTGTTATATTTATTTACTGGTAGTGAAATGCTGGAGAATAGAAAGTTTTGTTTCTAAGTGTTAAACCATGCTTAAGTGTTTTGGGTTTTTTGTTTGTTTTGTTTTGTTTTTTTTGTTTTTTTATTTGGTTTGGTTTGGTTTGGTTTTGGTTTGGTTTTCTCTGTTTCATAGAACACTATTTATTTAATGGGTTGATACAAAATAACTCAGCTATCCATTGACCAGCTTTGAGATTCTTCACAACACATAGTCTGGAGTTATAAGAATGGCTTTAGTATTTGGGATAAAGCACATAAATCTAATGACTCATAAAGCTATTGACTAAGAACTTACTCTTGCTTCTTCTGAAGTCAATATATATTGGTATGTATATATCTCCTAGCTTTGGGTTATTATACAGAATATGATACCTCTTATCTGGATAACACAGAAAATAGATACATATCATATTTGAGGTCTGGATTCAAGAATAAAGAAGTGTACCTTACAACACTCAAGAGAGTACTGCTACACTAAGTGCAGAATAAAAAAATTAACATATATATATATTAGATATATTAATAGGATTACAACATTTGTCAGATATCCTTGTATCTTGTATAAGTATTTTGAGAAACTGGAATTTCTGTAGTAGTCTACTGGGACAAGAGAAAACAAACGAAACAGCGCTGTTGTAAACATGAAAGAATCACTGTAGTTTATTATGTTTGTCACTACCTAACACACTCAAGGAGGATTTATTCAACAAAGACACTAATTTGAGTTTAAGGTGTTCTCAAATATGTTCATAGTCTTAAAAAACAGTAAACGTTGGTCAGTACTGAACTACGTCCATATATTTACAATACGCAAACCGATGCCATAGAGATCTGCTGCATAGGTTTGTAGATCAGTTAGACACCTAGACTTCCTCTATCATCAACAGAGAGGAAGAAACACTTTAAGACTGCAGCCTATCCAACCTATTTTAGAAGTTTACTTTAAGAAGAGAAGTTAATTGTACACAGGTCTATTTGATTTCCCTGACTACAAGGAAACTAGCTTAGCTGCAGACATCTACATGGTAGATGTCCAGGTTTAGTTGACTGAATGCTGTTGGGGTTTTTTTATTCTACACATTTATTATGAAATAAGTAAAATATTTTGTTTGTTCAGATTCTTTGTCATAATTTATTTCTCAGTCTTCCAATAAGCTGAAAATATTTATATTATAATCACATTTCCAGCTGACAGTTTTATACGTTTTAAGAATATAGGAGTACATTGCGATTATGTATTTTAGAAAGGGTATATTCCAGCCAGGTTTTTGAGAGTTTTTCCCAATAATTCCCATGTCAAGCTCATACTTTTCATTAACTCCAGCAAACTGGGGGAGGGAGCAGGCACAGAGGGAGAGACAGAAAGAGTGCAATCCATACTTCCCAGATCCCTCATAAATTGCTCAGATGATTAACCGCTATCCCTGTTACATACATTTCACTTAATTTCAGGTCTTATATTTCACTTAATTTTAGGTCTGAATTTACCCAGCTTCAGTTTCTTCCCTTTGGAGATTTTCTTTTCCCTTCTCACAGTACATTCCTATAGCAAAACACTTCATATGCTGTAGTTGCAGTTATTATAGATTATGTCTGAAGATATCATTGAATCTTAGTCTTGAAGCAGTAAGTTCTAGCTACAGTCATAATCAAAATTAGTTTTGCACAATTTAAAATTTTTATATTGAAAAGAGAGTTGAGTTTACTTATTATTCTGCTAGTAATCTAGATTATATAACTATTGCACAGAAAGAAAAAGCATGCTTTAAAAACATTTTAAACTTCTACCATCGCTGAAGATATCATTGAATCTTAGTCTTGAAGCAGTAAGTTCTAGCTACAGTCATAATCAAAATTAGTTTTGCACAATTTAAAATTTTTATATTGAAAAGAGAGTTGAGTTTACTTATTATTCTGCTAGTAATCTAGATTATATAACTATTGCACAGAAAGAAAAAGCATGCTTTAAAAACATTTTAAACTTCTACCATCGTAAAATATTTCTCTTGTTACTAAAAAGTGGAGATTATAAAGGATAAGAAAAACACATGTGATATTTATATTTTTGTCCTGTCAGAAATGCTAATAATGAAATTTTAATGGTTTTGGATTCAGGAACAGAACACAAATTATCTTTCTTGCTTGGATAATTAAGCGTTTTAATAGAACTATGAGAAACTTGAGAGAGGTAAAATTATTTTCTTTAAATTTTATTTAAATTCTTGTATATCTTGTAGAACCTTAATTGTGTCTCGTGCACCATTTATTGAAGCAATATGGGGCACGCAATTTGGATATGACTAGAAATTGATAAAATGAGGTGCTAGTTTACTTAATCAAGAACACAATACACAATGAAAATATTTCAAAGTGAATTCTGTATCAAACATTGGAATATGCCTGCAGATAGGTATCCAACCCCCATTGCTTTCTTGGCAAAAAACCCTGATGAACATTGTTGATTTAAAAAGGAACCAAACTCAATATGCTCATACATGTGCACACATACACACACACAGACACTTATCATCTCTATATGAAGTAGGGATTAGGATTTCACCTGTGGTGGCCTGATCACATCTCTCTGCTTCTCCTGATCACTAGATCTCGTTCAAAGCAGGGAATTTGACTTTGACTCCTTCATGCCAGTAGACTTTCTTAAGGATTAGGTGTAAAGAAGGCCTTTTGTAAGTCTATTTGATGGAACTGTTCTTCTTTGGGAACAATTAGTCCACTTAGGTAAGAGTGTCTCTGTGTGTGTGAGAGAGAAAGAAAAAAAAGAAAGATACATACTCTGGCTGTTAAGGTGCTTTGCTTAAGCATTGGATACTTTACCTGGTTAGCCTCAGAAGGTGGTTGATTGCTTTATCTTTTTTTTGATCTTGGATTTTAGAAAATTCTCCTAATGAAAGCCACATTAAAAGTAGCTTGTTTGAATAAAATATTTTATTTCTAGAAGTCTATGTTTCCTTTTTAAACAATTAATTGGGAATGTTTTGCCCAGCTGGGTATCTAACTTCTAGTAAAATATATTTGCCTTTATAGACTTCATTGAATTACACTGAATTTACTATGCATTTTCAAACTGAGTTTATCTGTTTACCTCAGTCACACCTAATCCAGAGAATATTGAATTATCACTAGATTCTCTCATCTAGTTGACTGCTGAAGTGCACGAAACATTAGTCATTTTGGAACTAGGACTAATGTTTTCTACTTTTGAGTATTGAAGCAAATGAAGAATCTGGATTTACAGTCTAGCACTAGGAAGGTCAGCAAAGATTAAGAAGGTTTCAGTGTTAATGGAATTATTAAAATATAACGTGTTAATATTGGATGCAGCAGAAGTAATGGCAACGTGGAAAAAGTTGAAAGAAAGGAGGTGATATTAATTTAAAACATCTCTTTTGCAGGTGTACCAAATGTAAGACTCCCATATACATGGAGTGACAAATGACATTGGGGTTGCTTAGACTAAAATCCTAAAGTGTTTAAAGTGAACATAAATCAGCCACTGGTAGAGGGAGGGCAACTGTTGATCAGCATAGAGAAAGGTCATTAATTTTCACACTGCTGATTTGCCAGTCTGTGTCACTAAACATCTCTTTTGCAGGTGTACCAAATGTAAGACTCCCATATACATGGAGTGACAAATGACATTGGGGTTGCTTAGACTAAAATCCTAAAGTGTTTAAAGTGAACATAAATCAGCCACTGGTAGAGGGAGGGCAACTGTTGATCAGCATAGAGAAAGGTCATTAATTTTCACACTGCTGATTTGCCAGTCTGTGTCACTTTATTTTCTTGCAGAAATTTAATAGCAGATCAAGGCAGCAGGGAACTTGATATTATTAATGTTTCATTATTTAAATTGCATTTGTGAACATAATGAAAAGTATTACCTTAAACACTTAAAAGTAGAATACAGGTGTCAGACTAAAAAGACTACATTTTTCTTGTGCTGTTTCCCTGATTTCTTTTTTCCCTCGTGTCTGTATTTGGTTTTAAACCGGTTCTACCTCTTTATTACATTCAAGCTTAAGCTTTTTCTCCTCCTCTTTAAATTAGCTACAGCCTTTCATTCATAGTTGTTCTCCTCCTCTTGTATCCCATAATGCCCATACGGAATTACATCAGTGTGAAATTGGAGCTAAACAGAAATCATTGAGGCTCTATATCTCCTTTACAAAGATGCTGTGCATGGTAATTTTATACTGGAATTTGGCAGAAATGGTAACCTGGAAAATAACTATCTGTCACCAGAAAACCCCACACTTTTAATAGTGCATTGCACACCACAGCTAACTAGGTCTTTCATTCCTGACTCTCTTACTTTCACTGCAGTGTTTTATAATTTTTACAGTTTTGGAACTGTTTTACAGTTTTACTGTTTAAAACTTTCCTGTGTCTAAGCCTGTTTTCATGTACTTCACTTAGACAAATCAAGAATTCATTCTTATTGGCTATTAATTAGAAGATTGAGGGAAAGCTACATAGTTTCAGTACTTACTTGTCTACTTGAATTTTAAATATTTTAGTGCTAATCCTGGTGATATTCAAGGGGAGTTGTTTTATGTCTTTTTGCTGACAGAGACAATTTATAATGATTAATGTACATAATTACAGGATAAGCCAGATCTTGCTTTTATTGTGTTATTGTGTTTATTATGTTAAGCCGAAATATATCAGGTACATTATAAGGGAAGAAGGGAGTTTTTGTTACCTAGGTAGATTTTAAGGGTTAGATTTAATTTCATGTGCATTTTAATAAAAGTATATTGTGTTTACTCTTTTCCACACATGGAAGCCACATTAACTCTAAAGAGAAAGCACTGGTAATAAATTAGTACCAGGAAATCTTGACAATTCAGACCACTAAATCTGCCAGGTAGCAGTAGGTGCTAACAATCCTGTTCTCCGTATCATCTTGTACAATCCAAAGTGATATGAACACTGCAAAGTATAAAATACCCCACTTTTATACCCTACATAGAAAATTTAAAAAAAAAAGCCAATCACATTCAAATAGAATGAAAATCCAGAGTAGTTCTACATATGGCTTCACAGAAAAAAGGTTTTGGCCTGTTCTGGCTGGTTTTGAAAATTCTCCTTCAGTAACAATCCTATTCTAAATATAGGGAAACCTTCTTTATGAAGATAGAGAGAAAAGCAAGAGACTGAGAAATTCACTGGACATGTTGTTGCAAAGGTCCCACTTTTTTGTTTGAAGGAAATACATATATATAAAATATATACATATATTAATGGTTTTAAATACAGGTGGATACAAGAAGCCTACACTGGATCTGAAGGCAAGGACACATCATTGAATTGGTTTGTTTACAGAGTGAAACCCGAAGTGTTAGAGAACCTAATGCTGAAACTGTCAGTGTACCATGAATCACTGGTACATAGGATAATACATTATTTTTTATCTGTTTCTCTTTGAATAAAAATGACAACAATTAAAGACAACAACTTAGCAGAATATGGAGGACAAAAGCCAGAAGTGAAACATTTTGCTACTTTTCCTGAGGTCTGCTAGTTTGTAAAATATTCAGATTTGAAAGATATTAACTCACAAAAGCATATTCTTATTTTTGTTGACAATTTTTTTTTTTTTTTTTTTTTTTTGCCAGAATTCCTTTGGATTGATGCAAGGTATGACAGTCTGATTTTATTATGTGCTCAATTATTAGATCATAATGTATGAAGAAAGCTATTTCTCAGCCACAAAGCAGCTCAGTGATTTTTAATTCATATAAACCAGGCTGCTGAACAGGAGCAATGAGCTGGATTGCTACCCTGCACAACTGCATAACATATTTTTTTCCACTGGATAGTTCTTCTATGAAATAGTAATAATAAAGCTATTCCAGAGAGTAGAGGTATCGTATATAGTGTTTTTCACTCTCCTGTGGGGTTTTAACCATTGTTGTTGCTGTGGTGTTCTCTATTTCACCTGTGTAAGTGATCATCTTGTGATAGCTATACTTCCCCTCCTGTACCTTTTGTTTAATCTTGCAAGTGAGTAACTCAGTACAAGTCCATTTGAGGTAATCTCTGAGCTGTCTAATTGCACAATATCCCGTTGTTGGTGCTCACTGCCTCATTTAGTAGTTCTTCTCTGTGGATTTGAAATACACAATGCAGAAATTACATACATTATTTCTAAATATATCTTCCATTTAACTATAATTTTCTGAGTCAATATGATTATTAGTACTCTCATGAGTGAAAACTAAATGCTCCCCTAATCCTGATAAATTAACAAACAGCATTTGTTTCACCATTTATTACAGCGTGTTTT
This sequence comes from Aptenodytes forsteri, assembly GCF_000699145.1. Classification (NCBI taxonomy): domain Eukaryota; kingdom Metazoa; phylum Chordata; class Aves; order Sphenisciformes; family Spheniscidae; genus Aptenodytes; species Aptenodytes forsteri. The sequence goes on along the minus strand of NW_008796221.1, from coordinate 1,309,666 downwards.
TGGCCTAATAGAAATGTATTGTAGGTGGTACTTACAATTTTTAGAGCAGTTTGAGTATTTCAGGTAGTGTCCCTGTGACCTGGTGAGTGGTAGTCTCACTGCAGGAGATGCCTTGAGCTCTTTCTGCTTCGCTTTTAAGGACAGCTCACTTTTTTGGTATTAATACATTTTCAAGGCCAGCTACTTACCAGTAAGTTGTGGTAAATTGAGATACTCACAGAGGAACATAAGGAAAATATAAATTAATGTCAAAACTAGATGTGAGGAACTCCTGCCTCCCAGATTTCTGTCCGATCCATGAGAGCAAGACTCCCTTTGGAGCACTACACTTCTGAAAAGGATTCAGTAGCAGATGTCAGGAGTTTGCTGTTTGTCACGAGAGAAGGAAGGAGGCATGGAAGTGCGTGAGATATTTGAGAACTGAATATTAGCCTGGCAAATGTTTCATGAAGCAGTGAAGCAGTGCTCAGTGTTATTGCTAGTGGCTGTGTGGACTGTCTTCATGATCACTGGGTCAATTGCTTTACTAGCAGTTGCTGTCAATGGATATCAAAGAGTTTGGGGCAACTGGCATTTTCAGAAGAGATAGGTAATGTGTATAGGCTGACCAGTGTGTTGAGAAAACAATGGGAGACCTCCTGTAAATATACATGTCCTATTACATTCATATTGTACGTTTAAATAAGATCCACCCTTGCAGCTCTTAAAGATTTTCTCAGATAGTCTATATGCATTAAATATTTAGTTCATACTTGTTTGGTTTAACTGAGCATTAAAAAAGAAGGCATTTGACAGTGAGAGGAAGATGTTGCTACTCACAGTGAGTAGACAGAAAGGATCTGCTGACAGTCTGCTGTTTGTTTGTTTGTTCTGCAACAGAATATTTCTGAAACTTTGAAAATGAGATGGCCCACAAGACTTGAAAAATAATGCATGCAGGAACTGAAAATCTCCGTGAACACAATGGTGGATATTTGGATCATCATAACGATTACCATGACTATAGCAATGAAATTGGTTATTATAACACATTTCTAGTTTCAAGGCTTTGCGCTTTCTACAATTATGCTGAAAGCTTGTGACAACCTTGCCTAACATGAGAAGGGTTTCAAAGCTCTGTTTAACCTTTCAAGACTGTGTTTGAGCAATTTACTAGAATGTTTAACTTTTAAAGAAAGTGACCATTAAAAGCACTAGTGGGGGAATGTATGCTAGCATTGATTTATCAGCTCAAATCCAAGCCTTAAGTGAAACTCAGGGAAAAAAGTGGTGGAATATTTCAAACTGCAATCAAAATGTGAGTAAGCTACATTTTTATACTTTTAAAGTGTAAAATCACCACTTTGTCATATCTGATCACTTTTGTCAGTTTAAGACGACTTAAACATAACTCACTTTGGAGTTGATATCCACATGCTCATTTCACCAGCAGATAATGAACAGCAGGCAGTAGCATTCTTTGGAGGTAGCTTTCAAACTAAATTATTGCTCAGAGACACAGAAAGCAGAATAAATTCTCTCAAAGTAGGAAGATGAATAGGAAAGTTCACAATTATTAAGTAGATTAATCCACTTTTTAGCAGAAGTATCATTTATAACAATTAACTTCTGAATGAAAATAATTTAAAAGGAAAATCAACATATTTCAGCATTAACTGTAAAGTGATAGAGCAGATTTCTGCTTTTTCCAGCATTAGAAGTTTGATCTAAATATATCTGATGTAAACCCACAGTCTTCATTTCCTCTTCCATACTGGCTGACATATTTTTCTTCCCTTTATTCCAGACTACAATTTGGGAGTTATAGTTTTTAACATTCCACTATTTGTTATAAAACTTCTTCCTTAACACCTCCATATCTATCATTTAATTTTTGTTCATACATAGCTCCATCTCTCATTTAGCTTAAATCTCATTATATTCCACCTTTACCACTGGATCATCCTACTCATCCCTCTCCCATCCATAAAAGGCCTTACACTGAAAGGCACCTTAGCCTGTCCTTGTGACCACATCCCTCTGTCTCCACATCCCTGCAGGGGTTCAACTGTCTGCAGCTCCACTGAGTGCAGTGTTCAAAGTGCTGCTGCACTCTGCCATGCCCTGTTGTCATGAGATTACCTGCCTTCACTTCAACACCTTTATTTTCCCTTAAATGTTTTTTTTCATTCAGTTTCTCACAATTCCCATGAAATACTTCTCTCTTCTCCCTGTTTTTTCTAATTAGACTAAAGCTTTCTTGGACAGGGACTGTTTTTAATAACATGCATGCACATTGCCCAGTTCAGTAAGGTTCTTATTGCAGCCAGAACCTCTCCACTTTATGCACTTATGAACCTGGATAACCCATCTAGTAAAGGCATACCAGGCTACAAAGCAAAGCCACATAAAAAAATAGCACCTGTGCTACTACCTCTGAGTCTCCAGTGTGAACAACCAGATAGCTCCTCATGGCTGAGCTGCTTGCTGGTGGTCTTTGGCACAATGCCAGTGCAAGACTTAAACTCCTACCTCTGGATCCACAGAAAATTTGCTTATCTGCTCAGCTGACAAGCCTATCCATAATGCTGCTGCAAAACAAGTAATAAATAACATTTATTTTTTTCCTCGCATCCAGAGGGTAGTGGTCAACGGCTCAATGTCCAGATGGAGATTGGTGATGAGTGGCATCCTGCAGGGGTCTGTATTAGGAGGAGTACTGTTTAATATCTTCATCAATGGCATAGACAGTGGGATCGAGTGCACCCTCAGCAAGTTTGCAGATGACACCAAGCTGAGTGGTGCGGTTGACACGCCAGAGGGATGGGATGTCATCCAGAGGGACCTGGACAAGCTCGAGAAGTGGGCCTGTGTGAACGTCATGAGGCTCAACAAGGCCAAGTGCAGGGTCCTGCAGCTGGCTCAGGGCAGTCCCCAGTATCAATACAGGCTGGGGGATGAAGGAACTGAGAGCAACCCTGCCGAGAAGGACTTGGGGGCACGGGTGGATGAAAAGATGGACACAAGCCGACAATGTGCGCTTGCAGCCCAGAAGGCCAATCGTATCCTGG
>NW_008796221.1:1288433-1306141 GCF_000699145.1 Aptenodytes forsteri | reverse complement strand
GTCAGGCTGGACGGGGCTCTGAGCAACCTGATCTAGTTGAAGATGCCCCTGCTTATTGCAGGGGGGTTGGACTAGATGACCTTTAGAGGTCCCTTCCAACCCAAACTATTCTATGATTCTATGAGATAACATTTCCAATAATTAATTATTCCTGGAACTGTATTCTCTGGATAAGGATAATTCCTGGAATGATACTGTTGTGTAAGTTGGGTTGCTCTCTATTTGCTGGCTGATGCAGAAAGGAGGAATCCATAGTCAAGCATTTTCTACAAGTTTTGAATTTCTACCAGTATAAAGACACACCTTGTCCTTAAGTTCAGTGAATGCAAGGAAAGGGTCCTGAATGTTCCTGGTTTGGGCATGAAAGGAAACACAAGAAAGAGGACTTTGTGATGCTTTTTGTCCCTACTTTGCAGCTGAGCTTTTGTGCATTTGAACTTAATCTTTTGCTTTTCCCTACTGGGTGTGTGGCAGCACCTCTGCAAGTGAGTGCCCTAGAAAAGAAAGAAAGAAAAAAAAAAAAAAAAAAAAAAAAAAAAAAAAAAAAAAAAAAAAAAAAAAAAATCTGAATACTTATCTCAAGGTGTTGGCAAGGAAATGAATATGAAGATGAATTTGTAGGTACCTCAGACTATTTCTGGTCAGAAATGGGATTCGCAAGCCCTTGCAACCATTTCCTCTGCACTCACTTGTGTGTAAGAGACCTCCTTAATTCTTTTGGTTTTAATGCATTATAAAAGTTCCTTGTTAAAACAGAGCTAAAAATGGAATTTGTTATCTAATAAAAGTCACTTAACTATTAGCAGTATCTTGGCACTCTTTCTAGGTTGGGAATCTATTGGGACTAACTTACTGAAGCCCTATTATTGAGGTATTAATCATATCAGACTTCCAGCCATGTCTGTCAACTGCTCAAAATAAGTGTAACATTATTCTTTTTCACATACAGTGTCTCCAACTTTCCAATTGTCAGATAAGAAAGAAAAAATTGATGCTGCACTCATTTGGAATTCAACTCTAATAGCACATTCATTCCCAATCTAGTACATTTAACACATTGTGAACTTGATTCTCTGTGGGTGTAAATTAGTGCAGCTTCACTTATACCAATAGCAGGCTGCTGATTGACATAAACTGAGAAGCCCTACAGGGTACACACAAGTAACAACCACAAATTTGGAGAAAAGTAATACCCTTTCACCTCTTTGCCTTCATTTGTGAGCTGCAGGTTAGGGGTCCTTGCCACTCTAACACTGATCTTTTTTTAAATGAAATTTAAATTTTGTGCTTACCTCATGAAGGAAAAAAAAGTGAAAAAAGGAAGACAGTGAAACATTTTCTAAATGAAATTGTAAATGGAAAGAAAACATATAAACATAGGTAAATTTTCTAGGTAAGAGAAGTCAATCATTTCTGGAAGCTGTTCATATAGTGATTGTCTACAATTTTTTTTCTATTTAAAAAGAAATCAGATTAGAAATGTTACATTTTTATTTGGATATCTTCTTTCCTAGGATAGGAGATACTCTCTTTTCCTCTAAAGTGTTTCAGAAAACATTTCAGAACAGAAAAATTCAGCTCTCAGGTCTGCAGATGGTAGAGATGGGCTCAAGTCATAACATTCAGATTTAAATTCTAAGTGCTCCTAAAATTTTGGAATACACTAATCGACATATAGTCATATTTTTTTCACTGTCAAAAAGAATTTCCTCTCTTTGACTCCTTCATAACTGGTGTTATCTATCCCACAAAAGATCTTTCACTGTTTGTCAGTTGCAGAAACTCTCTGACAAAGGACCACAACCCTTTCCACAAATAGACAAATCACTTGACCTCCCACCTGCTTGCTTTTTTTCTCATATATCACACTCGTTTCTAATTCCCATGATTGCTATTGCTAGTGTAGTCCACCTCCATTCAGCGTAGCACTGGAAAACATACCAGTCATGTGGTGTCTATTTACACAGGCTGATGTGTCTGCTTATTTTTTCTATAACAGTGTAAAAGCCTGGAGTAGAAGCTCCAGGCTTGCATCCTTTTGGTGCTGCCTTTGCAACCTTGCTGTTATGTGGTACTTTCCTGTCACCAGACGTTAAAGTCCTCAGGTCCTACCTAGTATGGGACAGTGTCTCAGAAATTTTTTCCGCATTGAACTAAGATAAAAAACTTTTTGTGTCTTCCAGTAAAAACTTGTCCCTTCGTCTATTACATTTTTTCTCCAGGAGGCAAAAGTTAGCTTTTGTACAACTTATTTCTGCAGCCTTTATATCAACCCAGATTGTTGCGTTACATGCCAAAATTGTTTTACTGCATGAGGCATCTCTACTTCTACTCCATTATCACTCAACTTCCTCACTTCCCATACAAAAGATAAAATCCTTAGTTAAAGGTTGCTGCTAGGATAAGCAGCCATTTTCAGGCCTGAAATCACCTAGGTGCCTTAGGTTGTATTGACAATGTATGTCTGAGATGACCCCAGCTTTCTGAGCCAAATACCATCTCATCAGCCAGTTACCTAGCTTTGATTCACACTTTGACAGTTCTTTCTAGCAGGCAGACAGCTACAGCTCATATCTGGATCATCAGCATCCAGGTACACATATCCAGCATCCTCAATTAGATGGTAAAAGAGGATTCACTTGTTATGCTTTCCCTGGCTATTCAGGACCACAAATCACATTTGTATAGTGAAGCTCACCTGAAAGGATCTATGGCTGTGAAGATATATACAGCTATCAGTACATCCTACATCTGGTGAGCAACTCTGCACAACTTTGTAGGTGCATATATAGAATACATTACTGTGGACCCCCCTGGCCTGTCCTTTCTGCAGCCAGGAAAAGGAAAAAAGGAAAGAGAGTTTATGTGAGTATACATAAACTTGCAGCAAGATGCATCATACACATAAGTCCCAACTCTGTACGCTTGACTTCCATGGCTACGAACACCATCTCCCACTGCAGTTTCCTCATTCATATCCTCCTCTTTTTCTTCCATTGTCAATCACTCCTTTCTTTCCCCTCCCTCTTTTCATTCAGCCAGTGGTTCCTCCACTCTTCTTCAGCCTCCTGCCTCCCCTCCATTTTGTGCTAAGTATGTCCTGCTGTGAGGGCGCTCTCTCATTTCCTGGGATCAGACTTACCCTGGAGAATTCAATTTTTTCATCCTAAAAATAGTCTTTATCTTTTGTGTTACAGTTCTTTCCCCTTTTACTCCTCCCTCTTCCCTCCTCTTTCATAAGCACTTACCATCTCCCTCTGGGAAGTATTTTATGTTGCCTATACAGTCTTCCTTGTCTGGCTACAGCACCCTGCCATTCTTCCTCTTTAGGGGGCTCACCATGCTGCCATACAGCTGTGGAAGAGAAATGTGAGGACTAAGGATTAGAGAGGCAAAAGATGGCAGAAAGCTTCAACGAGGTGAATGAGCTCATTTTTTTCAGAAACAGTGCAAAAAATTAATAAGGAATTCCAGATGCTGCTGGCACATCACACACCACCTGGAAAAGTAGCAAAAGCAAGATACAGCTAGTACAGGCTGGCCAAGTCTGAGGGAGACTTGGCAAGTCTGTACTTGCCAAAAGCACATATTTGCCCAGAATGGGCAAGTCATTTTGCGTCAGTCAACTGCTTGTTGCATCCAGACAGCCTATGGGGTTGGGACTTGAACACGAGCCAGCCTCTGCTGCTGTCCCTTGACAGCATATCTGTCTGAGGGTCCAGTCGCTTCGTTCTGCAATCAGGCAAAAGTGTGAGCCAACAAGCAGTCATTCTGACAACTGGGAGATTTGGGCTTGAGCATGAACTTGAACATGAGCTAACATGACAGCAGAAGACACGTGATGAGGGAAATTTCTTAAGGGACAGATGTGTTGCAGTTCTCTTCAGTTACTCTTGATGGGAGTGGTAGTGTAACAAGTCCAACTGTGAAAATGGTAAGACTGTATGACTCTTTTTTTTCCTCCCAAACACTAGAAAATACATCAAAAGTCAAGCCAACATAAATGAAAGATAGAATGGGTGAGCTTGATATCACTTATCAATCAGAAAATTGTGTACCTTCCGAATGTTTTGACATGACTACCTTCATTTGTATATAAAAGCAAAATCATCTGTTAAGCTATGCAAGTCCAAAATTCAGAAAGACACTGAAAATGAAAACTATTGAACATAAAAACAAAAGGATGAAAAAAGGAGAAATGTTTACTAATATTTTGATTACCCATCTTAACGTTTCTTACATTTCTATTGTGAATGTAGAATTCTGTCTTAGAACACTTCTTATTTTAAAGTGCTGTTATTGAGTAACTACACAGTAATCTTTGTCATCAATGCGTGAAAAAATCATGTATGTTATAAGAAAGAGCAGCTAGACTGATAAGGAGGAAAAATGATATATTTTATATTAAAAGTTATAAAGTGGTGTTTATTTAGTTTTCTGTTTTTCAATTCTACAACTTAGTGTATGGAACATACAACTATATAATCTGTCTACAAGTGGGCTGGTGGTTTGTTAATCATAGAATCATAGAATATCTGATGCTCAATGGATACATATGAATGCAGTGCTTCTAAAGGACAACATTTACTCCTACCTTCTCACTAAAATTTGTCTTTCATTTGACTAATTTTTATTGAACGTAAAAAGAATGACTTCTGTCATTCTCCATACTCCTAGCTTTTATCTAAACAGCTGAGTACTTTGCTCATATTTTCTGTTTCCATTATACCTGGTAATCTGGTTTAAAAAATACAGCATGTTTTAATTAGAGAACTGTGTGCATTTATGCAAGGGAAGATAATAATATCTGCATTACAGTAGAACCTTGTTAATTTGCTTTAATGATAGGGAGAGCTATGGTGAATTAAAGAATTTTGCAAATTAGCATCAAAGTGAATAAATAATGAAAACCAGAGGGTAGTTAATCCACAAATGTTTCATTAATTCATTTTAACAGTTGTAGTTTGGCTATAATTATCTGTGATTTTGTTATTCTTCAGTTAAGTGCTAGCAAAACATCTGATGTATGGTATGATAATTTCTGCCCTGAGAAGTTTACAATCAAGAGGACACCTACAGAAAAAAGGAATCATAGTGGAAAACACACAGGTGAGCATACCTGTCATTCTTCCTCATCATCATACACATCTCTTTGCTGGGGTGTTCCAGAAGTGAGTATGGTAGTGTTCATATGCATACTGGAACACAGCCTAAAAAAAAAGAAGTCTTTTTATTATGAAAACTACTTGCAATTTTCCATAGTCTTTAAAGGAGAACTGGAAGAAGCTGAAGGGAGTTTGGGGCCACTCATACAATGCACAAGTAAGTGGAATGCAGATTAGTGAGGTTTTGATGTATGATACCATCAAAGTGAAACATATCAAAGAATAATTTCCCCCATTAACTTAAACTGCAGGGAAATTTAGATAGGATTTGAACAGGATTTGGTAGTATATGAATTCACCTTTATATACTCTTGCAAATAGGGCCTGAGATTTTAAAAGACTCTAGCAGTTTGTGTTTCAACTACCAAAGGTGATATTTCACGCTGCCTTTTAAGCACAATAATTGCAGAGAGGTGAAAGTGACAAGATTGATTTTGTTTTTATCAGAATGCAAAAATGATGGCAGCAACACTGTAATAAATTCCTTCTTATACTGCTTCTGTTATACTGGCAGTGGACATTCAGTCAGGAGCTTGCTTGTATCTGCCCCAGAAATGACAGGTACATTTTCTAGTTGTCTCCATGATGTGTCTAAACTAGAAGTGATTGAGGGTTTTTCACTTTTGGTGAAAATTCTGACCCAGATATTGTGCTGGGCACAGCAGGTCACAGTAGTACAGATGGTGTTGACCACACTGGCATACAAATAGCATTGTAAGCAGGGCTACCTTGCTTTCAGCTTGCCAAGTGCTCAGGCTACCACCATCCTGCAACTGCCAACTGTTTCATTAAACCTTCTTCTGCCTGATTGTGGATTGTCAGGGCATAGTTTAATTGAACAGAAGCGCAGAGGATTTGAGGAAGGCACAGACATCTTTTTAGGTGCACCCTTATTCTGCTAAATGATCTAGTTCTGGATTCATTCCCAGATCTAGTCTCCTGGTCATCTACTTTGCATACATGTTAGTTAAGACCCGGGGTCTCCTGAACTTCCTTCTGAGAAAAAAATCATGGAATAGTTCAAGGGATAGTTCACTCGGGAGTTCTGCTCCCATAGGTAGGATGGACAAGACCATTGGTAACACTCTTTCTGGGGAAACAGATCTTACCTAATTACTTCACAGCTATGAAGTATTGGCAACCTCTGTAATTGCTGTGGGTTTTTTTGTGCCCCGTTTCAGAAAAATATGGGCACATGTACACCATAATATTCCTCAAGGTGCTTCAAGTCTGCATCACCTCAATGCTAGCTACTATTTCAGCCAGCTTGGCCACATTTGAATAAACTGCAGTGCTCAACTGAAGTACAAACTTTCACTACAGTGCTGTTAGGTACTTCACCTGTTGGTACCATACTGGTTACTCATGCCGCTATGGCAATCCACCCTGTCAAATTTTTAGTGATAAATAACACCCATTTCATTTGGATTTGGGCTTGTCTGTCCTAGCTTGGGAGGCAGATGAACTTTTCCAGCAATTCTATGGGCATGTACTTCCACAGGTACAGGTGATATGACTGGATTTCAGTGGTTTGGATGGTGATGTGATCTTTTTTCATTGCCATACTATTGTGCACCAGAATCACTGGTTGGTGAATGAGGAACCCATGAGACTGTGTGTGCTCCAGTGGCTTCTGCTCTGCCATCCACTACACAGAACTGTTTAGGGCCCTTCCACTGTAACGTGTGAACCAGTTCAAGAGAGTAACACACTAAGGACCCCGAGGACAGATTCTAAAAAACCCAGTGTCATACCTAAGTAACCACAGTATTAATTTGGTTTCAACAGTATGGATGTTTAGTATATCTGGCTTTGCAGTGTGCTGGAACATTCTGGAGTATGCGTGCAAGTCTACAGCAGCTGTGGAGAAAAAACGCCTGTGAAGGAACAGTACCTGCACTAATATTGGACCTATTTGAAAATGTATCAGTTGAACAGCACAGATTATGGAAATGGGATAGTACAAAAGTGACTGCTTGGGAGGAGTAAGGGAATAATCAGAAAATGAAAAATACTTGTAATGCAGGAACGGGAATCAGATATACCAAGGGGTATTCAGGCTCCAGGTGTATAGGTATGAAGGGCAGATCATGATAGAATTTATTCTAGGTGGGTTCAGTTCAAGGAGCAATCTCTCTAGTAAGATGTTCATTTCACAAAAGATTCCAAGAATCCCAGTCTCCTATTAAACCAAATAGCAGTCAGAAATAAGAGCAGATGCAGTAAACCATTAAAAATGGAGGTTCATCTGATACGGAGTTTTCTTGCTACTTTAGTGTGCCACTTAATAAAAAACTTAATATGGGAAACACTATAAATATGTCACTCATCATAAAGCTGCTTTAAACAATGAGAATGTAGTGACATAGCAGGATGAGTGTAGCCACTAAAATAACATACACAGTAATTCTGCTCTCTCACCCAAGAGCTGAAGAAAATGAAGTGGTAGTAAGATTACAATGGCTGCAATCACTTTTATTTTATTCACGCTCCACTGAAGTTTGATGTACATGCTCCTGCCTGTACTACACATTTGTGTTAGATAACAGGCAGTATTTTAGTAATGGGGATAGCTATATGTGAACTCAGGTTTAAAACTCCCTTTCTTCTCTCAATGCTATTTATATTTCAAACCTTCTCATGCCCACTCATGCCATAGCAGGATGTAGCTCTCATTTTAGTAATTGTGTTTTTCACTGTCAGCCTACTTGTTTTCTCAGTGTACTTTCATAAGTTTTTGTCTTTGATGTCTTATTTCAATTTGTTTATCCCAACACTTCAGCTCGGTTCTTTTCACTTGAGACTCCTACGTGGAACTGTTTCCTTTCTTCACATCCTTTCACTTCACTCTTCCCTTTCCACTATTTTCTTTCCCTGCCTCTTATCTTCTTTTCCTCATTGTTCTCTCCAGTTCTTTTTCAGTCCCCTTTTCCCTTTCCCCGCCTCTCAGCTCTTTATCTATACTTCTCCTTTTCCTTATTGAACCCTTTATCTTTTTCTCTCTTGACTCATCTATTTTTTTTTCATTAGTTCTTCAGCCTGACTTTTCTTATTAGTGTTTTTTTCAGCATCCTCATTTGTTCGTTTTTATAACCATTGACATATCCTCAAGTGTACCAGAATGGCTGCACCTGTGGTATTGTGTCAGTTAAAGAAACTAGTGAAAGGGAACTAGTCTGCTATGGAAACTAGTAAAAACAAACAACCAAACTTGGATGGATGGCTTATCAGGGACTGCCAGATGTTCTTCTAAATTTAGAGTCTCTGGCAGAGGATGCTTCTGTGATATAAAAATCTTATTTCTGTCTCCCTTTCTGATGACTCCTGACTCCTTTGGAGGAGAAGTCATAAGAAAATGGTGGAGAACTGGATAAATGAGAAAGGGACAAAGAATAAAGCATGGAATAGGAAAATGTGGTGGCTTAGAGGGAAAGATGGTCCATTTGCTGGTTGAATGGTGTTGTCTATCACATACTATCGGAAGCACCATAGCTTCCTTCCTGAGAATGAGGTCTGGGCCTTACGTGTGGGGGAGGTGGATGGCTCTACCTGAGAAGTGGGGCACAATGTTGCTGTTTCTGCAAACTCCATGACAAAGCTCTGTGACAAAGCAGAGACATTTGATTTTCCTATTTTTATTCTTAAGCTGCCCATAATACCTCTGAATTTTCTTCTTAAATACTTTCTTTCCTGCAGCTCAGTGTTGTGAGAAAATACAGTATCTGTTGGTGTTTTTTTCAAAATGTCATTCTGGAAACTACCTGGGTGGATAGTAAGGTTCTGTTAAACCTGATGTGGTATCATCCACATTGTCTTATTAATAAACACTTTTGCAAGGTTTGAATAGACTGTGTGTATCATACCTACCATATAATAATGATCTAATACAGGATGGCATTTCAGGAGCTGGTACAACAGCTAAGTATGTCCCAATTAGTGCAGTAACTTGTGTAACAGTAGAATCACTGTAGAAATCTCTGACAGAATTCCTGTGAGGGTGAGCAAGGGCAAGTAAGCAGGCATAATGTATTGCTATTAATCAGTAAACATTATGATGTTAATATAACATCTCCTCAAGTAGCCCTAGTACAACATATGCTGTATTAGTAGCAGATGTCACAGATTCTGAGGCCTTACATAACATGTGCTGTCTCTTCAAAAAAAAAAAAAAAAAAAATCACTTCCATGTGGAATATATCTCTATATCTTAGAATTTTCTGTGCTATTGTCAGGAAACTTGATTGCTGATATTATATTTTACTGGGGACACAGTCTACAGTTCTGGTCAAGAACATAGTTTAAGTGTAAGGTAGATAATAGATCCAATGTATCACATTGTGTAGGAAATACTTTTTCTGAACATGTTAGTTTTACATTGTAGAGCAATGCGTTTGTGTGGGAGCAAGAGACGCTATAGACAGTGAGTAGATGGGAGCCGCGAGGATGATGGTTAGAATATACATTATAGCATTCTCTTCACAGTGGATGTTAAAATTGTTCTCTGGAGAAATACTATCATTAACATTGTGTCAGAGAAGATTCTGTGTTTAGCTTGTGTTAATGAAATCTAGCTGGATAATGTGATTAAAGTCAAGTTTCCTTTATGACACCACTTTTTCAGTATCTGAGAAAAAAACACATGAGAAGTTGTCAGTGTTTACACTGTGACTATTCAGCTGTTTGAAGCTATACGAATAATTTTTTGTTTTGGGTTGATTTTCAGGTTAATATCCTGACGTATGTGCATTTTGCATTTAGCTATAGTCACTGAAGATGTTCCTATCCTTTAAATGCTCTTTTTTTTTTTTTTTTTTTTTTTTTTAAATTATGGTCTAAGTAACAAAACTGACAGGAGGGGAACATATGAGAACTGGATCTCAGAGGAATAAAAATGCACCGGAGCGTATTGGATAAAACTAGTATGGGGACATTACCTCTTTCTACAGCATTACTGAAATCTGTACTGGAACGTATTTGTTCAAGGTAAATATTTACGTTTTGCAAATATATTTGGAAAGCTTGGAAAAAAATTAGAGATGAGATGAGCTGGGAAACCTCCCACCCCTTCCACTGTGTAGTGAATATTAGAGACTTTAGAAGCTTAATGTATTTAGTAAAATTAAGGTGATAAGCACATGAACTTGCTCTCATATTTCTCCCCTGAAAGACATTAAATGTTACTTTGTATTACTGTAGGATAATATTGTCAAGATAAATAGTTGTCATGCAAATATATATCTGTCCATAGCCTGAGCAAATCATAAGAAAGAGACTGATCATAGTTTATAAACACGCTCATGCCCAGCAAATTTCTGATACCAGAGAACTTTTCAGTCTAATTCAGGAATGCAAAATGTAGATTTTGCTCAAGGTGACAGAAATCCAGACAAAAAATTAGTTTTAAAAGTTAAAAGAATTGAATCCTGTTCTTTCTCTAAGGCACAAAGATCACCTCTAGCTGACTTTATGTCCATACATTACAGTTATGTTTACTTATAGTTCTGCCTACTAAGATTTACTCATTCACGAGGAAATAGGTTTGAATATATAAATGGTGCATATCACTGTGCTTACAATAAAGCCACGGGTAGTGTGAAGAATATATAGTGGAGTGAGTGAGCCACCTTAAACTCACTAGTAGAATAATCTGAGCTGTGAGTGAAAGCAGAGGTTCAGTCGCAGCAGCAGAAAAGCTCAGCCAGAGCCACCCAGACCTACCCAATGGCTCCATTTTCCTTTAGGATCTCCAATGCCAGATTGTGCACTCTGTATGGTGGGCATCTAGACTGCAACAGGCCAGCAGCAGCAAACTGCCTCTGACTACCTGGGATGCTTACTGGAAGAGTGAGCAGAGCTTCAGAGGAGTGGATGTTATGCTGAACTGAAGCGAGACTTTGGGCCACTAGCTAACTAGACAGCTGTTATTTGGAATTTCTTTGGAACACCGTTATTCATATCAAGGGAGGTTTTCTCCTTATTTGATTTTTTTTTTTCCTTTTCTTTATACAAAAATATACTTAGTGTTTATAGGACAGCAAGTGCTACTGATTTGGCAAAGAATTCCTGAACATTGCTGGAGAAGAAGGTATTTTTAGGAAATAGGATAATGTGTTGATGGGCTGAGCCACAGTTACATTTATTTGCAAAAATTGAACTCTAACTAAGGAACTGCATATAAAAAAACTAATCCCAGTTCTTCCTGCTGCCAGTATTATACATGTCCTGCTGTGAAGTTAGAACATGTTCCCATTCAGCAATAACTGTGGAGAAATTTAATCATCATCTCCTAAGTTGAAATGTGCTTAAACTTAAAAAAAACAAAACAAAACAAAACATTCAGTTTTTCAAAAGTTTGCTGAGGAGCCCCCTGAGTCACTGCTTTTACTTTTTAACCAGTCTTAGGATGAACAAACAGCTAGAGAAGATTGGAAAAAATATTGTGTCAACATTGATAGGGAAAAACTGCAAGGTTCAAATACCAGTAAGTCCGTGTCTCTGACATCACTCCTGGACACAGTCTCCTATTGGGTTGTGCAGGATTCCCTTATCTAAATACAAGAGAGTGATACAATGATAACATTACTATCAATTAACTTTGTTCAAGTATAGTTTATTTAAGAATTGAACTTAAAACTTACGCTGACAAATAAAATTGCATTGGTAACAGAATCTCCTGAGAGATATGTGGTTTTGTAGCTCTGTGATTCATGTTTAAAATACTACTATACAAAATCAATGTGATAAGTACTAAATGAAGTAAACACAGGCTAAGTTATACATGTCAAAAGGTATGGGTAATGGAAAATCTTCTGAATTAAATGAAAATTTTTTTCCTCATGGGATAATGCAAATTATTTGTCTTGGCCCACTGCCATTCAGTCTTTTCATCAATGTCCTAGAAAAAAAGTAAAAAACATGTACCATTTAAATCTTCCAACTGTGAATTTTGAAAACAAAAGTGGTCAGGGCAACTATTCTGGCAAGCCATGTACATTCAAACAATGCATATTTTAACACAGCCAAATTCAAAGTCTTTGATCTAAGTCCAAAGAATGCTCACTGATGTACAACATCTTTCTTTGCTTGCATGATTTTATAACTATTCTGGAAAAGTTGAGACCTTTCAAACACTATAGAAAGATAAAGTGAGTGCATTCTTGGTCTGCACTCATCTCTCCTACCTTATTAAGTCATGTAAAGCATGCAGATTTCTAGTAACAGCAATATCTTTCAATGATTGGTGATGACGAGAAGTGTCTGTCTTAAAGAAAGCTAGCAGGAAGCAAACACAAGCCTTATGGATTGGGAGGGATTTTGTCATACTCGTTAATCTTGATTTTCCCATCTAATTATGCATGTCCTGTTTGCCCTTTTCTACTGAAATGCGAGAGTTCTTTGTGTCTGAAGGGGTCCAGCTTCTGTTTAAATAACTGTTTAAAAATCAACTTCCACAAATCCATCACCTTCAAAGGAAGTGTTACAATTAGATTATTAAGTGCTGAAGTTGTGTTCTTCCCTGTGAGGGAGACAGAATAAGACAAAGTCCTGCCACCTGCATCTTACAGTCAAGAAACCTGCTCCAACGATTCTTTCAGCACTTCTGTGAGGTTTTGAACTTCCAGCTGTCTGAGACTTCCATGAGTTATTTCACAGCATCCTGAAGTGAAGAGAACTGTAGGGGGGAAACACTGTTTGTGATGTACTTAGCTAAAGAGCATCAGATGCATTTTATTAAGAAGTTTCTTTCTACTTAAGGAATCAATGTCTTCCCATATAATCCTGTAGAATCAAAATCCAATGAATAAAATATTGCACTCCATCATAAAATACGGTGTTTATTAAATACACATTAAAAAAATTACTGGATACATGCAGAGCTTGCTGTGAATACCTGAAATGCTATTAGGTAGGACTAGTAGTCCTAGCTAGTAGAGTTTATTTGTAGAACATATCTTATTACACTGGCATAAAATATGCTATACTGGCACCTCATCCCAGGATTTTATTGCGACGATTACAGCTTTCAGCAGTCAAGCAAGGAACTCCATAAAAGTACTCTGAAATTGCATTTTTGAAATTCCACTCCTGCCTACAACTATAAACTCAGAAGAACTGAAATTTCAATAAAATAACTCAGGAGTATTTAATTTTCCTCTACTCTGGATCTGCTACCTGTCAGCTATTAAATGTTCAGTCCTGTAAAGCCTGCACATGATCTTCAGAATGCACAGAGACGCCAAGGTATAAATGACTAGAGAAAGCACAAAAGAGCAGAGGCACAGAATGCTACTGACTTTGTTGTGGTAGTTACAACTTCAAATGAGA
Organism: Aptenodytes forsteri; assembly: GCF_000699145.1. Lineage (NCBI taxonomy): Eukaryota > Metazoa > Chordata > Aves > Sphenisciformes > Spheniscidae > Aptenodytes > Aptenodytes forsteri. Next base: position 1,292,651 of record NW_008796221.1, on the reverse strand, counting down.
ATGCACCATCCCACTCTCCTTCTGTGTCTATGGTAAGGGGAGGGAGAGGTGACGGAATGGAGTCGATTTAACTGTGCAGCGCAAATATATTTTCAGGCCAGGACAAAGAAGCCATTGCATAAACAGTAGACCATTTTCTGATACAACCAGCCATGTAGAGAAGGGGTTCATCATTGCATTATGACATAAAATCAATATCTTGCAAAAGTCAGAAATGAGATCGTGAAAGAGCAAGGTGTTGTATCTACAAAGGTTACGTATATCCAGTTTGGTATTTAGGATATCAGACTTAGCAAAAGAAAAAAAAAGGCAAAAAATCTTTCTTGTTCAGATGTGTGTAACAATGTGTGACAAAGTAGGCTATTTAGTAAGCTTCTGTTTATGTGCTTATCAAGATGGATGTGGATGGGTTTGAAGATCTGTACTCTCTGCAATAATCACTCTAATAAAGTGCTTAGAAAATCATGTTTTAGCAATATTTCTGTTACGACAGTAATTGGCAAAATGAAGCAAAACTGAAGAATGCTTGTAGATATTTACAAGGCAATATTTATTGCATTTCAAAAACATTTTCTAGGCTATTACCTGCACAGCCCTGACCCTGTGAAAGGAGACATGGTGATCAGGTCCCTTGGACTACACTGGGGAGAAAAAAACCACCTTAGTGATTATTTATTTTTTGCATCTTTTGGGGGATTTATATGATGATAACTTAAACTGGTAAAAAAAATATTGATGCTACAGGGAATTTCCTGTATTATGCCATGGAAATGGCATCATAAAAGTCTCATTAAATCAGGTGTTTGCACAGTGTAGTGGATTTTTTGCATATAGTTTTTTATTGCATATGTCAGACCTTTACCTAATGACATCAATGTAACATATCTGCACTCAGTTCAGCTGCATTGTTGTAATTCAGGGTGAAATTTGGCCATGCAGGACTGGTTGACTTGGGAATTACTTAATTTTAGAACACTGGTTATTGGAAGCAGACTCGATCCCATTACATTCTTCCAAGTGGAATCAACTTCTATGGTCATTCTACCCATGAGACACCTTGTCTTCTATCCCACATAACATAACAATGCACAAAAAATTAGGTTTTCCTTTCTCCTTTTCTCAGAACATTTATATTCAATGTTAGGATGAAACCAGGACTTTTAAAGCACAGAACCACACCTGAATAACAGTGATGAGGAGGCTCATCTGGATCCTAATCTGAGCTGATGGAGCAAGGATTTGAACATGTCCCAGATGAACGTCGTAATCACTGAAATATTAGCTATTCAGAGAGGGAGTACAGAGCTCTTGTTCTCACTCTGGTTTTGATCAATTCTTTCCTGGACCTGAGAAACCTTTACTGTCAAAATTCCTTCTGTAAGAGAGTTAGCATTTTGTATGAAATTGTCCTGATTAGTGCAAGTACATAGCTGATGATATGGGAGATGCTCTCAGTTCCAAGTCTAGGAGTTATTGTATTGTTTTCTTACTACATTATTATTATTATTATTATTATTATTATTATGTCCACTTAAGGATTATTTTAATAGTCTGTGTTGGTTTGGAACATTAACTCTCAATTTAGCTTTACAATGAAAATGAGAGAAAATATAATGGCTTCTTTAACTCATTGATTTACAGTGGAAAAAATACATAGTATGCATGTTTAATGGAATAAGGGCATACACTAGGCACTGTACATGTACAACTAAAAGGTGGCTTTAAAAATCCTATTCATAACAATAAAATTGTGATAGCAATTCCAAGAAAATGGAGGTTTTTATGGAAGACACAATAAAATGAGCTGAAACTATGGCTTTATTGAAACTACTACCGAAGTATGTCTAAGATGTAAAATAAAAGGAAACAGAAAAACAAAATACAAAAAAAAAAAGGATGTTACAGGGACAGATTTGTGGGCATCCACTTTGTATTACAGTCTGTTGTTAAAGTCAGTGAGAGGTGAGTGATTCCACTGAAAGACGGCTATTCCCAGGTGCACAACGCAAAGAATTCTCTTTATCTCAAAAACTGCTATGTGTAAGGTAGGGGAGAAGGGGAAAATTACAATCAGCATAGTTTTCCTGAAGCTACAAATCTATGGCTTCCAATGTCTGGCAAAGGGGTGGTAGTATAACAACTTTTTTCCTGTTGCATAACAGCTTTAAAATCTGAGAATATGATATGCCTTGGTTTTCCTTTAACATTTGTTCTTATTTATAGATGTAGCCACTGAATGTGAATGACAGTTTGAAAGTTGCTATTTTTTTCTTTTCATTAAAACAAAAAAGTATCAGAAGGGAACTAAAGCCCCACATTGAGGAGCAGAAGACAGTCACAAGAGAATGGCATGCTGATAGTGAGAGCATATAACTTTATGTCTACCGCATGTGGAGTCTTTTGCCTGGTGCCAGTAACAGTATAATATTGGATTAGACAGACAACATCTCTGATCCAGGGTAATAGTACCTATGTTCCTCCTTAGTTTATTACTGACATTATTCTTGAAGAGTTAATCACTGATGTTTGCCACTGACACCTTTGATTTCAGGTTGTCCTGTTATTGACTCCTCCAGGACTATGGCAGCAGGTAAGGATTAAGGATATCAGATCCCTGGATGACTGAACTCTCTTCAGACCTCCCCAGTTAGCTGGTTCTCGCATGCCAAACCAGGCATCTATACCGTGTCTTTTTGGATGCTTATAGGCTCCTTCACTTTTCCCCCTGTTCCGTACACTAATGATGCATCATGTGAGAGAACTTAATATGCTATGTTGAAAACGATTGCTTTTGAAAACACTTTGGAAATCTGCTGCCACTAAAGCTTTATGGGAGGATAAAGGTTTGGGTGTGAAAAAGGTCTGGTGAGAAAAAGTAAACAAATAGTGAAATTGCATGATGCAAAGTTGGTATGGTTCTGTTCAGGAAGGGTTATGATATCTGAAAGGTAGAATCTTTTTTAACAAAAGATGATCCTTACTGAAAAAGACTTTTGTCAGTAACCCATCTCTTTCCAGTCTCTTCACTTCTGCTCTGCCTTATTCCGCTCACCTTGTGCCACAACTTTTGAGTTTGAAGTTTAGGAACTTGCAGATGATATTATGTAATAATTTGTAGGAAGAATTTCAGCAGTAATAATGTTGGATTGCTGCTTTTGGCTGTCCTTAACGATCATGAAGTGATCATCTTTTACTGACACTCCCTAATCTGGCACAGAGATAGAGGGAGGTAAGGGGAACAATATCTCTGTTTGTTTTTTGGCTTCATTTCATTATCATAACACACAACCTCATAATGTTTAAATATTGTCCGTTGTCTCAGATAAGACTTTCCATTAACTAACCTCAATATTTGCAACGTTCAGGTTATTTTTACTATGTGCCTATGGAAATACAAGGCAAGGTATATGCAGATAAAGCAAAGTAAACATTTCAATCCATAATCTTCATTAAAATTGACAGCATTTACAATATCATTTTTGTCCTGAGATCTAAACAACCTGTGATCTAAAAACCGAGCACAAAACTTCAACAAAATTATTTTGATCTGGAAATTACCAGAAAGCATTTATTAATAAATCTTTCTTTCTCAAAGGTAATGAATTGATAGTACATTTGGAAATGATGGATCAGATGATGAACACAAATCTAAAGTCTACTTTACACATGTGGGGTTTCACTGTCTGTTTCGTGGATATAATATTTTTAGAAACTAAACTCAAGTGCAACAGTGGTCATTTTGAGAAAGCTTATGGTATAGCTGATGAATTGAGAATGAATGTGTATGTTCAGTTGAGTTTAGACTACAAGCTTTAGATTTTGTTTAACCTTCGTACTGAACTTATTTTTGTACGTGGAAATTTTCTCAAATGACCACCTCCTGTGCAGAGTCACTTAGATGACCTATTTCATAATTCTGTCATTTTTAGCACTAAGCTTCAGTTCTAAATAATGATACTGTCTGAATCCATTTCAAAGTATTTGATCAAGCCAGATATTCTTCATTAGAATTAATTAAAATTTGAAATAATAAAGGCTGTCTCAAACAATGATTACAATGCATTTTTACGATTACTTTATGCATTTTGATTTAAATTTTGAAATTAACTGTTTACTTAAATGTGTTATCTGTAGTGTACATGAATTCTCTGAGCTGTACTCAGCAGCTCATTTAGAATCATAGAATCATAGAATCATAGAATCATTGAGGTTGGAAAA
>NW_008796221.1:1266569-1288184 GCF_000699145.1 Aptenodytes forsteri | reverse complement strand
CTCTCGCTCCCTGCGCTTGTGCTTTTCGCGGGTTTGGCCGCGGTTTTTTGCCGCTTCAGGAAGGGTCCCCCGTCGCGATCCTCCGCTCCGGAGCCCTTCGCCTCGGTGGCTTCGCTGAAATGGCCAATTTAGTAGCTTCTTGTGTGATTAACAAACAACAAGAGAAAATGAAAGGATGTGAAAGCAAAAAAATTTTGCAGTTTCCCAAAGAAAAGAAAATGACTGTGCAAGCTGGTTTTTGTTCCACAGTTCTCAGGATTTAAATGTCTGTTTGTGTTTTGTATCACAACAAAACTCCAACTTTTTCTAACCATTTTCAGGAAATGGAACAGCATCAAATAGGCCAAGCTTTTAATATCTCTCTTTCCATCTCTGTTCCTCACTGGAAACAACAAAAAAGTCCGCCTTGGATACGGAAACCTTTTGTTAAAATCAACACAAGTCCATCAAATGCTTCGGCTTTAACAGTAAGTCATATTGAAAACAAGAGCTAAAAATACTTCTACCAGTTTCAATGCCTATGTTGTACCTCCAGATCTGTGTTTCCATTAGGCTCCCAAATGTACGTATGAAATAAAATACGTACAGCTTTAAACAAGTATATGTAGTGGGAAATATTTGACCTTTATGAAAAAAAACCATATAGGCCTACACACATCACTGCAGCAATGTCTTCAAACATCTCACAGTTAGGAGATATCTTTTATCCATTTGGAGATTAGTTTGTGTTTGTGACACTGTGAAAGTGAAATGTTCAGGTAAAATAAGCAGTACCATATTTTTTAAGTGGTTGCATGTCATTTTCCAAAAACATTATCAGTCAAGAGACACGGGGAGAAGCTTTTATGAAATTCATATATACAGACACACACACACACACTCATTTGCAAATTGCACTGTCACACACATAGTATTTGTGAACTCTGGAAGAAATGTTTTGAAATCAGGTAGACAGCTCCAGTGTATGTGACAAGTATTTGAATGAACAACAGTGGAACCATAAGGCACCTGACTACTGATGCTTGCAAACAAAACGAATTCAACTGTTGTAATTTTGCACAAGTGCCATGGGGGTTTTGGAGGCTGCTTTTTCTTGTTATTGTGTTTTAATTAATTCAGCACTTCTAAGTAGATTATTTGAATGCAGATACTACTACAAGTAGCATATAAGAAAATTAGATACAGTCCAAATAAGTGTAAATCCACCTTCATGTACCTAATACAACTTTCTGTCATTCTCACTGCAAAAAACAGTGTGGTTAACCATGTGAAAATATTGGTGCTTTCTCCTAGGAAGTGTGACGGGAACCTTAATTGCATTGAAATTGGACGGGAAAAAATGCTCTTTCTTTAGCATCAGACTTTAACTTCTTCTGCAAGAAATATTGGCTGCAGAATATGGTTTTGTGTTTGCTGTAAGGATGCTTTTGCCATAGTTTACTTCCTTTTTCTTCAGTTGAGGAAAAGATTTAACTATGTAAACATTAAACATCGTTTATGTTCTGTCTTTCTCTCTCCTGTTCCTCTATTCTGCCTTCTATCCTAATAGCTACACACTGATATGCAGGACAGATTTTTAGAAAATACAACTGACAGATAGTATAAGACAGACAATTGTTTCAGACAGTATCTCTCATGACTCTAAATAGCCCTGTTTTGAAGATTTCCTTGAGATCTATGGTGCAGGCGAAGCTTAGTTCAGAACATTATAGTTTTGAGTGTTTATAACAGAAAATTTACTGTAGTCCTGCACAATCTAAGACCTCCAGGTTTGCAAACGGCTCCTCTGGTATGCAATCAGAATGGTCTGCAAATACTTGCCATTGGTTTCAGGAACTGGTAGCAGAACACAGGACATTGGGGCTGTAAGGGCTACTTCTTGAGTTAGAAGACCAAAGGAATATGGGGAATGACTGGTTAGAGAAAGACAGTTGTTGTAGGATTTTCTTATATCTTGAAACTTTCTGTGCCTTGTCTATCCTAGAAAAGGCAAAATGAATGGAAATGCAACCCATGGGAGAGTCTGGGTTGGAATCAAGTGCCCAGAGACAAGACAGCAGCTGGCTAAAGAGGTTAGTGTTGGACCCTGGGAAGAACAGGACTGGCTAGAATATGGGAGAAGGGACTAATGAAATGGGGCAGGAAGATAAATATGCAGGGCGTGTAAATTTGTTGAAGAATTAAAGCATGTGGAGACGCAAAATACCTAGAGAAAGGGACTGAGCAAAGGAATCAGGGAAGAAGGGTGAGAAAAACTATGGGTTGGAACCAAGTGAGGCAAATTTCAGCAGAAGGAAAGCAAAGCAATGTGGAGTGTAAGAGAGGATGTAGGACACACTTGAAATGATTGACCAAAGAGACTAAATAAAAAACTGATTGCAAGTGAAATGGTGAGAGGGACTGTAAGAGAGGAGCGAAGGGCAGGCTGGGACTGGAATGGGAGCCTAAACCAGCAAAAATAGAATTTTCTGGGTAAAAGGACTTAGACAGCTTGTGAGACCAAACTCATGCAGCAGTGAGGTCAGGTGGCAGGCCTTGGAGGGGAAAAAAAAGAGGACCAGAACTAAAAAATGTGCCAGAAGGATCAAACCTGGCATCAAACCAGAGCAGAGACCATAGGTTGGAATGACTCTGTTCTCTATCAGCTAATATTTGTGAAACCTGGCTGTCAGGTGTCCCATAACTGATCAATATAGGATCATACAGTGGATAATAATCTACTCCCTTAGTTATTCTGTCAAAAATGTGCATGGGTGAGCTAAAATTTTCAAAATTGCTAGTAGAATACACAGAAGAGGAGGAAAATCACTTTAATTTTGTAAATAACTAATATATTGCAAAGTTTTTTCTTGTTAGATATAAGTTAATTTAGATTTAATTTAAAAAAATTATGAATAGTGCAAACGTCAGCATGTAAGAAGAAAGGAATGCCACAATGCATCTGTGGTGGGTTGACCTTGGCTGGACGCCAGGTGCCCACCAAGCCACTCTATCGCTGTCCCTCCTCAGCTGGACAGGGGGATAAGAAAAGGCTCATGGGTCAAGATAAGTACAGGTCGAGAGATCACTCACCAATTACCGTCAAGGGCAAAAAACAGGCTTGACTTAGGGAAATTAATTTAATTTATTGTCAATCAAATCAGAGTAGGATAATGAGAAATAAAACCAAATCTTAATGGGGGAATGGGGGTTACAGTCAGTTCATCACACGTTATCTCTGCCATTCCTTCCTCCTCACTCTCTTCCCCTGCTCCAACGTGAGGTCCCACCCATGGGCTGCAGTTCTTCACGAACTGCTCCAGCATGGGTCCCTTCCAGGGGGTGCAGTCCTTCAGGAACAGACTGCTCCAGCGTGGGTCCCCCACGGGATAAGTCCCACCACCAAACCTGCTCCAGCGTGGGCTCCTCTCTCTACAGGTCCACAGTTCCTTCCAGGAGCCTGCTCCAGCGCAGGCTTCCAACGGGGTCACAGCCTCCTTTGGGTGCATCCACCTGCTCTGGTGTGGGATCCTCCATGGGGGCTGCAGGGGAATCTCTGCTCCAGCACCTAGATTACCTCCTCGCCCTCCTTCTTCCCTGACCTTGGTGTCTGCAGAGTTGTTTCTCTCACATATTCTCACTCCTCACTTCAGCTGCAGTTGCACATTTCCCCCCCCCCTTCTTAAATACATTATCACAGAGGCGCTACCACCATTGCTGATTGGCTCAGCTTTGGCCAGCAGCAGGTCCATCTTGGAGCTGGCTGGCATTGGCTCTATCAGACATAGGGGAAGCTTCTGGCATCTTCTTACAGAAGCCACCCCTGTAGCCCCCCTGCTACCAAAACCTTGCCAGGCAAACCCAATACAGTACCTCATTGCTGTGCAAACTCAACCAAGTTCCTTTCTAACATGCTTTTCTTTCCATGAGTGAATGATACTTCTGCTTCAGATTCTTTCTTCTTTATATATATAGGCTATCTCTGTGGATGACTTGAGTACAAATGCACTGTTACCAGGCCGGTAAACAGAACTTCAGTCTCATCAGAAAATTCATGTATACAAAACTAAATGTAATAGTGGGCAATGAATGAAAACCATTGAAAATGTTTTCATGGACCTTGCCTTCCTGTTCATGGGGCAGCCACCTGTCTCCCTATTAGCTGATCCACCAGCTAAATGATTGTCCTGTTTCCTCTCGTACCTTTCAATTTCCAGTCTGGCTTGTGAGGACAGCTGGGATGCTGGGTGTCGAAACAGGTGGTCTCTGTGGAAGCTCAGTAGCCCAGAAAGGTAAGTGTCCAGGAAGTCAAGGTAGCTGGAAAATCCAAAGAGCCAAGCAGCGTGAGGAAATGGGCAATATGGCCATTTACCAGCTGGGCAGCCTGTGAAAAATAAGAGAGAGGTACCAGGAAAATGTCCAAGTAGGAAACACAGGTGTCCTGCCAATGCAGTGAGCCTGTGAATCTGAGAGCCTTAAGGAATCAGATGGCATTGTACGTGATACCATGGCAGAAAGCTTGATGATTTGGCTGTGTCTCCTGAATTAGTCATTTCTATTGAAAACTGTGACTAGCCACTGGGATTTGTTTCGTAGTCATACCATTGAGGGCCTTGTGGACTGTCTCATCAGCTACTCTGAGATCTGTCAAATGTGTGGCAGGCTCGGAGTGCTTAAGACAATGTAGTTCTTGATAATGTTGCAAAAAGTAGATTTTCCTTGGCAAGCTGAACCAGAATTTTGCTAACCAGAAGACAGGGTTAGAATGATAGAAAAGTGGAGAAATAAGGTAAAGAAAGAAAACAGTTCAGGAAGGAAGGAGTAATAACGGGAACCCAGTTCTAACAGGTGGTGTTATGTAAATTAGCTAAATCTCATCAAATATTTTATTTTCCCAGCCTAGTCCACTCAGGATGCCTGATAGGATACAGAGAGCAAATCTCAAATACAGATATGCCCAGCCCTAAAGTCATAAGAAGTGGTGGTCTGGAAAAAGTAGACATGAAATTGCCACATCAACACCCCTTCAGAGACTCTCCAATCAACACTACCTAAAGAGTGACATTCCACTCTCATGAACATCAGTAAGTCAAACACTTCTTGGAAATATTACTATAAGCATCTCTTCCAGAGGTATTTCAGCTTCTTCTGGTACTGTATGGTGTTTTGACAAGGAGCCTGCAAGTCAGCTTATTGCAATTCTTTCAATCTGAACAATCCATTTTTCATGTATATATTTTTTTCATCTCAGTCTTTTGCTGATCTGATAGGCAATTTTATATAACAGGCTGAACCAGCATTGAGATTGTGTGCTGGCATTTGTTACTTTGGACAACTTAGCACACAGCCTTTCGCACAATCTGTCTCTAGAAGGAGAATGAACTTTTTAAGTGCATCAGCTGTAACAACTGATATGTGGGCAAATGATCAAGTAGATGGCTCCAGGGCAGTCACAGTTCATCGAGCATCTTCGTTCCTTCCGCAGACTCATCTACGTCACCTCCTTCCCTATCACTCCCCCATAATGTCCCAGTCCCACAGACATTTTTATAGACAGGCTGCCCTTTCCAACACTTATTTGAGGAAAACAGAATATGGCAAAACAAACAAACAAAACCCTATTGGAATTATCAAGGGAAAGAAATAGCTCATCTCAGATGGCTTTCGTTATGATAGGTTAATTTCCATACCACGGGACTGCCAGTCTGAAAGTTCAAAATGGAGGACATACTATGTTTTGAATATTCAGACCAAATATGACTGAATGATTAATCCTGAACAAACACTGTCTAACATGAAACAGAATAACAAATATGTTGTCTTTCTCCATCTCACCTTTCCAGCTGTGATTTCTGTCTCTTAGCTGAGGTGGTATGTTTCTGAAGCTTGGAGCTACCTGATCCTGCTCTGTCCATAGCTCATCCATGAGCTGTTTCAAAATAATGTTTTCTGCTTTAATGACTAGATTTTTCCATTTCAGTGCTATGTGTCTGCTTCTGTATTTGTCCCTTCTGTGCATGCCTTGTCAATATAATTAAACATTACAAATGTCCATTACAATATATGCTGGATGAGAGTACTCCCAGCAACAGTGCCAGATGCGATCCTCCAGCTCATATCACTGTAGTTAACGCACAGACCTTTCAGCAACTGGCACAGCTGAATGTATCGCTGCTCTCATTTACCATGCTGTGTGAAAACAAAACCCAAATGTTTTGTTTCCTTTGGCCAGCTTTGATGCTCTTTCTTCTCACATGGATCTTGTTTTCTAATAGCAAGTCCTACCGGATTCTGTTCCCTCTCTGTCTGACATCAGATCAGATGTCCAGAAACAGTTGTCTCAATAAAAGGCAGTTAGCAACTTTTGGAAATGAATGAGGTGCAAACACAGAAGTACCCAGACAGTAGGGAGACTGAGATGCCAAGAAGGTGGGAAACAGAAACAGTTACTTGTGCTGGACTAGATAGGAATTTCTCTTTGCTGACTTAAAACTTTGCTTGGATGATGATTAGATTTTTGTAGTGTGGTGCAATTTTGTGTTTCCCTTTTAGAAGACTGAAGTATCTTCAGTAGCCTTTGAGGAGCTTCTATGTATGCCAACCGCTAGGCTGTCCGTGAACATCACAGATTCCTTCCCTGTCCCCCTCCGCCCCATGGCAGAATAACTGGCCTGAAGTCTACACACTCAGAGAGATGAGGACACAAAAAAAAAAGCGTCACCTGCTGCTGGTAGTTGCGATATTTTTGGTTGTTGAAGTGAGATTGTAATTTGTGTAGCTGACAGATGAGTTTACACCTAAACTCAATGAACAATTTCTGGTTTTTAACTCTCTTTCCTTAAGTGCTGCTTATCTGAAACAATCATGTTTAAGTGATGAGACAGAAAATAATTGATCAAGTATACCACTCAGTACAGATATATGATATTCTGGACTTCAAAACAATTGTAAAAAGAAAACAGTGTTTCTAACGAATGCTTTTATATAGCTAAGAAAAATAATATTGCTGAAATGGAGAGTAGAAAGGAGCAGAAAATACCTAAGTTCTTATACATAATCTTGAGAAAAGACAGGGTTGGATATTTTAATCTTCTTATTTAATGATCTATCTGTTGATTTAATGGTATTCAATTGTTAAAGAGAGTATGTCCTGCTATAGATGTCAGAGCGCTACTTTGTGGAATTGCCACGGGTCAGAGGGTTTTTCTCTTGAGAAGACAATACAACAGCTTCTGACCAGCTCGTACTGGTTAGGAGTTCTCTCCTGTTATGAGCAACTTTTTTCTGTGACAATTATTTTGAGAAAAAGGGGTAGTAATTTCCTTAAAAACAGACTAAAATTGCACTGCAGGTGTCAATTGCTTGTGAGAGATATCCTCACACCTGCAAACACTTAGAAAGGGATCTGCCTAAATTCCCCCCAAAGAAGACCAAAGATACCGCTTTTGAGCTCAAAAGGTTTAACTGTATAAAACCTTGTATATTTAGCTATTAAAATAACATAGAGTGAGTAAGGGGGGAAGTAAGGCGTGTCCTGAGTACATAAGGGGTCTCCCTCACGATGGGGCAAGCTCTGCCCTTTCCAGAGTGTGTACCTCACTCCCTCGCTCTTTAAAAGGAATGAATTACAAGTGAGACTAAGTTAGATTAAAAAGCTGTCCTCTCTACCCTAGCCCTTCTGCACTATCATGTCAGACTTGTGTTTCATCAGATACCTTCTTCTACCAGTACAGACCTGGATGTTAAGAAGTAATTCACACTTTTGAGCCAATGTTTATTTGTCTAGGGTCTAAGGGTTCATGTGGGCCTCCCTCTCAGGCCTACCTGGTCATGGATTCTCCTTTTCACTTTTCTTATAAGCTGTGACTCTAAAAAATAAATTCAGGTTTGGGGTACATAGTGTCAAGTTAAGGATAGTCCCTAGTTTCAGGATGGCTCCATGTTTCTGAGAGCAGACCTATGTTTGCTTTGGCTCTATTTACAACAGCTTGAAAGCTACAGGATCTGGGAGGAGTTTGAGAGTGGAACACCCTGTCCATGTTTTTGGCATAACACACTTACCCCTAAGTGGTGAACTAAGTGGGAAGTGGATATACCAAGGCTGGGAGTGCCCTCTGCATAGGACAATGTTCATGGAGAAGGTGTGGCTCTGCACTGGCCCGTCTGTGAACCTGGAGCATCCTGAAGGTAAAGCATGTATGAGTGAATCTGCCCCAGAGACTGCAGTTTTACAGCTGAGCTAAGCTCCAACCTGATTTCTTAAATTTCAATCTGCTTTTGAATTAGTGAGTTCCAATTTCCCTTTTGTTTCTAGAAAGGCCCAGCAAGGATAACAACTGAGGGGGAGGAGGGCAGGGGAAGGAGAGATTGCCTGGTGAGATTTGTATTTACCTCCCAGGGCAAATAGTAGTTTTAAATAATTTGAAGCAGCAAACTAAGTTCATTTAAGCAAACTAGCAAGCCTTTTTCATCAGCAACATTTGCCTCATGAATCAGTCTGTGTCACAAGCCAGGAGAGAGCAACACCCCGCTATATATTGTTTGCTGTCTCTCTCTTGCACAATATTAGTTCTACAAAACTTCATGCCTGTGTTTTGCTAAATAAAATGCTGGGCACAATAAAATATGTCTCAATAAAATCCTTTTGTAAAAATATGTGAATAGTAAATTTTATTTCTAGAAAAAACTCTAAATTGGGTTAATGAACAGAAGGAAAGCAAAACACATCTTGACATAGCTTGGAGGATTAAGCAAAGCAATTTCCAATAATATCTAGAAGTGCTTTGTACTTTCCATTTTAACAGAACCCTTCAAAGTCTAGGACATTAAAACAGTGAATGCTTTTGGTATAGGATTTCATTTAAAATCAGAAGGGTTTATGTGCATGTGCATTAAAATAGTTGTGATGCAATTTTCAACCAACTCTGTTGATACTCTTGAGGGGTCTATTCTACCCCTCTCTGTTTCTGCCTTTTTAAGGTAATTTCCTTCCTTAGGTTTTCTGTAATTTGATTTTTCTCCATTTCTGTTCTCCTCTACCCATCCATCTTTTCCTTCTAAGCTTATCTCTAGCATCAGTTGGAGACCAGCATGAAAAGGTATGATTATATTAGAATAAATTTGTCTGATTTTTGTTATGATGACAGATGTGAAGCCTGTTTGTCTCTTGGAGGTAATGATTAAATGTGTTCTTGCTTTTGCATTGAGAAAACTGAGGCTGAAGTTGAACAGCAATGCTGAATTTTTGCCCCGGGTCTATTTAACTTGACAGTTTAAACTCAAGATCACACAAATTATCAGTGTATGATATAAATATGTTCTATAATTTTTGGGGTTTTTTTACATTTTACTTTATAAAAATATGAAATTTAAGATAAAATTACAAAGATTTTCCTTTTTTAATTATAAAGTAAGTTGCTTTGCTATATTTTTCTATAAAAAGATATTTTTTCACACTACTCATTGTTACTATGGTTTATGACAGATTGCCTTTTGATATTTTGTAACAGCAAATAGAAAAAGGCAAAACAAGTCAATTTTTGCAGGTTTTCTAATCACAAGTAACATCTACCTCAGAATATCTGAACAAACTAAAAGCATCACCCATCAACAGCTAACATGCTGGGATAAATCTGGGAGTAGAAAGTACTAGATAAGCACACTTATGTTGTGTTGGTTTAAGTTAGAATTCTGTCTTTTTTCTCTTTTCCCAGCAGCCCATGGTAGAGATCTCAGTGCTGACAAGCTGATACAGGGTGTTGGTAAGTGCTGTGAATTAGTGTAGTTAGAGAGAACTAAAAATGAAAGCTTCTCCATGGCTCCTCAACCATGCCACATGGCCTGAGGGTGTACTTGCTCCTGCAGCAGTTCCTGAGCTGACAGCAGAGACATTTTCCCTCCTGTGCAGTCCTGAGAGAAGGCGTAAGAGGCAAACAGTTGTTTTTCATATTAGTTAAATATTAAATCATGTTTCTAAATTTTCCCCCAGTAACAACATTTAAACTACGTCAACAGAACTTGACTAACACCATACCCTTTTCAGACAGTAGCTATATAAGAAATTTTATAAAAACTAGTATTTTTCTAATTAGTTACCATATTATCTCATAGCTTACAGGGCTGACAATCGCAATGGCAATATAACAGAAAGGAAATACAGTTTTTTATTGCGGATAAAAGATACAGTCCTAGCAATGACTTAAATGTTTTATGTTTGTAATACTGAGCTCACTAATGCTCCTTGGAATTTAAAGACCTGTTATTTTATTGTATTAAATTATTTTTCATCATAGCCTTCATGCATTTTGCAGAATGCAGGATGTTGTGAATAATTTCAGTCTTCTATCTGTACTAGGAAGATACTCAGTTCTCTTGATGTAAACATCAATATTTATTCAACACAAAAAGCAGGTTCAATAATATGCGGTCTGAGACACAATATAAATCTTGATGTTTTTTGGAACATGAAGATGGTGTGTGTTGAATACCTCCACAAGAAATATTTGAATATATCTCTCTACAATTCATGAATATTTTGAGAGGAACACAACAAAGCTGTAATTCTGGGACACTGTCTCCTAGGCTTGATGTGCCTCAGTACTGGGCAGCCTTGGGGTGCATCACCGAGAAGGAGTAGTCAGCCTCTGGCAGTTCAGGTTCTCTGACTGTGTGTCACCAATATGCTTGTTGCTGTGATACCTGAATACAGACTGGGGGAAGCAATTGGTTAATCAGAAAACTTGAACTGATACAAAGTTACCTAAAAATTTTGGCAGATCCAGAAGTAGAAGGGCTGAAATGTAGCATGAGCAGGTTAAAGCCACATGAGGTGTGTAACAGGTAATTGGCCAAAATAATAGAGCTGGCAATTTTCATCTTTTTCTACTTTCCATTATATTATGTTGTGTGAGTATATCTGCATTTAAAATCAACTGTAGTATGAAATTCTCTATTATTTTCAGGTTAGTGTTAGCAGAACAACTACATTAAAATCCTTTCCAAGGTGTGCTGCAATATGGCCAGGTGTTGACTCTACGTTGGCACCCTGGAGGAGTCTTCTCATACACATCTTACACCTGGATTCCTTTCTTGCAACCTACCATTTCTACATGGAAAAGACTGTGAAGGCTGTCCTCAGTGGGCCATGAGATGCCCCCAACAGGAGATTCCTGGCTATTGAGGCAGGTATTTTGTAGTCATGGTCCATTCTACACCCATCATGGAGTTTCCAGGTTGACAGGTATCACTTGGGCACGCTGCCCACTCAGCCTGGTGCAGTGGCCTTGCAGCGGGCATGCTGCTTGGCAGGCATGGAGGCAGGTTTGAGGTACTTGAGATGGTGGTGGCCAGGAGCATGCACTGTCCACACTGCCTGAGGTATCCTTACAGATGCCTTTAAGAGCATGGTGCCCTCAAGGTGGCAAGCCTTGCTATGTCATCTGGGGTACTGCCATGCTCCATTGGGTGCTCAAACAGCTACACAATATTTGTGGTTAGGGAATGTGGCCTTAAAGTGTTCTCAGGGTGAATCAACAATACAATGTAAATGCAACTACAGGCAACTGGAGTGCTGGCATGTCTCCAAAGGACACCGTTATTTTTATTTATGATTTAGCTACTTAACGCACTGCATATTATTAATGAAGTAGTCAACATTGTACAGCACTGGAGTTTGCTGGCTCATCAGGCGACTGTTTTTAAAAATCCAGGACATGAATTTATATGCCAGTATTTAATGTTACATTGTGTTTCCTTGCTGCCAATTGCCCATGTGCCTTGGTCACTGTTTTACATCTATTTACATACTGTTAGAGAGCTCTAGCCTTATGGTGAATAGAGAACAACATACAGGCTATTTGGTAGCATAATAAATTTTGCCAGGAAGCTGTGAGGCTGTATTTTCTGCATGTTCGGCCAAAGTGGCTCTTGTTTCCACAGTGTACAGGATCCACCTCTCCTGTTTTGCAAAGACAATACAGATTAAGAGTGTGTTTTCAAATTAGGTCTCTGGAAAGGGAAGGGAAAGGGAGAAAGAAAGGAAGGAAACCTTAAAATCCACTTCTGACAGCCTATAATTCAGTAATCACATTCCAGATTCATAGACAAAGTTAATAGAACTGGAAATTATATTAGGCATACCTGTATATTTCTTTCATTTTCTGTCCATTTTTATTTTATAGCCATGTTATACTACTTATTGAGATTATGATTGTGATGTTCTATCTTTATTACTTGGCCGTCTAACCTTTGAAGTCTATGGAGCTTTCACGGATTAAACAATAAATTTTGCTATAACAACCTCATTTAATTCCTCTATAAAACTGATGTTTCCTGACGCTTGTCCACTGATGTGTACTATAAATATGATATCCATAAATTTTAGAATTTAGTCCCATGTGGTCCATACAAAACAATAATAAAAGCCTATGTAGCAGAAAGGAGTAATAGCAAAGGATTCATTGTGTCAGTAGTAATTCAGTCTAATTCTGTTCCACAAATAAAAAAGTATCATTCAGAAATGTCTTGAAATGCATCATTTCCCGAAATTACTTTTGCATTATGACTGATTGCTAAATTACTTCTTTAGCTGTTACTTAAGGACCAGTCTGTTACTGGAAGAACATACACACAGAGGGGATGGTAATGAGGAACAAAACCTCTGTCAGTACATGTGTGAGTTATGGAGCTGTGTGTGAAACTGTACACAATTACTTATCCTCCTTTCAAAGCAAGTAGGTAGAGACAGTCATGTCTCCCTCCACTGACAGTGAATGCAGTCTTGCCATGGGGATCCATAATTAATGGATGGCACAGCCTAGCGTGCAGCAAAGAGGAGAAAAAGGGAAGCAATTTCTCTGGAAAAACCTTTCTATATTACAAACTCTTGCCAACTTTCCTCAGGTATTGGACCTAAATAACAACCCAGGGTCGAGTTTCATTTTGTTATAGTCTGTTGCTCTCCTCTAGCTTGCAGGTGTGCACTTGTAATAACAATAATGACAAAGCACAGCTTCTGATTAACACTAATGATGTGATTGTTAACTGACGCTGTGACAATACAAATGTTGGACTGCTTCAGCTTTTTAACTTAGACCTAGCCCTGATCTGGCTGCACCTGAGCCATTCAGGCAGTGACCTCCCCTTACCAGCTTCCTTGTGGTATTTATGTAGGGTTTTTTTCCCTTTTTCTTCTTTTGTTTTTCTTGGGCTCTGTTGAATAGTGCTCTCTGTACAGTTAGGTCACTTTTTTGTACAATCAGTGGCTAGAATAGTGATGTCTTAAAAAGAGAGCTGTGGAAAGGGGAGAAGCCAATAGCCTATAGCTAATGAGTCACTGGGAGTTGAGGTATAAAATTACAAACAAAGGGAAAAAGGGGAACAGAAGCAACTTTGACAGTTGATTATCCCCTATCTTCGTACTTCAGCCATCCCAGGTTTGTCACTTGTATGTTTGACAGATATATATTTTTTGAAAATATTTAATAGTTAATAATTTCAAGTCTAGCAAGATGTTCTAGGTACAAAAGACTGAGTGACAAGACTCAATTTCAATAAGAAAAATTATCTGCATTCTTTCAGCAGCTATGTTGGTTATTTTGCATATATTTATTAAATGTTTTTCATTTAATCTTTTTAGTCTTTTTAAACCTGTAAAATGTCTTATCATTTTAAATAGTAGGTTATTTACAATATGAAAAAAATAAGAGAAACAAGAAGGCAAACATAACTTTTCAAATCATGCTGAATCTTCTCCTATAAATATGTAACTGCCTGCATGATGTCATTGTACAAAATTATGGTGAAAGTGAGAGTGAGTGGTGAAAGTATCCCAGAAAGCAGTTCATAGTTCCACTAAAAAATGTAAGCTTAAGGATTCAGGAAGTTAAATCAACTAAAATTAGGCACACCTCAGAACAGGTTTACATCAATTTTCTCTGTAATTTATGCTAGGTGCTCAAATATCATAGCAGTGAAAAGTGCAAGAATGGATGGATGAACTGACAGATGGATATGAAAAATCAGAAAATTAGTTTAAATTTCAGGATTTAAATAAATTAAGCATGACAAGCATAGCATAGAAATGCATTATTTATTTAGTTCATTTAGTTTATTTTTTATTATAAAAAAATAAAAATGCCAGTATGTATTGGAAATCTCATTTAATGCAGAATACAAGAACATGAAGTTGGCATCTGATAACGCAGTAAGAGCAAACCCAGAGCTGCAAGAAAACAGACATTCTGCTTGCAAGATTAGGGTCCGATTCCGAAAAATGTGGTCATGGTTTAAGGAAGTTTTGTACAATTGGACTATTAAACTGACAGAGTTAATTTTAACAGTCATCATTTCAGACTAGACAATCCTTCAATATACAGTGTGCAATATGTTTAGAAGAATCTAAGGATGAAGTGAAGGAGATTATATGAAGAACTAACATACTTTTATTTAAAAAAAAACAATATGAACTCTTACTCAAGTCTGAAAATATTCAATTAAATCTCGCATTATTGTTCTAATATTTTTTCTGATGCAATGATACAGCTTTATTCAGATTGGCATAAGAGGTGATTATATTATCTACTTCAAGATAAGATGGGTTTCAAGATAAGCTCTTCATTTAAAAACATTAACAAAATTCAGAAACAAAGTATCTAACTGTACAATTCGCAATGCTGTGAAAGTATAGAAATTTCTTATGCTTGAACTGAGATTCAACGCCAACTATTATTATTCATAGAATTTCATAACCTGTAAAGAAAGTTTTAGTAGGCTTACAACTGTTGCAGATGGATTAACTTTGAACATGATGACTTGCTGAAAAAGGGCAAAATTATTTATTATAATCATCGCTTGATTGTATCGGTCTAGATGGAAGATGTTCACTCTGGCTCTGTAAAAAGGGAAAGTATAATTTTGTGGTTTTTGTCCTTGGTCTTTTCTTTTGGAATTCTTTATACTTCTGACATGATATGTGCTTCTTTAACTGTTGATTTAGTATTACCATTCACCAATGGGTCTAAGTCTCCTGAGGTTCCTTTTTTTGTTAATAATTCCAAGTGGACCATTGTGTTAGACTTTGCAGTCTGCAGCTCGATGCACAGTGAAACACACCGGTCCTAGAAATAGTCCCAAAGATAATTCTAGGAAATGGGATCTTTGCAAAGACATGAGATCCTAAGGGATCTTACAAATTTCTGCTTACTCTTCCTTTTCCTCTTTTTTCTCCTTTTTGTCCTTCCCGCCTTTCCTGCTTCTCAACTTTCTCCTCCCTTTCTCCTTCTTTCCTCTTTCCCCTTTCTCCTTCCTTCCTCTCTCTCCCCTCCTTCTTTCCTTCCTTCCTTCCTTCCTTCCTTCCTTCCTTCCTTCCTTCCTTCCTTCCTTCCTTCCTTCCTTCCTTCCTCTTCTTTTTTCTTCCCTTCTTCATTTCCTTTCCTCTCTTCATCCTTCCCTTCCCTCTCTTCTTCCTTTCTTTTTCCTTTCTTTCCAGTCCTCCTGTGGTTCTGTGAGGTTTTTATGTCACATACACGCAAGCCCCTGGAGCATGCAAATTGTTCTGTTACTCCACGTAAGGACTGTTCTTGTTCACTTAAGGAATCCCATGCTGGACTCCATAACAGCCTTTTCTTGCTTTATTTGTACTCTTGAGTTTAATAACTGGATGTAAAGTGCCATTCTGTTTTTCCTGTCTTTCAGAGGGTAGGGTATTTCCTTCAGTTTTGTCGATTGTTGCAAATCTTTTTCTTACTCTCTCTGTTTCTGTTTCTCTTCTTGGCCAATTTATTCTCTGATTTTTTCCTTTGCTGATTTAATGCTGGTACTCACAGTCATTTTCTTTCAGCTTCCTCTAGGGCTTTTCTCCACTTCTTTCTAATCTGCTACTTGGCATATATACATTGGCTTTCCCGCTGTCAGCTTCTTCCATTTTAATGGCTGTTTATGGAAGTTCATGCTGTTATACCTAGAGACAATCTGGTCTTAATAAGAGTCTAAATATTCTAGATTCATAGTACTGGCTGTAAGTCTGTAACAAGTTCATCTCTTCAATTCGTTGTCTGCTATTGTTCTGAGCGTACACCAGTCACAAGGAACTTCTATTTTACTAGAAACTCTATGATTCTCAAAGATAACTTACAGAAAGCTTTCCCCTTCCACTGCAGCCATCTTCATTAATATATCTAGTGTTTCCATTCCTATCAATCATTCTTGTCCCGATTGTTCAGTTTATTTTCTCCTGTGGCTTTTTAAAACTGTTTGTTTCTTTGGATTTTTTTAATAGTACAAGGACCTTCACACCCAGTAATATAAAGATACGAAGGTGCATACTATTTTCTTTGGCTTCATAGGTGACCCTCATGCCAAAAAACTATTTGCCTCCGGGAGTCAGGCTGAAGAACTTTGTCTGATGAATATGCCTTGGATCATGTAGCTCCAGTTTTGCCCTGCAGAATATTGCTTTCTGCAGTAGACACCAAGCTGCTGGGAATTAAGGATTCCACAATGTGCTGTCACCCATGGAATGCTACTTATTACAATTTTATTACTTCCTTAAATCTCTGTTCTTATCTATTGAATATATCTTCCTGCTAAGTCTGAATGGTGTCATAAGACAACCCTTTATTTGGCTAAAAACTATGCACAAAGAAGAAAAATCAAATCTCTGTTTTCAGCTGTAGCCTATACATCGTCCCATGTCCCTTTCCTATTGTGTTTTCCAGGTAAGTAATACCTTACAGAATACACAGAAAATAATATGCAAGAGACCTGATATTTCTACATTTATACTGATTACTTTGTAGTGCCATGAACACAAGTAATAACAGAATACTCTTTTCTCAGTGTCCCACTTCCAGTCTGAAGGAAAGCTTGGGGTGCCAGAAATTGTATTCATGAACAAGTACCTACAGTTATTCGTATATAGCTCTCTTTGTTCACGTTTAAAGAATTCTATGTAGATAATAGAATAAAATCAATAATAAAATTATAATAAATACACTTTAAGCCATTTTGAACAGAGGACGTTCATATTGTTTGGTTAAAGGCTGGATAAACATTTGATAATTTTTGTGTTATTCAGACATAATGCATTACTGTGTATAAACCAAAACATGAACTTCTGCAGGTTTTGCATATTAAATCAGAGTGGAAATAGTGTTGTGAATATCAGAGATTAGGAGATGAGCTCTACATATGATGAATTGTCCGCTCCCACCTAAATGAATACATATATACATATATATCCTGAAACAGGAAATTAGATTTGTTTGTTCTTGGACTGCATACTTTGACATACTGTCATCAAAGATTTTTATATCTTGTTTTGGCTGCCAGAAGGACAATCAAGTGGCAATAACTCTATCTGCTACTATTCAATGAGAGAACAAGCTTACTAGCTTCCCAACTTTTGAAGATCTATTTAAATATGCAAATAATTTTCAGTTCTTTGTTGACCTAGCTAAATATTGTGTACAGGGAACGACTAGCAGCTGTTCTGTATATGTTTCATTTTTCTCCTCTTTTTCCCCCCTCATGATTTGACCTTTACAGGGCTTCTTAAGTATTTTGGAGGTTAATAGACTGATCCAACTGTTTGTATCCATAGCAATCCACGGATATTATAACTCGCACAATAAAAACTGAAAAAAGATGTTAGAAATATCTCCAGTATGAAAGTAAATCCCAAAAGAAAATAGATGCTGGTTAAATATCTTCTGGCAAATTATTTTTAAAGAGCTTAGACAATTAGCAGTAAAAATGTGGGCACCAAAACCTTTTAACTCATGCAGGCAAAACTTACAGTAATAATTCATAATTCAGCCCATACTATCCACTGATGTCCATTTTTAAACCAAATTTGAAGCACACAATTTGATTATTTTGCTTCTTTAAAACACTCAGCAGAGCTGGAGAATGATATATTGTTGTTAATGGCAGTCTAATAGAATTCCAGACAACCCCACATACTGTGATTGCCATTAAAAGACCAACATTTACACTGAGCAGGATATATCTTGGAAGCTAAGATGTGTTGGGTAAGTATGGGTTCTGCCAGTTAATTAATCAGCATGACTGTTATTTTAATTAATCAGCATGACTTTTATTTTCAGCAGTAAAAAACAATGGGAAAATACAGATCATTCAGAATGAAGATTAAAAAAAAAAATTATATATATAATCTTTGGCCTAAATAGACTGACAATCAGGCTTCAAATTCTGTACGGACTTGAGAGTAGAACATAGTTTATGAAAGTTCCTATTTACGTATTGTCATCTGTTGGATCACGTTTTCACTGATCTAAAGACTACTCTCCTTTTTGATCTGCAACAAATCTTTACAAGATTTGATAATTTGACAAGTCACTTTTGTAGCACCACAAAAGAAATGGCTTGTATTAAAGAGCTCAACTTAACAGCTGACAAAAAGCAGTAAGGCAGACTTAGGTCGATGGGGAAAAAACACAAACAAATCCAAATATATGTACGAAGAAATCTGCAAAGAGAAGTTAAACAATTCTTGTTGCTGGGAGTCCTCCCACTAAATTTTGGCCATGAGAAAGTTTGGCATATGGAATTAGTTGGTTGTCTGGACTACTTCTCTAACAATTGGAAAAAGCCCAGCACTTCTGGTAAATATATAATTCCAACTAGCTTAGAAGCCTCTCCTAGTCAAGCCTGGTGAAATGTAACTTTAAATCTAGAGTTTCTACCTCACCTATAAAGCAGAATATTTGGCATGTTTAATCAGTTTCTAAAATGTTTCAAATGAAAAATAATAACTTCACAAAAAGCAATCTGATAAATACTAATAATATCAAGTATACCAAATCACTTATTTATTTCTACTGTCAATCAGAAGAGATATGGTAGGTAGACATAATTTAAAATAATTTCCCAATTTTGCAGCTATTTTGACATTCACTAAAAATTTTCTCCATGTCTCAGGATGTTGACAGTGATTAGATATTAAAAGGCTAGGAGACCTATTCAGGAGTGAAGGTATTATCCTATCCAGCAATTCTTAATTATTTAGATCAATATATGTCTTTGAGGCAGGCCAGTAGCAGAAAGCACTACCACTCTCCTGCAACAATATCTAAATTATGTTTCAAATATTTCCCTTACAGATACAGAAAAAACTCAATGGTCTGACACTCTATTCTGAAGTACAATCTATTCTGAAGTACTCAGTATAAAACAACTGCAAATCTTTAAAAGATATTAAATATCTCTAACTTCACTTAGTTCTTGCTAGATGCCAACTGCTGATGGATAGTATATTGGGATTTCTTACTAAAACTAAAATGATTTGTTCAGGATTCACGTTCCAAAAAAAAACCCTTTGAAAACTTTAAGATGATCAGTTCTTTCCTTTTTCCAGGGTGGAATTAAAGGCTTTTAGTGGAAGACAAGTTGATGCAATATTAAAAAGGTAACAGCTGACCTCTATGTTAAAGTATAAATAATAAAACCATATTATTGTGATTAATATTGCTAAACAATGTATCTCAGTCACTGAACAGTAATAGCTCTTTCTGGCAGGTATGGTGTCATCTGCCCATCAGATTGTAATGGGCTGAAATGACCTGAAGGTATCTACTGGTTTCTTTAGCTAGTGAAGCCTGTAAACTCCTGACAATAGCAACTCAGGTTTGTGACATGAGTCTGGGATTTAGTCTTAATTAAGATTATAAATTAATCCACATTATCAAATGCCCTTTTCATTAAAGAAAGAACATACCTATACACAATAGTCAACAAAAGGTCAAGATCCACTCCAGAAGTTTTTCTCTAGCCCAGATCATTTATTTTTGGCCCATTTTGTGTGCTCTATCATAACTCAGAACCTTCCTGGAGTCCAGAAACATGAAAATGCAAGAAGTTTTCAACAAGAACATATTGCAAACAAAAAGCAAAATCCACATTAAATGGTGAGATTATGAGGAAGAAGTGCAATTTATATTTTTAATAAAACATTGTTAATGGCATTTGTAGAAATTGAAAGAATCCAGCAAACAAAACTAAAAATAAAGATTCCTGTTATGACAATAATGAATTCTTGTTGACCACAGCACACCTTGAAGAACTTCTTTTACCCCTCGTGGATACCATGAGTTCTATTTTGCAAACCAAATGCTCATATGTTACTCCCTACTACTTGATTAAGTATGTAGGGGATGCTATTTGCTGTCATTAGAAAAGGCCTTATTATCCCTTCCATGCTATGCCATGGAGGATAAGAAATAAACAAATACAAGACAACTGTGGCCAATAAAAATGGAGGAAGGCAAGCAAGAAAAGCAGGCATGTTCTTCTTAATTGTTAGAATCATAGAACCATAGAACAGCCCAGGTTGGAAGGGACCTCAAAGCATCATCTGGTCCAAACTTTCATGGGAAAGGAAGCCTAGGTGAGATTATCTAGCACCCTGTCCAATCGCATCTTGAAAACTTAGTGATGTACACTCTACCATGTCCCTGGGAAAGTTATTCCAGTGATTGATTGTTCTCACTGTAAAAATTTTCTTTCTTCTATTGAGATGAAACCCCTCCCAGTGCAACTTGTACCCATTGCCCCTCATTTTCTCTGTGTGGCTCCTTGTGAAGAGAGAGGAGAGTCTCCATCCTCTTCGTAGCCACGCTTTAAGTACTGTAATACTGTGATGAGGTCCCCCTTGAGCTTTCTCTTCTCCAGGGAGAAGAGACCTAACTTCTTCTGTCTTTCCTCATAGGGCGGGTTCTCCAGCCCTTTGATTATCTTTGTGGCCCTCCTTTGGATCCTCTCCAGTTGGTTTGTATCTTCTTTAAATTGTCGGGACTAGAACTGGACATGGCACTTGAGGTGTGGCCTGACAAGCTCTGAGCAGAATGGGATGATCACATGTATATCTCTGCTAGTAATGCCCCTGTGGATGCAGCCCAAGATCCTTTACTTAATATTTATTTCTATTCCAGTTGTCAGTTCAATTCCAGTTAGATCTAATAGTACTCAAGAAGCCTCTTTTTGTACACTTCGTAAGGGACTATGCCTGCCCTAAAGAGTTCACAGTATAAAAAGATTAAACTAATGAAGGGTAGGAGAAAAAAAATAAGGATGAGATAACATGTCCAAATATGTATTACACATCAATAGAGAATTTGAAAATAACATCCCAGTCCTATTGCAGTTGCCTAGATGCTTCCTTTTCCAGAGACCCTGCAGGCAGAAGTGCTTATTCTTTTTCAGAATTGTTTCCAGGCAGAACAAGAGATCTTCTGAAAAATCCAATTGCTGTCAGTGTCAAATGTGCTGCTTTATTTTCTTTGGTATCATTAGGTAGTATTATAGATGACTAGGACACTACTGTTCATCTGTGGCTACATGAACATGAAATAACATCTGGTGATGGGATGGGATATGTATATCTTAAAATAATCTTTATAATATTTGTAGTATAGTGGGAAAAATCTTCCTAAGAATAAAAAGACAATGGCTGAAATTTATTTTCCTCAGCTTTTTTTAAATGACTGGAACACTTATACTATATAAATGACGTCACATATAAAGTGACGCCCATCTACAAGAAGGGCCGGAAGGAGGATCCGGGGAACTACAGGCCTGTCAGCCTGACCTCGGTGCCGGGGAAGATTCTGGAGCGGTTCA
>NW_008796221.1:1265024-1265444 GCF_000699145.1 Aptenodytes forsteri | reverse complement strand
ACGGTTGGACTCGATGATCTTAGAGGTCTTTTCCAACCTTAATGATTCTATGATTCTATATTGTGAAATGTGGAAAGTTCAGCTACCAGCTTCTATGAAATGAAAACATCTTTTTACTGATAAAAAAAAAAAAAAGTGTTTTCTACACAGAAGCACTATTTACTATTCAAGGAATAGTATGAAATGTTATTTGTTAGATTTCATTAAAATCTCCTAAAAATAAAGACTAAGCGTTACACACATGAACACATTCATTCCTATGTCAATGACTGGAATGAACCATGAGTATGCATCAGTCCACCATTTCCATCCATTTTGCGGATGACACCAAGCTGAGTGGTGCGGTTGACATGCCTGAGGGATGGGATGCCATCCAGAGGGACCTGGACAAGCTCGAGAAGTGGGCCTGTGTGAACGTCA
>NW_008796221.1:1246502-1264664 GCF_000699145.1 Aptenodytes forsteri | reverse complement strand
TATTCAGCCTGGAGAAGAGAAGGCTCCGGAGAGACCTGATTGCAGCCTTTCAATACTTAAAGCGGGCTTATAAAACAGATGGGGACAAACTTTTTAGTAGGGCCTGTTGTGATAGGACAAGGGGGAATGGTTTTAGGGTAGATTTAGACTAGATCTAAGGAAGAAATTTTTTATGCTGAGGGTAGTGAATCGTTGGATCAGGTTGCCTAGAGAGATGGTCGATGCCCCCATCCCTGGAAACATTCAAGGTCAGGTTGGACGGGGCTCTGAGCAACCTGATCTAGTTGAAGATGCCCCTGCTCATTGCAGGGGGTTTGGACTAGATGACCTTTAAAGGTCCCTTCCAACCCAAACTATTCTATGATTCTATTATTCAATGATTCTATGATTCTATGATTCCTGCTACAAATGTAATACTCTTGCTCCCACCAGGCCACTACATGAGGTAAAAGACTACTCTGAGTTACCCAATCATGCGATAATCAAAAAAGTGGTTTATGCCTTTTTACGTTGTGTACAACAAGCAGTAACTAGTCCTAATTATTTAATAGACACCATCATCTGTATTCACATACTTTATGTATTTTCACATACTTCGCATATTGGGGAAGGAAAGGCTGCATTACAAAAGCAGAAATCATCATAATGTACACACACCATGCCCTTTTCTAACTTGTAAGATGACTCACAGTAAGATGGCAATCTTTCATTTGGTATAACTTCCTAAGCAAAGGGAGCACAGCTCCAAAAAACACTCATTTAAATTCACATCCTGAAGCCCTGCTGGTGCAACATTTTATGTTGATAAGTTATAAATAAAAACACTTTTAGAATAACAGAAGGTAAAACTGTGTTTTCATAGGTACTCAGCGTTTTTAATTACCAACTGAGCTATGTATGTTGTGATCTGTATTATAGCAAAAGTAACAGATTAACTGAATGGTACACACTGAGCAGTGTTTGTACTGGCTTTTACCCCCAAAAAGTACCAAGGTGGTCCTGTTTTAACTCACTGAATGCTTTTCACTAAGTTTTCCATGGTCCTTTTACTGCTGGTTTCCTCGGGCTCTGCAAAATAAGAGAAGTCTGAATAGGCATCATAAATTCTTAGACAAAATGTGATGAAACAGGATTTGTGATGAAACCCAGGCTTTAAGACTGGGTTTAAAGTCTGTATGTAATGGATGGGTAACCATAAGAACTGTTCTAGCATCCAATATATTCTGTAGTATTGATAACATATTGTTACAATTAATTGTTACTCTAGATTTTAAGGCTAGGGACTTCAAAAGGCTGGATTGCCTGAGGACTAAGAAAAAAATCTCTTTGATTTTTAAATGAATGTTCATATCTTGAAAAGACTCAAATGCATTTATCCAGGTAATTAAAGAAGGAATTCAGAATGGATTTAACTCTGCTGACTTAATGATTCAGATTTGTGTTTCAAATGACTTTAAATGCAAATATCAACTCTTTGATGGCATATTGCAATTGTTAACTTTTGTCCTGCATGATGTCATTTACTCAGTAACCTGATTCAGCAAGTGTGTAATGAGGTCAATTGGCCTGACTAAGAAAATTAAAAGAACCCAATAAAGATAATATTTATAATATTTTTTTTTGAAGTAAAAAGGAAGAGGAAAAAGAAAATGACCTTCAACATTTTGCTGGTGAAATTACCCATCTGACAATTATGGAATTGAAGATACAAGCATGAAAGCACCCTTCTGTCAGTATATTAATAATAAACTGCTTGCTTCATGTCTTTTCTTTCTATGGCTTAATAGTAGGCATAATACTCTTAATCATGAAGATGTACTTATACAGCAGTACAGCTTTGCATGGCACTTCACTGCGATAAAAATAAAAAGCATCTTGCTGCCTTCTCAAATATTTTTTTTTCTCAAATATGGACTAGAAAGTAAAACATATCACTTAATCGCTTTGCATCTGTAGGTGGTTAGTACTCTGGGATCTTTCTGTTTGTTATGTGTTACTATAAAAATAAACATTATTTAGTGGATATAATAGTAAAGGAAATGTTAGTGAATATAAAGTCAAGAGTTGATACAAAAGAAGATAATGAAAATTGTATTATACCAGTAAGTCACTCTTGTTCTGAAAATGTTCTACTCAATACTTCTGATAATACTTGAATACTAATATGATACATTCCATATCTCATTTGTTATTATTTTTACTGCATTCCTTTGTATTAAAATCTGAGCTCAACATTTTGACAACTTTTTCTAGGGAAGTTAAATCCACAAATCTTTTTAAGCCCACAGGACAACAATACCACTTGTTGGCTTTTACTTTTCAATCTCAAAGAACTGACATTTTGTAAGTTGGCATGAACATTTTAGGTCAGCGCTGCTAAAGTTGCTGCCTTGAAAATGTTATCTTATTCCTACTTTTTTAAAAAAACTTTTTCAAAAAGGCAGCAAGATTCTACTGAAATAAGATGCAGAAGCATAACATTTGCCTTTCACCATATAGTTAAGTGCTTGGTTCAGACACCAAGATGGTTTGAACTCATTAGGAAAGAAAAATATGAAATGCTGCTGCTGGTACTGATATCTGCAGAAGGTGGACACATATCAAGGAATAATTTTTTTTTTAATCTTCAGTATTAGGGTTAAGAAAAGGAATGCTCCTTCCAAAAGAAAAAGAAAGTAAACAAAATGAGCATAGCAAACTTACTACAGCAATATCACAACTAGACAGCAGGAATAATGAGCAAAAAGAGAAACAAAAGATTCCCCAAGGGACTAAATTAGAGCCAAAAGGGTGTAATCTCATTTTCAGGCAGTTATTTGCATGTACCATTTTTATGAGTCTCCAAGAGTTCTGGTATAGTATGTGTATGAAGTCAGAGTCTTCAGACAGAACTATATCCATATACACAGTGAAGAAATAGATGGGAATGTCCATGCTTTTGAAAGGATCTGTATCTTTAGAGCTTTGCTGATCCCTGGTATCATTCTTCTACAATTAACCAGCTCTCAAGCAGGCTGACTGCAAGCCCTGAATCACAGGATGGCGATGGAGAATGAAGTAATTTTTGTTCCAACAGACCTGGACCTGACTTCTTTCAGTAGATCCCTTTGTGGTTATGGTTAGGATTTCAGCATGACTCACCTCTTCCTGATTCTATCTGCTGAATCCTTCATAGTTTGGGACACAGCAGAAGAGAAGTGAGAAGCTCTCACTATGTCACTGAGCATCTAGGAGAATAACAGAGGGATTTATTTTGCAGGTCTTCAGGAGAGCACTCTCTTTTGTAGATTTAAAGGTAATTTGTGTAGAAAAAGAAAGAAAGAAAAAAAAAGATGACATTTTTGTAACAATAGTCATATGAAAATAACTACAGAAAGCCCAGAGGGAAGGAGGTGTTAAGCTCCTCAAAAGTTCAGGAGCTATTAAGTCATTGCCAGCCACTTATCTAAGTAGTATAGATATAAGGTTAGAACAATACACCTTCTATTTCCATTTCAGCACTGGAAATAGTACTTTGGAGAAAATCATATAGGTTAATATGTCAACAAAACATAACACTCCATAAAAAAAGGTATGTCATCTATGAGATTGGTCACTATATTTCAAAACTCTGTTCACATGGAGGAAAACCAGAAGGCTGTTATTCAGTGTTAGATATACTGGCCTTCTTTACTTATGAATTCTGATAGCTTAAGGTGCTTGGGCTTCCTTTAAATTTAATATATGACTTTAGTTTCCTGGAGTTAGAATGATCAGTGATTTTACTACTGTACAGATTTTCACTTTTAAATTGGTAACATTTATTTCTACAATCTTCATTGCACTTTAACAACAACGTATGTGTGTGAATCATCTCACTTACCTTTAAACATCTAAAAGTTAGAATATAACTTTCTGCTTTTTATTTAGTCCTTTATAATTAAAATGAGAAAATATATGAAGCTATTAATCTCAACTATATCAGAAAATAATTTTACAATGAACTGTATCAGACTCGGATAGTGAGTCTTGGATATCTGCTTAAACTTAGATATCTGCCATTTTTTCTAGCACTTCCTTTAGTGTTTGGGTATTTCTTCTAATCAAACAGCCATGGAAGAGGAAGCCCAGTTTCTTTAAGACAGGACTTTTGAGTCAGGAAATATTAACAAATTAATATTCTGAACTCTACGAGAAATTAAGAAGAGTCAAGATATTTTTCCTTCACCAGCTTTGCTGGACAAGGACCACTCACAACAGTGATTAATCTCAGTTTTTGCAAGACTGTTCAGCAATTCTGCAGATGCTGGCATACACAAAGTTGAGACTTGGAAACAAGAAGAACAAAAGAAAAAAATAAATGTTTTCCCAACTTCTGTAAGAGAGAAATTAATTCAAAAACAAACCTCTGAAAATTGTAATTTTATAATTTTAAAATTTGAACTTAGGACTCAGAAGATTTTTTTTTCCTTCTATCACTTTTATATTACTACTATAACAATATTAATTATCTAATCTCATGTTAAATCTAATATTCTGTTATCTAAAAATATCAAGTATCTTAATGGAAATCCTTTATTTTTTTATTTCACTGATGGAAGTTAGATGTTTAACTCCATTTGAGATTCTGATTAAACTATATAAATTTACAGTTATCATATAAACAATCATATATGTACTGACTTATTTAGTCAGTAAATAAAGTTACGTGTAATATATAGTCTGAATATCTGTTGTCTTATAGAAAGGCCTGGTAGGATGTATTCTAGTTTTCTAAAAAATACGTGACAGAAAACTTGCTACTAGGTTTATTTACAACTACATTGCACAGAAAACTAGAACTAGACTTTTGGAATTAATCTAGAATTTTTTGAGATGGATGAAATAATTACTGAAATCTACTTTTTCTCTGATATAAGATTCAATAGTACATTATAGTGATTGCCCAAGTCAGGAAAATTATTCAACAACTACATTGTAGACCCAGGACTTTATACTTTGTGTGCTCCTTTCTTGCCTCACTTATTGTGACTGCTCAAGTAGCTCATCTAACTTTACATCAGGTTTCCCATTTGAAACATGGACTTAGTGTAGAGATACATCATTTTTAAAGACTTATGTTTTAATGTAAACCATTCGTATTTCCCATAGAATTAGTAAGGCTAATTTTCACGAATAGGTAGCCAAAAATTGAACATGGAGAACTCAAAATATGCTACTTTCTGATCTTTGTCTTTATCAAGATTTTACTGTATTTCTGTGGCTTACCTAACACAAATTAAGATTCTAGACAGGAGCACATAGAAAGAGTTCTCATTAAATGCCACTAAGTAGTGATTTGGAAAAACTACTGGTTTTAGTTGCCTTACTGAGGGCAAGTGAGATGCTAAAAAATGTTTGCAAATCCACATGAAGTGTTCAGCAAGAGGATGCTACCACTCTGAAACTTCTAATTTCTTTACTGCCATGGTTTAAATTTTGACTGTTATCATGACAGAGTAGAAGTCATCCCATTAGACTCTAGGATAGTACATCACATGATTTCAAATCAGGGATTTAAACCTATAAGTTAATATTTTACACACCACATGCTCACTTGAATCCCCAGAATAAGTCGTTGGACATCTGTGCTGTATCCCAAAGATTAATTTCACTATCCACTATGATAAGTACAGTCATCCTGTATGGTTGCTACCACCAGCACCGCCAAGTCAGTAAGTTTCATCTTTAATTTTGAGTTATCTGGCTCTTGGTGTTTTAAATTGAAACTTTCACAATATTTTAAGATGGGTATTTTCATATTACATTGTAAGATTTCATTCTTGTAAGGATTATTTTCTTGTTTATCCCTCAGTATCACACGCAAAATACCAGTTGTGATTCATTGTCTATGAGCTTCCAAGATTTCACTGTATGAGGTCATTTTGCAAAGATGTGCTAGGAATTGACTTCTTTTTTTGTCCCTTTTACTGTCAGCATTTATGCTATTTATATAAATCAACCTTAAGTAAAAGTCATATTATATTTTTGTGCAAAGCTGTGATATCCATTACCACATATGCACAATAATCTATGATAATTATAGAGTATTTATTCTAGATGTAAGAATAAGCAAAGTGTGCTGGCACTTCTGTTAACAATAGAAAGCAAATGATGTTTGAAGTTTATAAACGGTTAAATCTCTTAAGAGGATTAGTTTTACTTTTTAAGGGTGTTATTTTTCTAAAGATTTCTGGTGACATCTTGAAGAATTCCTCACATGAATTTTTATATCACTTCATTTCAAGGAAAACACACCGTCGACATTCCTTCAAAAGCAGCAACCTAAGACACGCTGACTGAGCTGAGCTGTTCAAAGTGAAGGGTGATTGTTTCAGAGCACACCAGACATGCTGACTAGTTTAAAAACATGCTGCTTCAGATTTAGGTTTTGCAATAGGCACAGATATCAGACAAGACATTAAAGGAAAACAATCAATTTTAAACTGTAGAACTAGAGCAGCAGGTTATCTGTAATTTTTATTTATTTATTTATTGTTCTGTAAGGGGCATTGCAATGAAATGTTAAATTCATGGATAGACACTTTTTTTTCTTCTGCAGACTCTGAAAAGGCATTGTCAAAAGTTTTTGCGCAGAGGCAGAGTAGTACCACCACCCTCCCCTGCAGTGTTTACAAAGAGTTACTAGTTTGGTGGAGCCTGTTTCTCTCCATTAATCATACAGCGTTGGCCTGTCATCAAGAAGCCCCACTAATTGACATGGTCAAGAGATGCCGGGAAGGGTCTCATCTTAGATCTTCAACCTCAGGCAAAAGGTCTGTGCAAACAAGGACTAAGTGGCTCGTAGGCCTTCCTAGACTTTTCAGTGAACATTAGGATGCTTTATAGAAATTGTCAATTGAATACTTTATAAGCTACACGGTATGGTTGAAAGATTTTAGCCTTATTAGGTCAAAGAGAGAGGTCAAAAGAATAACAATGTAAAACGATTATAGGTAAGAAACTGCAGAAACAATAACTTTTTTTTGCCTTTTACATTAGACTATCCGCAGGGTAAAAATAACACTGAAGTTGGATCTTGTCTTCTTGCAGATTAGGTAATGAAATCAGATACAGCTGCTTGTCTATCTGTATTAATGCTCTTCTGCATTAGCATTTGCAAACTAACACAACAGCTTTGACCTGCAACAGTGCTCTGCTGACACTGGTTTCATGTTTGTGAGGTTATTATAGTGATTGCCAGACAAACCCAGTTAAGGTTTGAGGTCCAGCATCAGCAAAGCAAGGTCAGAATCAGCAAGATATTGGGCATACAATGATGTAGCTCAGGTAGGGGCAAGGGCCTGTGATTAAATGCAGCTCCTAAGCTAGAGCCCCAATGGGCAGGGACTCCACAAGGCTTCTTACAGCTCTTTGCCACACCTTTACTCATTTTCATGAAAGTCTGACCCAAGGTTACACAGCTATCCCATTCCAGTGCTGCCCTTGAATACAGGCAGCCAAATCCCTGGGTGAGGGAAGAGATTGCAGAGCTGGTTGGTACACAGAGGGTCTTGACATATTTATCAATATCTTAGAACTTCCAGCTTCACTCATTCTGTTCAGTTTATTAAACTATTGTTATCTAGATGTAGTTCTTTTACATAATGTTTATGTCACGTTGCTTTTTGTTTATGTGCTGTATACTACATTCATATTTTCCAGTAACATTCTTCTTACTTCAATGCTTTGCAGTACTTGATTTTTGGGAAACAGGCTGAACTTGAACTTCTCTTGGTTCAGGGCTCTCTGAAGATTAACAATAAGGAGTAAAGGCACCTAATGTAGGTCCCTAAAGTTAGATTCTTGCCATTAGTTAGGGAAAGGTAATACTTTTTTATACCAGCTCTTGTCACTGAGAATAAAAAAAATGTCAGAAACACGAGCCCTAGTTTAAAGCTGAAATAGAAATTTGTATGAAACCCTGCATTGTGACTGAAGATTTTCAAAGTAAAGGAATCTTTTTGTTGCAGATCTATTGCCAGCAACTATTGCTCCCCAGTTCTGTAACAATATAGAGCAAAAATAGTTAGCTAAATCCAAGGCACAAATAGTGTTTGAACCGTCCACCAGAAACATGCAGTCCGTGTGCTGTATTATAACTTCACTGAAACAGATTGAAAATCTTCAGTACATCATACCTAGACCAGACGGTGATAGTGTGACAATCAAACCCCCTCATCAGACAAGGAAGTGTAGATCGGTGCCACCTGATAAATAAATGTGTTACTTTCAATTCTATTACAGCAGCAGTGAAAATGTGTCACATTAGCTTAGCATTGATTCATTGCATGTCTAAGAGGAACACTGGCAGATTGCTTTAATTAACAGATGTACAAGGGCTGCTGATGTTTTCAAAGTGAAATTTCCTTGCCTCTTGCTGCATACTATAAGACTGTCATTCTCAGGTGGCAGAATGACAGGATATCAGAGGAACAGCTCTAGAAGCTTTTCATTCTCAGCACTCTTTCTAAATAGCTGTGTTAATAATATGTCCTCGTTCACAAGCACTTTTTATTCTGTAGTCTTGAGGAAAAAAAGGTAGCAACATCCTGTCAAAAAAAAAAGTTAACAGTTGGATCTCTTGACTTTTCCTGCAAGATGAAGTAGATTGATTCTCTATGATATTCTTTTGTTCAAACATTTGTTTCCTGTAAACAACCAGCTGCTTAGATGGATGCATTACAAATCTTGCTGCAGAATTGTTTCCTGATTTCCACTCACCTCACCTTGGAAAAAAAAAGGCATTATATGATCCAATCTAACATAGGTATCCACCTTAAACTCAAATTGTAGGTGTCTAGTAAAGCACTCCTGCAAAGAAAGTTATCGCAGTTCCTTAAATATTAATAGATGTATCATTAGATGCCTTTCAAGCATTCACAAGAAAATCTAGTTCACTTAAGTTTAAGTGCTTAAATTAGGCAGATAGAACATCCTTCTGCAGGATTTAAAAAGTCACCTTGGTACTAGTGCTGAAACACCAGGTCCTTCTGTAGCTCACCTTTTTTTTGAAATTTGGGAGGCTGGACTTAGATTTTAGGTTCAGTTCAAATTCTGTTCAGAATTTTAAATTAACAGATACTGATATTGTGTATGTCTGTGCGTGTGTGTACGTATCTGTGAGAAAGGGAGAAAGGAAGCTCTGTCTCCCCAGCTTATAAACCACTTCAAAGGATGAGGTAATAATATCTCCTTTAGACCAGCTGTTGTGAAATCATTGTCATTTTGAGGAAAAATCAGAAACAGAGAGGATTGCAAGTTTGTGTTGCATGTTGCATGCTCATTGTTGAGGTTGAAGTGACCTCAGATGTGTGTAGATAGGGTGCTGTTCATGCAGAGCTATGCCCCAGACCACGTCATGCATGAAAAGAATGCCTTGGAGCAGATTCAGTGAGACTTTAAACAAATATCCTATTTTATGCTGCATGTTGGAACTGTTTACAAGTCCAAGGCCTTCAAAAAGATAGTTTTAGACCTTTGTGTTTCTCTGTCTATCTCACCCATCTATCTATTTATCTATTGAAGGCTTGAAGTCTGCAATCAAATGTGATTGCTGATAAGGGCGCAGCTTACAGGGACAGTATGCTGAATAATCAATGAACAGGAGGGAAATCTAGTCCACTAGTCACAATAATTTTGATATTGTTCACTAAGTACTTGCCTTAAGGTAGCCATACTTCGAGAGGTGATCTGTATGGCCATAGACATATTCAAGAACCAACAGCTTTATATTTAATTTTTCTCTGTGCGTTGATGAAAAGCCATAGCTGAAAATAATTTGTTATTGGGAGAGTTCTGGATATAGAAAACAAATGCTCTGTTTTGGTAAACAGCCAAAAATACTAGCAAAATTGTTTGTAGTGTCCCATGGGTTTTGAGCCATTCTAGTTATTCCACACAGGAAAGGTGACCTTGAAACTTAGAGGTAATTCTTGGCAGTTTTCCTGAACTCCATTAACACTTTCATAAGGAAAACTTCTGCAGCAAAAGAGCAGGTATGGAAACATTTCTGAGTGGAAACTCAGTGTTAAAGAACTCAATGTCACACCAGTAAACACAGATTCTGGAAGACAATATCAGAAAAGAAAGAAATAAAATTCTAGTAATTGTAAAAATCTGTCTCAGCTAAGTAACTTTTAATATGAGTAGTTCAGTGTACTGGTTTATCATTCTTTAACTTGCTATGACACTAGCTTTGAAACTAAAACTGTTCCCAGTCAAACAGTTACTCCTTTCCATTAACGTTTGAAACAGAAGAAAGGCTTTATTCCTTGTTAGGAGGATGACAGAAGTGCTGACTGTGGGATTCAGCAGTAGTTTCCAGGTAAGTTTTGGATAACTTTCATTGACTTGAAATAGAAAGAAAAAATGACTCTAATAATTTTGTAAAATTTGGACTGTGACACATGCTGAATATCACCTCTAAAAGTGATTCAATAAATTCTTGTGCTCACTAAATTATTTGTCTACGTTAACATGAGCAGGACTGAAATGCCAGTGGTTATGTTTTTTCTTCTGAAGAAGCAATTTTTTTTCATGCCAAAAAACTTTTTTATTAAGATACACTTCTTCTTTTAGTTAAACTTAGTTCTCCCGATTTCTACAATACTAACTAGTTAAAAAAAAAAAAAAAAAGGCCATTGAGAAGGGCAGTAGCACACCATGAAGGTTTTCTTATTGGGATAAATACCATGAATAGGTGGATATCATTGTATTTTTATCTGTCTCTTTAAAAATTGAAATCTTAAAGATAGAATAATGCAAATATTGTCATAAAAAGAAAATATTTACTTCTAAGTTTCATACCACAGTTACATGTTATAACCTTTTCAAATCATAGACCTATAACTGATGGTGTCATTGGATGCTACTGAAATGTATGTATTCAATGGAAATAATGCATAATAGCAACATAACATGGATAGGTTTTCTCTCTAACTAATGAAAGACCTGTCATAACTAGAGTTCAAAAACATAAAATCAAAGAAAATTTGTGCAAGCAACAGTAATTTCCATGAAAATTAAGCTTAATGTGGTATGCATATAAACCTAAGTAATTCCTGAGAAAGCCAGACTCTTATACATCAGAAATATTTTTGGAGATATGAAGATGGATCTGAAGGTCATTTACCTGCTCTGTTGACCAATGATGAAGTACAAATGAGAAAATAAATCTATAACAAATTGAAAGATTTTTAGCTGAATGTTGTCATGTACCACATATACCAGATTTAATTTTCTAAAGGTGACATGGTTTAAGGGATTTTTTTTACCTTTGTGACACCAAAGTTAATACATTCTAAGATACTCGGAAAGAGAACATCCAGAAAGTATTTTAAAAACACAGAAAACAGAGGGTTCTTTCTACCTTGAATATCTTCACAGGTAACCACCAAGGAATTCTCACCATCAAATTAACCTGTGCTTTTCTACATTTTTATATTTTCTTTTGAAATCTTTTTTTGTCTTCAAATGATAGCATTCAATATTTTAATCTATTTATATGTTAGTCTATATTAGCCTATTTAGAGTAATAGAAAAAGACATAGCTTGGGTAAACTGGCATATAGCTTAAAATGAGGAGAAAAGCAAGAAATTTGGATGCACAGGGTTTTTTTGTAAATTATAAAAGTTTAAGAGAGAGGTTTTAGCTTAAGAAAAAATTCCACAGAGAAACAGATAAGGAAAAGAAGGAAAAAAGGAAGAAGGATGCAGAAGGAGAAAGTTGGGCACAAGGAGGAAGTTGGAGGAGAGAAAACAAAAGAATAAGAGAATCAACTTCACCCCTAAAGTGCAGTGTGGATAACATTTCTTTCCACTTAGGATCCTAGAGTCCATGTGATTTGTCTCAGGACCCCTAATATCAATGACTAGCGGTACATCTGGATTCCTTGTTTGTCCTTAACATTAGGTACAGTTAAAATACACCTTGACTTATTTCTTTTCCTCATTCATTTGAAAAAATAAATAAGCTAACTAAAGAAAAAAAAATCTGTATTTTAATTTTATTAATTACTCCACAATGCAAGGTAAAAATTCATCCAACTGACAGTCAAAAGAAAGAAAACTATATTTGGTTTCTGTTTATGAGTTGATCTTATTTTGCACTTGATCACACTGTTCAACTCTCTCATTAAGTCCAACCAGAGACAACACCAAAGTGCCTCACAGAGTAAAACAGATCAATGACTTAAGCTCTCATACTGGGAGAGACCTGACCCCAAACACTTTCATTTGGTATCATGCTGGAATCTTTATTATTTTTCTTTGCTTTTTCTTCTTTCTTCAGTCAATTACTGGCTTGGTTCTGCATTATTTATTCCTCCAGATTATGTGAACATGTGAAATGGGGCATGTCCCATTGTTATAGTATTAAAAAAAGAATATTTTCTTAGAAAGCACTTTATAATTATGAAGAGAGAAGTGTCACAACTGTATATTCTTGTTAGGAAAAGACAAAATTCCTTGGTATTATTTCAGTAAAGCTATGTCTGGCTTGTATCTCATGAGTATCAGGTTTGGATTGACATAATTTGCTTTACTGGATGAAATAATGATTTATTTTAATGAGTAATCATCCCAGCAGTTCTCTTCTACTCAGATTTATGTAGATTACATCATACCCTAATTTAAATAATTCCCCTAATCCCCATGTTTGTATAGGAATTTGAAGCCTTCCAGCTTCATTTTAAAGCTTTTGTATATTGCATTCCTACCTACATTTGGAATATTGTTTACTATTTTCCTATTCACTTTCAATGATCACAGACTTTCTCTAAACGCTGTTTTGGGAGCTTTTCCTGTACAACTTTCTTTTTTTTGTGTGTTTAAAAGTTGTGGGTTGTATGAAATAGTTTTGGCATGGTAACTCTGAGCCTTGAAGCTGATCCCTGGTGGAATCCACAGCCCCAAGTAAGCGGGGAGAGTAAAATGGAGTTCATACCAGTCAGTGTGTAGTTATTATGCATGAAATTCTGGGAAGGCAGTTGTGTCTTAAAACCGTTACCTTATAGATTTAAAGTATTTATCTCTGGATCCTTAAATGAGTTAGGTATTTACACCTTTTCTTTCAAGACCCACTCAAATCTCTTCAAAGAATACTTCTGTTGGTGCCGCTCAATAGCAAGTAACCTATAATTGATGTGGGATCTCGTTCCCAGATATTCTTCAGTTGATTTGAACAACTCTGGCATCACAGACCAGTCAACACACACTTTTATGTGCTTCTGAAGATTCTCTCTGAAAACCTTGGATGGTATCATTTTTCCTTTGTAGAGAGAACACTGCAGGAGGGCATGGGGAAAATTTCAGTATATCTTCTCCTGTCAGCATAATTATGCTAGCAGTGAAGTACAGGAGTTAAGCCTAGGATAGCTTTAAGCTATTTTAGGTATATGAGGAAATAAGCCATGTATCTAACCTATGATTGAAGGAATACAAACATTGTCTGTGTCCAATTTTACATTCCTCATGTTCCCAGCTACAGATCAGTAAAGCTTTGAGGCTATACGATGAAGTTTCTGCTCACTACTACTTCTGTTACGTTCAGTTCATCAAATTATTGCATTAATATGTAATAGATGAATGTCTTAAGAAGGTGGAAAAAGTAAATAGGTCTGAAAGAGTCAATGATGTCTCCAAAGCAAAGGTGGAAACCATTCTGCAAGCTTCTTAAAGGCACACGGAGACTTAAACCAAGTTGTGCCATTTTGCTGATATCAGTAGCTGTCATAATGTATATATCTGACATACACATCCTAGTTGACTATTACAAAATATGAACACCACCCTTATTTCATGTTTTTTCCTGCTGTTGACAGAGATAAACTTAGGAAGCTTTTTAGTCCCATTGTGCAACTGAGCACAGGTGCACATAATTTATTTCTCTTTTACAATGTCATAAAGATATATGCAAGACAGTTATGAAAGCATCTGAAACAAATGGGAATATTCATAGTAGCAGGTCATACCATTAGTAAAAGAATGTTAAAAAAAGCACAAAAGCTCTAGAATTCTGTATTCTGGCAGTATCACTGAGTCTTTAAAAATATTGACTGTTCTCATATAAAATCGATCATGCCTTGAACTCTTCCACTGTCTTTCCTTTTCCCTCACCCTTGTTACTAAATACCTTAAAGAAACACAATGGATATTTTCATCAGAAAATATCAACTGTTCTCTGAAGAGATGAAAACAACCCTACCACCTTGTAAAAAATGTTTTGTTTACTTGTGTGGAGAAAGTACTCTTATATTTTATTCATTAATAGTTTTAAATTACATGGAGATATCCAGTTATGAATAGTAATAGACATAATGACATCCCTGGGCCTTTACAGAATGTCTACTAAGTCGTCCTCCTTTTGTAAACAAAAAAAAAAAGAAAACAATTAGAGGAAATGATCCATTATTCCATAAAGTTCACAGGGGCAAAAATTTCAGCTCTTTCTGCATCCCTAAAATAAACAAATAAAAGTGAATTGGACACAGGGGAGGAACCTCATTACATTTCCTAATAATGGCATATTTGAGAGCCCATTAAGAGCAATACTGAAATAGTCTCTTCTGTCAAGATCTCATTTTAGAGAAAAGACAGAGGAATGAGAAAGGAAAAGGATAAAGCTTTTGTAAGGATGACATTTTCCTTTTTATTGTTATGACTTCTATTTATTAACATGTATTAATAGTGTCCAGCAGGACATTATCCATCAGTCCTTTTACTTAAAGAACCTTGACCATGCCTAAATATATTTACATGCCCATAATATGGTGGGGTTGTACAAACACAGGCTGTGATGCTGCAGGTACTTACACCAATACTTATTTTTGACTAAATGTAAAACTTTCTGCTTTCAAAATATGAAGGGAGACATGGATTTTGGAACAGATGTACGGAGTGCCCAAAGCAGGATGCAGGCTGAGGCAGGCATCTCTGTACAGCCCATTCCTCAGCTGCTAACTCTGTAGGAGCCTACACTTGGATTTCTTCTTAGAATAGAATCATAGAATCATTGAGGTTGGAAAAGACCTCTAAGATCATCGAGTCCAACCGTCGACCCAACACCACCATGCCCACTAAACCAGGTCCCTAAGGGCCTCATCTACTCGTCTTTTAAATACCTCCAGGGATGGGGACTCCACCACTTCCCTGGGCAGCCTGTTCCAATGTTTAACCACTCTTTCAGTAAAGAAATTTTTCCTCACATC
This sequence comes from Aptenodytes forsteri, assembly GCF_000699145.1. Taxonomy (NCBI): domain Eukaryota; kingdom Metazoa; phylum Chordata; class Aves; order Sphenisciformes; family Spheniscidae; genus Aptenodytes; species Aptenodytes forsteri. The sequence continues at coordinate 1,249,437 of NW_008796221.1, read as the reverse complement.
CAATCTAAACCTCCCCTGGCACAACTTGAGGCCATTTCCTCTCGTCCTATTGCTTGTTACTTGGGAGAAGAGACCAACACCTACCTCGCTACAACCTCCTTTCCGGTAGCTGTAGAGAGCGATGACGTCTCCCCTCAGCCTCCTTTTCTCCAGGCTAAACAACCCCAGTTCCCTCAGCCGCTCCTCATAAGACTTGTTCTCCAGACCCCTCACCAGCCTCGTTGCCCTTCTCTGGACACGCTCCAGCACCTCAACGTCCTTCTTGTAGTGAGGGGCCCAGAGGGGGCCTTCTTATCATACTGAACAGCTCTGTGACTATCTCTCATGTGTAAGTCTCACCCAGATCCAGAAATTGTGGTTCTGTCACATACCTTTCACAAGAGATATTATCAAACAGGTCTTCTCTGTGAGATCAGGTGCCGCAGAAAAATTCAGTGTTACACTTTCTTTCAGAACATGGCCACAGTGAAAGGAGCTATCAGCTCTTCTACACGTTTCTCAGTAGTTCAGTACTTTGGTACTCTAATACACTAATTTAGGCACTGTGAGTATTAGAGTGGTCTGGGAGATGCTCTCGTTCCCTCAAATTAAAGCTATATCAGTGTGTATAAAGAATTATTGGGTGTGAGCAAGGTTCTCTAACCTACAGGTTGAGATATTCATTTGGAATGAGATATACCTGTGTTCCAGCCTGTGCTGATGGTGTATATATTAAACTCCCTTTCCCTGTCATTCTCATAGCCATCAGTTCTTCTGTTTACCTCCCCATCATATTACATTATGTTTGTGTGCTGTACAAACTTTGACATATGCATTTGTGTACCACATATACTTTTAAAATACCAGGAACTGCTTGCAAAACTTCTCATTGCTCAGATGTTGGTGTGGACCAGATGTTTATAAAATTCACAGCATTGGAGGGTGCTACAAGAACAAAATACCTTCATTATTGTTGGGATTCTTGTATTCTCCATTTCAGGGAAGAGAAGTTGTGTCCAGCCTTGACTTTTCCGTATCATTTGTCCTTACCTTATTTATTCTACCAACTGACTGTCTGCATTTTACATTATTTTTAAATTAACAGGAAGTTCGAGCAAACCACATTTAAATTACCAACACTGATTGTTTTCATGTAATGAAAGAAAGCTTAATAACATTCCTCTGGGTGATATAATTTATAAGGTCTTGAGACTATATTTGGTAACAGTCTAGGGGGACAAATTACTATGTAGATTTATAGAACTTTGCTCATAGACAGAAATTCAAACATTCCTCCCAGGAGTCATAACTTATTTCATTCAAGACTGTAAAAAGGTGACAAAGTTGGGTCAAACTTACTGCAGATTTGCTCAGAATCCTCAGGAGAAGCTAAAGAAATAATGGTTTCTATAGCAACTAAATACACCAACATTATGTTTATTAATTACACATATGAGCAGTAGAAATTGCAGGAAACAAAAGGTTGATGATGAGTCAGGACCTCACACTGGGACCAGGAAGCTATTACTTATAATGAAAATTGTGAGTTACTTTGTTCTCTCTTAGTCAGTATGAAACAATAGCAGTAAAGCAGAAGCAGCTAATCAGGTATCTGCTGTCCACAAGTATGAATTTGTGTCATAGTTGGAGGATTAGGTACAGTTACTCTAACATGTGAATACTCTACTGCTTTTTTTTTTTTAAGATTTTTTTTTTTTCTTAATGAAATTCCTTTTAGGCAGATTTCATTATAATATTTAGGTCCATGGACACTCTTTCCCTGGTATAGTATTCACTGTCCATAGGGCCAGGGCAGGATTTGGCACTCTAGGACTCAGTCTTTACCTCTGTTTCTTTTTTTTTTTCTTTTGATGAGGACTATTGGCCATGAAACATCTGAAGAAGTGATACCACTTTGGAATGAATAGTAACTTCCAATACCTGGCCTCATAGGCCTATTCACACTCACTCTCAGGCCTTTTGTCAGTGATATTAAATCCTTACTGAAATATATCACATTTGCTATTTTTTCTTATCTGTTACTTCTGTAATTCTGTCTCTATAACAGAACAAGCAATCAATTTTTCTGATAATATGAATTCTTTGTATACCTGATCTACTTACTACTTCTTAGAGGGACAAGTGGCGTTCAGCCACCCGAGATTGAGCAATAATGGGTCTGTGATGCCCTTAGATGTCCGGGGCCGCATGCATGCTACACTGACTGGCTCAGCTTGTGCCTACCCTCCGCCAGCAGGCGCGGGTAACCCATTGAACCCCATTCATGATGGGGATCAGGGATTGCAATTCTTCCCCGTGAACGAGGAATTCCCAGTAAGTGTGGGTCATAAGTTCACATTGATTAAGTCCCTGCCCTTTGTACACACCGCCTGTCGCTACTACCGATTGGATGGTTTAGTGAGGTCCTTGGATCGGCCCCGGTGGGGTCAGCCCTGGCCCTGTCAGACCATTGAGAAGACGGTTGAACTTGACTATCTAGAGGAAGTAAAAGTCATAACAAGGTTTCCATAGGTGAACCTGCAGAAAGATCATTACGGCTGGCCACGAGCGGTGTTCCCCAGGGCTCAGTTTTGGGGCCGGTCTTGTTCAATATCTTTATCAATGATCTGGATGAGGGGATCGAGTGCACCCTCAGTAAGTTTGCAGACGACACCAAGTTGGGCGGGAGTGTTGATCTGCTCGAGGGTAGGAAGGCTCTGCAGAGGGACCTGGACAGGCTGGATCGATGGGCCCAGGCCAACTGTATGAGGTTCAACAAGGCCAAGTGCCGGGTCCTGCACTTCGGCCACAACAACCCCGTGCAGCGCTACAGGCTTGGGGAAGAGTGGCTGGAAAGCTGCCCAGCAGAAAAGGACCTGGGGGTGCTGGTTGACAGACGGCTGAACATGAGCCGGCAGTGTGCCCAGGCGGCCAAGAAGGCCAATAGCATCCTGGC
>NW_008796221.1:1240457-1246089 GCF_000699145.1 Aptenodytes forsteri | reverse complement strand
ACGGTTGGACTCGATGATCTTAGAGGGCTTTTCCAACCTTAATGATTCTATGATTCTATGATTCTACTTGCAAAATCATTATTCTCTCTTGCAAGCCTTTTCCTATCCATCCTCTCCTTTTCTACCCTTTTTTAATATTGTCTCTTAAATTATGAAAACAAAATTTCAGGAAATGCTAGAGCTACAGCTTTTATGAAAGAGCAGTAGCATATTTTATTTTCTTTGCTGCTTTTTAACTTTCTAGGAGATTGAAATAAAAAAAAAATGTTTGGAACTTTAAAGATCTTAATGATGGATTTCAGCAGAACCAAACAGCATGACTGGAATTAGGTGGCAGCTGACACTAGAGGTAATAATTGCAGCAAAGAAACCTAGACTGCAGTATGCCTATAAGCTGAACATCCTGTAGTTGCTAGTAGTGGTTTTCCCAAGGAAGAAAGATGAGGTACAGCAGTGTGAATTCTAATAGGAATAGGAGTTGTGCCAAAGTGATTTCTGTGCTAAGCTTCTCTTCTGCCCTCCTGATTTGGTGCTGCTCCACCTGCCAGCCTGCAAGCAGCAGCACTTTATACAATTTCTCAGTGCTGCAGGTTGTGGCAGGCTGGTCCCCTACCCTTTCCCATTTCCACCCTTGGCAATTGCCTTCACTAGGATCCTTATCAGCAAGGATGCCTGCAACCATCTGCAGGAGAACTTTGGGGCTGGCGGGGGAGGGTTTGCAGCTCATTCGCAGGCAGACGTAAACTCATCTTGACCGCGCTCCAAGCCCACCTTCCAAACCAGGGCAAACCTGTAGCCACAGTCAGCATCATGCCAAACCCAAGGTAATATGCCCTGCTTGGAGGGCTTTATATCATGCCAGCATGGTGATCTGGGTGATGGAGCACAAGCAAAGAGAGTTTGAGTTCTTGCACGAGGCTGTTTAAATCCTTGAGTCCAGGTACCACTTTAAATCCATCTACGTCAGTAAAGTAAAGAGACCAGAATGGAGGTGAAAATATTTCTTGGTACACCTCCAAGTTTTGTACTGTTTCTGTTGCTAACTAAACTGTCGCACAACTAGAACCCATTGCATTTGTTACAGCTGTGTGGGCATTAAGAGTCAAAGAAAAAGCTCTGAAAAAGCCTCATGGTGTTATTACCAGCTTTTGAGGAAAGCTAATAAAAACAACAGCTGGGGCTGGCAAACAAAGAAAATCTAAAATCCAGTATGGAATAACACTGGAAACAAAAGGTAAAAGTATTTTTTTATTTTTTTTTCAAAGACTGTTTGCAGCATGTTTCTGATAGAGAAAATCTTCAGCATTACAGCATTTAGTGTCAGCTATTGGTAGAAGATGGCTTCCAGAGTGCACCAGTCAGCACATTACCATATTGTTGCAGTTGGTGTGAATAAACTTCAAACAGGCTTCAGCTTATCCAAGCACATCATATTCAACCTTGAATGATGATGCACTAGAAATGCATAGAAATAAATGGGGAGATTGTGTTTCCTGTTGGAAACTCATACACCTGGGTACCTGATCAGCTCATAATTTTCATGTAGGAAACTTATCTGTACAGGAACTCTGTAGAAACAAGACAAAAGAAAGCTGTCTCATTGTACTCACAGCCTGAGTCTTCAGAAAACTGTGGATTGCTTGCCTCAGAAAAATGTGCGTTAGTTGGTACAGAATGTCTTTAAAAAACTCTCACAGAAGAGCAGAGAATAAATAATAAATGATAATAGCATATAACTCAAAGATCTTTAGGTCTCATAATGCTTTATGTAGCTATCCTCATGACACTGGGACAAAGGGAGGTGGAGTAATTTACTCTGTATCACACAGTAGATCATTAGCAAGGCCAGGAATAGTAGCAGGGTATCTTGAGACCAAATCCACTGCCCTACCCCCAGGACCTATTGTGCCTTCCACTACTGGCAGCTAAGGAATGCCAGGGAGATAAAGCACTGACAGTCCTAAGCTACAGTTAGTCAAATATAGCTCAGTTGTTTTGCATGTGCAGTCTACAGAAAAAAGATGCTTAATAAATTCCAAGTTTTTCTAGTTGAACCTTCATCCCCATTTTGATTGTTTCATTTACTTTCAAGTGAGTGTGACAAAAAAATACAAAGCTGAAACTGGTATTCAGAGCTTACTTATTAGGTTTTCAAATGTTTTCAAAAAGCATTCCCTCTTTAAAATTTTGAACAAATCAAACCAGTTGGAGAAGTTTGTGTGTTTGTGTGTGTAAACAAATATGACTTAATGACAAATATGACTTTATGTGACAGGATCTAGCTGTCAGGCACTGTTGAATTTAACAGCCACTGCTGTTTCCATAAGTCTAGGGATTTTTTCCTAGTTTAGAAGAGATCTATTTTTAAAAAATAGTTACCAAATAGTAAAAATATATTCTCTCAGGCAGGTTACACTTACAGAGGACAGTTATGTTTGGTTTGCATGGCAGAACTAACCTTACCCAAAGGCTCCAAAGAAAATTATACTGGTGGATTGTGCATAAATGAATCAAAAAAATATACATAGGACAGTGGAAAAATTCTGCAGATCTTCAGTACAGTTCACATAAGACTTATGTAGAAGTACTAATAGAGCCATTGTCCCCATACAGCTTTATTAAAACAACCCTAGACATATAAAGAAACAGACTGTGACCATGAGTAGATAACTAACTGTAATAGTAACGTGAAATGTCACTAAATGTCATTAAAGCCAGACATAACCTAAATGATGGCAGTATGTTTAGGATAATGGAAGGATATAATGAGAATATGGCATTTCCTTTAAGGACAGTAACAGATTCAGACCAGTAAATTAATTCAGCAGTAATGGCCAGCCGAGTAGGAAAGTAACTGGTTGTACTGCCAAAAAAACTTTAGATTCATAGCAAACCTACAAACAAAACCTTTAAAGGAAAAGAAAAGCAATCACCTTTTATGAGGTGCAACAAGAGCTTGAAGCATGAATTGCTAGAAAAGCACTCTCACAAAGCCCGTTTCTTTCACATTTCACAACAGCTAGATAACTAATGTTTCTAGAGAATGGAGTGAATTTTAATTTCTTCAGAAGAGCCACAGAAAACCCAGTATTTATATAAATCACATGGAAGTCTTCTATTTCAAGTGGAAAATCATGGAATCCATTTTATTCCAGAAATCCATTTATCCCACTGTTTACTCTGTCTAAATAGGAAAATCAAGACCAATAAGCAAGGTCTAAAGACTAGCTGTACCACACCTTTAAAGTAGAAGCCTTATGTTTGAAGGGAAAGAAAACGATGCCTTTGCCATTAGGAAATTTACAGTTTGATTGTGGGTTTGTTTTTTGTTTAGTTAGTTGGTTGGTTTGTTTTGTACCTTTAAAACTTGTGATAAAGGGACATTGCTTCTGGATAAAGAGAAGTGACAGAAAAAATTACAGTAAAAAATAAATGGAATGAAAATGTAAAAAGTAATTTAGCAATGGGGAGGCTTTTTAATAGTTATGCTATTTGCTCCTAATCATCAAATGATAAATAAATAGACTTGCAAATGTCTTTAGAATAGCTTAGTATTTATCAGGGATAATAAACAAAAGAAATCACCACAATTCACAATTCCCTAGCTTAAATTTACTTTTCAGTGGTCATGCTGATATAGAAACAATGGAGACTGTTTTCCCAAACTGCAGTTACTAGGTGATGGGCCAAATGTGTTCTTGGAGAAACTGCTTAAATCAGTGACACAACACCAGGAATGACTTCAGCTTCATATGTTCAGCCTTTGCCGGGAGTGCGAAAGAACCCTGTAGGCTGATGCACAATACAGCAGGACTAAAGCCATTTAATCCATTATTTTAGAAAGACAGAAATTGAAAACTGTGAGGAAATTGGAAATGTGTCAGGTTTCTGGTATGCATTAGCTATGTTAGCTGTTAGTGATGAAATTTCTGATCTCCAGTGAATGTTAAAAAGCTGAAGTTTAACAATAAAATTAAAAACATTAAGAAAAATCAAAATTAGTTTTTCAATATCCTCATATATTTACATATTCTGGGCTGTACCACGATGGTGCAGGACACAGTTACAGCATATTCCTGCCCTCCCCCAGGTCTGTAGATCTCCCAGTGATTTTAATAAGAGTGGGAACAAGCAACATGTCAGCAGATGAGACCACTTTAAAGAGAAAATCTGTGATTCCCACCCAGCCCCTGAAAAGTGTTTGTCAACTGGGATTGTGAAGCTTTGATGCTTTTGTACATAGAATGCTACTTTACCTCCTCACTCTGTAAAATAAGTCATAATTATTACACTTTCAATTAAAAAAAATATATAACAGGAAGGAAAAAGTAATGATTTTCAGGTATTTGGTCCCCCAACTTAGAATAAACCCCAGCTTCTGAGATGCGCAGAGCAATTGCTCTTCTTTTGAGTTGCAAAGGCAGGATGTTGGGGATAGATGGTTGATATTCTGGAGACACAGGAGTTCTGCTTGTAGTGCTTTTCAGAGGAACGTGCGATGGCAAACAATACCCAAAATTCTTAACAGGAGATACTTAGCCGTAAATGTGTGGCCCTGGAGATTCAAGGATTGTCTCTATTGTCCTGTTTCCTAGGCCGGAGACACTGGGGAATTATCCCTCTTCCAAAACACACATTTTTCAGGGGTTGAATGGAAGCAGAAATGAATGCCTAAACTGGGGGCCCTTGGACCTATGGTAACCAGAATATGGACATGGAAATTGTAACACCTTTTTTTTTAATTTTGCAGGTTTCTGCAGTTTCTGTTGGAAGTGTTGTGGTAACCATCTTTTTTTTAGGGGTGGGACTGAAAAAGAATGGTTTCTCTGAACCCAGAAGAAGAAACCAAGAATGCAGCTTCATATGAAGAATCACATGGATAGCAGCTTTGCTGTGGTACAAAGGGAAGCTCATTCAATGAGCCTTTCTCTGGAGGTCATAGTAAATGACTCCTTAAGATTTAAGCATTTGGTTTTGGGTGGGACATCTAAAAACCTCGAAGAAGAAAAAGTCATTCTTAAAAGGGATGCCTGATTTCCCCCAGTCAGCCAGGAAGGTAAGGGATCACTCCACAGGGTGATCCAACCCTGAATGAACTGAATATGGAGTTGGTAAATGGTAGGTACCCACAGGCATCGAAGCTTTCCAATCCTGATGATGAGCACTGTAAACTCTGGGGTATCTCTGGATATTGACAGATATCCAGGCTAAAGACAGTGAAGCTCCAGATAAGAGATGGGCTGCTATCATCACAGAGTAGGGTCCCTCTGGGCATATTAATGCAAAGGAAGTTAGGTGTAATGAGAAGCTTCAGAACAGGCAAGAAGGCATCTAGTACGTTTAGATACCTACAGGATTAGATCATGACTGCTACCTGAAAGGAGGTTGTAGCGAGGTGGGTGTCGGTCTCTTCTCCCAAGTAACTAGCGATAGGACGAGAGGAAATGGCCTCAAGTTGCGCCAGGGGAGGTTTAGATTGGACATGAGGAAAAATGTCTTTACTGAAAGAGTGGTGAAACATTGGAACAGGCTGCCCAGGGAAAGTGGTTGAGTCACCATCTCTGGAAGCATTTAAGAGACATGTAGTTGCGGCGCTTAGGGACGTGGTTTAGTGGGCATGGTGGGGTTGGGT
>NW_008796221.1:1238716-1240306 GCF_000699145.1 Aptenodytes forsteri | reverse complement strand
TATTTAAAAGACGAGTAGATGAGGCGCTTAGGGACATGGCTTAGTGGGAGGTGGTGTTGGGTTGACGGTTGGACTCGATGATCTTAGAGGTCTTTTCCAACCTCAATGATTCTATGATTCTATGATTCTATGACTGGGAGTAAGCAATCTGATCCCTGTCTAGAGCCTAGCGGAGTTTGAGGTGACAAAGTCCCAATGTAGGCGGGGTTAGTCAGAGTGGTCTGGGCAGAAATGACATTAGGCATTATGAGTATTGTCAAGATGGGTTATGAATCACTGCAAAGATTGCAAATGCCACCTTTCTACAAAGCATATTATTTTCAGAAGCTCTAAAGTAGATATTTTAGGGCATATTTAATATAGTATTTTAGATTAAAAGACAAGGACAAACAAAGGAACCCTTTTTTGTCACCTAAGATGTGTAGTTTTCCTTTAAAAATGAATACTTGTCATTGCTCTTAGTGTTTTTTTCTCTCTTTCTTAAGCTGCTGTATATAAAAATAATTTTTGAGACAGCTAGCTCTAATTATTCATCTGCCTCTAAAAATACAGACCCCAGGTCACAGACTAGTTTCATTTAACCACTAACGTGTTAAGTGTAAAAGAAAAACAGCTTTGTAAATGACAGTCACCCCTTTTCTATTGTAGTGTCACTGACCCACATCTGGTTATAGAGCACATTTGCCACAGTGGTTTGAAAGGTCAAGAACAATTTTTTGCTTTACAAAAACAAGTCACTAGACAAGACTGGGTTTAGATACACAGATAAAAAAAAGCAGCCATTAACATTTCCTTCCAACAAAGGGAAGGCTTTTCATCATTACGTTTACTTTCATGTTTGTCTTAGGTATACCGGTTGCTTAAAAAAGGTTAACATTTATCCAGTCCTACTAGAGAGTGATATCAGAAATGACAACACTTTCCTGCATTTCGCAAAAGAAATAACTAGAATTATGTAAAGATGCCATTAATAATTTTACATAAATGTTGAACTTTTTAGCAGAGACTATTCCATAGACCTACAAGAATGCATATGCATTTACACATAACTTAGATTCATCTCATAACACAGTATTTGGCCAGCTTAATTTGCTCTTTATCTATGTTTCAGCTATTCACGTGTTCCTCCTATCATTATACCATAAATAAACTAAAGAGCACAATGGTCTAGAAGAGGTTTCCTTAGAAAGCTACCATTTAATATTATTTGTTTTTTTTTTTCCCGAAGTGTGTTTACTTACTTTTACCTGAATCACTGCTATGTCTCTATCTTTTCTGCTTGCATTTTTGTTATAACCCTTTACAAACTACGCTAAATTTAGAAATGGTTATTTGAGATGCAGGAAGTCTATGTATTATATCTTTCATGACAGAAATCTTTGAGCAGAAAATTATTTCCTTCCCAATTGATAGAATCTAAGATCATGGGCAAAAGTTTTCTCCTATAGAACTGAATGGCACTTTTCTTTGTGGAACCGAGAGGAGCCAGTATGTTAACTGATTTTTGTATACCATGTGACTGTGAGAAAAGCATATCTATTGCTACCAGTTTTCAAGCCAACAAATCACTCTGTCGTGGTTCACCCTTAG
>NW_008796221.1:1237577-1238115 GCF_000699145.1 Aptenodytes forsteri | reverse complement strand
CATCGGTGTGTTATCAACATTGTTCTCATCCTAAATCCAAAACACAGCACTGTACCAGCTACTAGGAAGGAAATTAACTCTATCCCTGACGAAACCAGGACACACTCACATATTTAATATGTGAGTAGTCACACATAGTTCCATAAAAATTCCCACCAACTATGTACTTAAAAGCTTTGTTAATGGTAGAGAGGAATCAAGTTGTATCACATCATCTCCCATACATCTTAAGAGAGGCAATACAGGTATTCATTTGCCTGTACATTACACTTTCTTTTTTTTTTAAACATCCACCCAAGGATTTAATTATCCCCCCAAATTTCCACTATTTCCTATTTCAGCCCATGAATGGTAAAATTTTTGAAAAATGATCATTTGAATCCCCGTAGTGGTTTAGCCTCAGCCGGCAACTAAGCACCACACAGCCACTCGCTCACTCCCCCCCAGTGGGATGGGGGAGAGAATCGGAAGGGTAAAAGTGAGAAAACTCGTGGGCTGAGATAAAGACAGTTTAATAGGTAAAGCAAAAGCCGTGCAC
>NW_008796221.1:1227809-1237418 GCF_000699145.1 Aptenodytes forsteri | reverse complement strand
ATGGTATGGAATGTCCCTTTGGCCAGTTTGGCTGTGCCCCCTCCCAGCTTCTTGTGCACCTCCAGCCTTCTCAGTCGGTAGAGCATGGGAAGCTGAAAAGTCCTTGACTAGTGTAAGCACTGCTCAGCAACAACTAAAACATCGGTGTGTTATCAACATTGTTCCCACCCTAAATCCAAAACACAGCACTGTACCAGCTACTAGGAAGGAAATTAACTCTATCCGTGCCAAAACCAGGGCAATCCCTTATATTTCAGTAACACTGGGAGAAGGGAAAAGAAAATCTTAGAGAGGGCTAAATATTTTTTTTTTTTTAATGTACACTTATTTTCTGTATGTACTGTTCTATGGCATTCTTAACCACAAGCCTTACCAAGGAACAATAAGTCACAGGAATGCAGCATAGTCAGTGAAATTTCATGAGGATTTTCAACATTGCAATAAACAGCAGCCACAAGGTTTTTTTTTTTTTTTTTTGTGTGTGTGTGCAGGGAATGTTAAAGAACAAGAATAACTTTAGCATGAATAGACTTCAGTGCTATGTTTCAAGTCATATACATGCCTAAGTATTCCACTGAATTGAGTCCTTTCTCTGCTTGGGCAAGAATTAACAATGAGTTGGAGACTTAATTTGGATTATTTTTCAAAGTTTGGTAGCTTAAAAACAAAGAAACCTAATTTTTCTGTATGCTGAAGTACCAAATTTCAATAGTGCAATTTACACTCTAGATGGGTAGATGACTATGAGATCACTTACATTATTTTTGGCCCTTTTTTTTGGTAAAGAATGTTGCTACTCTCCAATTGTTTCTTCTCTAGTATCATTTGCAGGCTAGTTTGAGGCCTTAACATCAGTGGGGTCATCTTCACTTTACAGTAACATCTGTAGGATCAGGACAAAACCCAAGGCAGACTTCTCTGCTTCCCCCACATGAATTAATCAAAACAACTGTGATATGAAAAATGCTGTGTTGTTTTTCCCTTTTTTTTCCTCTACAGCTGCATGTAGTTACAGCAACTTGTTAGTGGACCTTAGGGATCTGAATGCTGCATACCAGAGCTGGTTCATGCCAATTATTATGTTGAGTGATGAAACTGCCTTGTACCATTTCATTTGTGTGTATGAACAGCAGGTGAATGTTATAGTTTATGATTTCCAATTATAAATCAAACATACTGAATTCTCAGTTCTCTTAATAAGGGCTGTAAAAGCAGTGAAGTGTGAGGAGACTACTGTTTCTTGTGAAAAAAGAGTTTGAGATTAGAGTTTATTGATGTGGGTTTTTTTCCCCACCTCCCTGTCGTAGTGGGGAGTCAGAGTCTTCACTTTTAAGACCAAAATTGAAAAATAATTAGAGAAGGAACAGAATGGAAAGCAACTAAAACACCTAACTACTGAGACTGTATTTAGCGATATAAAACATAGACAGGTCCAGCCCTGGTACATTCAGGTGATTTAGTAATATGAGGTTGGCTTTGTGAATAACTGGTTTTCTTTAGACAGACTTTCAAGCCAAAAGTGTGGAAGAATGTGGTAATGGTAACAGGACTCTCTTTCAGTTACCAGTCCAGTTTCTGGCATAGACCCAATATGTGGAAAGCTTGACTTTAAATTTTACTTCTGTCTAAAGGGATTTTAAAGCTCATCACTCTGGAGAGCGACATAACCATCAGGCAGGAGGACACTGTTTTGCATCATCCCTCTGCAATTGTGTAAGTCATGAGCAGCTACTGGGGGCAGGGATTGGAGACCCGGAGCTCTGCCCTGTTGCATGGGTGCCTTACTCACAGGGCTGCTGAGCCAATCTCCTCTTCTGCCTTAACTCCAAAGGTGAGAGATTGAGTATATTCTTGTCTTAAAGTCCTTCTATATCCTTCAGCCTCAGAGCATCTTGTAGACTGATGCTTACAAACTTCTCATAGAGAGTAGTTTAAAGCCCTTTGAAAAGAGGAAGGCATTAAACATACAGATTCTATACTTGATCAGTGGCATGCTGGATAAATATGTTTCTATGGCAGAATGTTTTTTGTTCATTTGTTCGTTTCAGTCGATTTGTATATGTTTGCCTTTTTCTCCAGCCAGAATATTTATAGTTTTGAGATTACTACATTTTTGGTTAATATTTGGCAAAAAAGTCATCCTCTGTTAATTGTGAGGCTTATTAGACATCACCATCTATGTAAGAGCATGTAATTCAAATGCTTATCCAAAGATCCTGAACTCAAATATTAGTGAGAGGGAACACACTAATTTAAGCTTTCTTTGAAAATATACTTCTCCCTTTTGACTGTATACAGAACATAAGCTTCCAGTATAGGAACTTAAGTTTTATATCAGAACCAGACAATAGGAATTCCTTTCTTTGTGCGTGCCCTTTTGCACATAGGAGAGGACAGAAGGTGTGGTAGTGGATTTGACTCCTATTTTAGGATCCTACTTGAAATGCATATGCGAAGACCTGTGCAAGACTGAGTCTGCGATCTAGACTAACATCGATGGATAAGGGCTAAGATTCTTTACAGACAAAATAGACAAGCTTTGATGGTAACACTAAGTGACAAGCAACATCAAAGGGACTGGATTCAGTTACTGAAGTGAAATTTTCAGATTCAGAACAAATTTTCTGAAATAGATATTCTGCTAGCCATATTTGTAGTCTACTTTTGCGTTCCCCAGTGCAAGAAAGACTGGACATACTGAAGTGAGTCCCCCAGATACCACCAAGATGGTCGGGGGGTTGAACACACAACACAGAAGCTGAAGTCAACTGATTTAGGTTAGCCTGGAGAAGAAAATACTGAAGGTGGACTTAGCGTTCTCTACAGCCACTTAAAGGAAGGCTATAAAGGAGGTAGAGCATCTTGCAAATGCACAGAGAAAGGACAAAAAGCCATGGTCACAAGTTGCAAAAAAGGAAATTCTGATTAAAAATTAAGAAAAAAAGATCAACATCAGGTGTTCAAACACAGGAACAGGTTGCACAGAGATATTCTCCATTCTTGGAGATACTAAAACCTTGACTGGGCAAAGCCCAACTATATGATCTAAGTTGTCCCTGCTTTGAGTTTGGGAGCAGGGGAGAGGGAAGGCTGGACTAGAGACGTCCAGAAGTGTCTTCTGACCTAAGTCACTCTGTCAATTTATGGTTCAATTCTATAAGTTCATGATTTATGTTTCTCCTATGTTTTAGATTTGGGGGAGTGACTGGGAAGGGGGAACTTATTCTAGTCATGTGTTAGTCTAAGCACTTATGGTAACTTCTTTTAATGATATAGTATCTTATTCTTCTTGTCCATGCAATTTTGTCTAGTAAGTACTATGAGAATTGTCACTGAGTGGGTGTAAGTCGAATCATATTAGGTTCCTTATGTGTATGCATCTTATACTAAGCTATTTTTAGGAGGTTTTTTAATCCTATTGACTGGGGATCAGCAAGGACCAATTTGAATTTAGCTCTGTTACCACTGACAAGAACAAGAAAAAAAGAACAATACTCAGCTCTTACTTTTCCCTAGTTTTTCAGAGAGTTATAACATTCTGAGATGTACATTCGCTGACTGCAAGAGAGTCACATACTAATGAGGTCCCAAGGTAGATCTACCAACAGAGGCATACAGCAGTAGAATACTGTGCTTCATTATTTCTAATACATATCTGTGGTGCATTATGCAGATTCAAAAAGAGATATGCAGATTTTTGAAGGAAGTAGCGTAAGACTGATTGTCTTCCCCTTTGAGTAGCCTTTTGTTTACATAATACTAGCTGTGCAGAACAGTTCAAAGGTCAAAATTGAGTGGGAAAAATCTCTTTAAAAGATGTAGTGCCAATCAAAAAAAAAAAGAGCGTAAGAAGTATTTAATAAAATTCTAAAATCTGAAAGTCTTATCTGCTCACTGAATTTTTAACAGACTTGCTTAAAGCAGTGAAATTACACATCATAAAATGCTTTTTTTTATGAGGGAGTTAGTAACACACTGTAAAGGTTCTGTCAAACTTTTACAACTGCTTAATTAATACCATCTGGTGTTTCAGAAAAGACTAATCTGATTTAGGATGAACTACGAAAATCACAGGTCAGTGTCAAGAAAAAGTATTTCTAGGTTACCAAAACCATAAATATAAGATACTGAACTTTTCAGCTCACTGTGTGAACGGTTATACATATAATTATGTATTTCCTTGTTTAAAAAGTCCTTTGTACATTGGAATATCAGAAATTGTCCTGAAAATGACACTTCTAATTTCTTTTTAAGTATAGTCATGTTCTTTTTTTGATCCTTTTCTTTTTATTTGAATCTAGTTTAACTCAGGGAATATTTTTGTCCATCAGGTTTCCCCTGTATAAGTCTAGAAATATGCATTGTTATGCAGCATCTCCTCTTTTTTAAGGAGATGCATGTTTACAGTGACTCCACTGACTGGACTCCACAGTGCTTGTGCAAAGGCTATCTGGTTGCTCTGTAACTATGATTCAATGATTACAGTTCCAGATGTAATAACTTTTGCTACTCTGTTGCTTAAATTTGTAATTAGACTTCAAAACTCATGCAGGTTATTACAATGAGTCTGTGAATAACTGCCCCAATGAAATAGCAGGGAAGAATCTCAAGTGAATTAGGAAATTGCCCTGTCTCATGTTCTGGTAATCCATTGCCAATAGCCAGCTCTACCTTCACTCTCCACTGACACTAGCAACTTTCAGCTGACCAGCACCCGGATGAGAGCAATCTGAATAAAGTTACATACAACATGGGGACAAAATTGGGTCCTTTAGTCATATTACTAGCTAATTGCCCTGCATCACCAGAGTCAGAGCTTGAGAAGCAGGGAAAGAAGTGAAGTTTTGGACCCACTTCCAAACAATGTGTGTATCATCTACCCCCGTTCAGAGAGTTTGCTAAAACTATCAGATCAGAAAGATCATATTTTGGAATCTCTTTGTACAGGTCTAAATGACTGTATACTTTGCAAAAAAGTAGCCCTCAGGATCACAACAACTTTTAGAGAAGCCCCAAGCACCTTGTACTTTAATGCTGTCCTATTCTAACTAGTTGTGCCTTACCCATCACTAGACAGACTTACCAGTCATCTGCTTTTGATAAGGCCAGTCTGGATTTCCAGTCAGGTATCCCACTGGAAATGTGGGTTGCTCAGCTTACAAAGTGCAAGGAGAATGGGTCCTTTTCAGAGATACCTACAGGGCCCAAGAGATGAGACCAGTGTGATACAGGCTTGATTCAGACAAATCTGACAAGTCTAATTCCCTAGGCATGTCAAAGAGCTGGAAAGCAGACAGCAGTAAACAGAGCCAGGTTTGTAACTGGGAACGGGAAAAGGCAAGTGCCAGGTGTTTCCTAGACATGGTGCTCATTTTTATTGTTCTTGTAATCAAATTTGTGTCTGCTGGTGTTGGAAGAAAACATTGAGTGCTTCTATGCCATTGAAAAGATTACAAAGGTGGAAGAGAAAAGTGTTGCCAAAAGAAAGACATAAAATTTGGGCACATGTTCACAAATTTTTCCATGGAAAACATAATAATGCAACTGAGGGAAACTCAGCTTTCCAGCTACCCTGGTACAAAAATAAGTAAGGTTTGATGTCACACTCATGAATGTTATGTTATCAAAACCACTGGAAAGTGGGGTCAAATAGGGCAGAAACAGTCCCTTTTATGACAGCAAAGAAATTGAGAGTAACAAAGAAAAATGAAAAGAACAGTGGTTCTTTTTTACCTATATTTGCTGTTTGCTTGTATTTTCCCTTTTCATTTTGTTTTTGTTTTTAACTCACCATATTTACTCATTTCTAAGTGGCTTCAAATATATTAATTTATCTTAAAGCCTAACATTAGCATCAAGTTAATCTCTGATTTTATATGTAGACTTAACTTTTGGGGTGGGATGGGAGCAAGATTTAATTAATATTGTGTCTATTGTCAGGGTTCAGATCAGCTGTAATTAATTTATACTCATGAAATATATTCTTTATAATAACCATGGGAAATATTATTACTGTATTTGCTGAAACATTTGTAATATGTTTGAGGAAAAAAAAATCTCTTAGTTTTCAGCTGAAGAGCCTATTCTTTGATACACAAAAATAGCTATGCTTGAGTGGCCTAGCTAATGATGAATTCAGGGGAAAATTCTCCATCTCCCCAAACATAACTGCTAAACAAATATGTGCCTACAGGCTTTTCATCACACCTCCCTTGAAAATGGAACAAATGGTTAAATAGCTGGATAGAACTGCTTCATTGCTCTGCTGCTCTTATCCAAGATATTGCCTCTATCCTTGAGCGGATACCAAAAATCTTTGAAAATCCTCAGGGACAAAAAGGAGCATTTTAATGGGTGAACTTCTTTACCTTTTGTTGCACTTTTCTTCTGTGTATATTATAAAGTAGGTTGCAACATATAAAGATAACAAGTACCATGTTTCGATTATGGATGTCTACAAGAAATGTTGACATTTGGGCTGTTTTGTTGTCAAGCAATGACAAATACGATTTTGAACAATAAGTTCCCTTGCAAGGCTAGGATGTCTAAACAACATTTGAGAAGCTGCTTCCATTGAGTTACACTACCATTAATCATCTCCACTAATTCAATAAAAACACTGTCAATACGAGAAAACATTTTTTCTATTGAATTGAGGGTGGTTGGTTACTAATAGGATGTGACTGTATTAGGGAAATGTTTAAAGTAATATGATAGATTAACAAGGAAACATTTAATAAAGATTTAATGTAATTTTTAAGTCTTTCCAAATCCTTTGAGAAAGAAATGGAAATATGTATTATGAAAAGAGCCACTGCATAAACCTGCTGAACGTCATCACTTTACTACTTCCCTTGACAGCTTCTTTAAGGGTGTCAGTACTTTGTAACAGTCAAAGGACTCAAGGGACCTGTAGTCCACCCTCAGTCAGGTGGGTAAACTAAGACATATGACTGGCCCTTTCTTGATTTTCTGTTTTGTCATTTATAAAATGTGAAGAATTACACTGGCACCCTTTGTTCAGCACTTTAAGATGTCCTGATAGAAATACTGAACATGAGCCATGCATTATTCATAAACAGTAAGATTTTATCCTCCTCTGAGTAAAGGTACTCTAAGCCCACCCCAAAAAATGATTGCTTCTGTAGCCTCAGGCAACTCACTTATGGCCTTTCAGAAGTTGCACTTACACTTTCCGTTGGTTTCAGGAGCTAATGTAATATCTGAGTAGCAGCATCTCTGCAATTCAGGCTGTTCACCTTAAGCTGAGCCTTAAGCTCAGTTTCTTCAACTGTAAAGTAGTTGCAACAATACTTGTATCTGTCCAGGCTGACTTAAGAATTAATGACTTAATGGCCAGAAATCAATTTCAGTATGAGAAGGGCTTAAAAATAATAAGGCCAACTGTTTTTTTAAAGGCAAAATGATAACTTCCTGAGAATGTTTGAACAGTGTGAAGTAACATAGCTACTATAGCATGAAAAGCAGAGTAATATAGTTAATTGTCCATGGAAGAGCTTTACCTTTCTTTTGTGCCTACGCATGCATAGTGTATCAGTCAAGTCAATGAAGAGGTACTAAAAGTACAGCAATTCTAGCTGTAGAACACTGACCATGCGTTTAACGTCGGACATGTACTAATACTTGTCATGATGAAGCAAATAATGCTGTCTCTCCAGCATTACATTTTGAGAAAAATCCTCATCCCTGCAAGTGGTCCTCTTTACCTGAGCTTGATCTCAGTTTTGCTGTATGTGGTGAAGGTCCTGGTTTAATGTGGTATGAAGTTTATAGTGGTGCTAAATTGAATTGCCTTCTTATTGGAAAGGGATTAAAACATATATAATTTTGCAATGTGTGACTCAAGTAGTCTATCCGTCTTTGGCTTCAACCTGGGTATGGCACACAAAGCATACCATATTGTAATGATATATCATATAACTATGAAACATATATACAAAGCAAGTAATTGTCTTCAAATGAATACATCACTGTATGTTTGGTGTGTAAATGCTAAAAAAAATTAATAAAGTATTTTACATTTTTTCATTTATGGTCCTTCCTTAAGGAGTGCAAATATTGAGATGAACATGTGCCAGTCCTTTCATGAGAAGCAATCTGTTCATTAGTATCTATATTAATAGCTAAAAAAAAAAGAAAACACATGCAAGGCATCACCCCAAATTCCCTTTACATGGACTGTACCACTGACTTTACCTTCCATGTCTCCAGTGGGGTATATTTAACTTAAGACAGTTAGAGAGGAAACAAGGATTTTTTGGACTTCTTTTTGTTTAAACAGAACACCAGAGGAAAGGTATAAAGTTTGTACAATATCACAGAGCTGTATTAGGGATTGATTGACTTTATTATTCCAGGTTCTGTTAAACTCTATAAAGCCAAGTTTATTATAAGAAATATCAAATCTGAACAGTGTTTTAGCCTAATGAGAAGTTGGATGTCAAAGAAGGAAACAGCGCTAATTGTAACAATATGTCATAGAATGTTATTCTTATACAGAAGACATTTCTTATGTTTTGGAAGCTTAGTATAATCCAAAATGCAAAAGATGTAGAGTAATTAGAAAAATTCTATTGAGTTTTATTGCCTCTATCGTATTAACATCCTGTAAAATATTAATTGTTCTATAAGATTAACACTGATGATTTATAGTTCTTTTAGAAGACTGCGTTTCTGCTCTCACAAACACTGTGGCTTTTGATGGGAAATAATATCCTGGGTCATTATTGGCTAAATAAAAAAAAAGAAAGATAAGAGGACAGGGCATTAAAGAGGGCAAAAATGTAAAAGCAGAAACTAAAAATGTAATATAATGCCTTTGTAATAGTCTGAATTCTGCTTTAAAATCAATGGTTTGATACGGCCAAAAACTCCTATGGACAATACATATGTTTTTAAAGTTCTTCCTACTAAACAATTCTAAATATAGCCAGAGAAGAATTATAGTCTTTCTTACCAATGCATTCCACCTTTTTTTTGTTCCTTAACATATAGGCATATATTACAACTTTTTTCTTAGTCTGAGGCATTTTTATACTCCTGATAGGCCATATCAAGTGAATAAATTCTCTCAGGCATTATTCCCATTGGTAAAATCAGCAGGGAACAATGCGCTTGAAAGTTAGTGTTAAATATTTGTTGTGTTATTCTAACACTCAATGATTTGTGTTTTTATTAAGTGAATGTCAAGGGAAGAGCCATATTAAAGCAATACATTAATCCTTGAATTATTAATCTTCTGTGAAAATAATACTGCTAAAGAATTCATGTATGTGCATTACCAGCAAGGTATAAGCTTCATTCCATGTGCTCTGCAAATTATTCATTAGAGTCTGTCGTGGTTTAACCTCAGTTGGCAACTGAGCACCACACAGCTGCTCGCTCACTCCCCCCCCACACCCTGGTGGGATGGGGGAGAGAATTGGAAGAGCACAAGTGAGAAAAACTCGTGGGTTGAGATAAAAACAGTTTAATAATTGAAATAAAATGATTATGATAACAATAATATGATAATAATAATAATACACAAAGCAAGTGATGCACAGTACAATTGCTCACCACCCGCCGACCGATGCCCAGCCAGTCCCT
>NW_008796221.1:1206933-1215034 GCF_000699145.1 Aptenodytes forsteri | reverse complement strand
TGTTCAGCTTGGAGAAGAGAAGGCTCCAGGACGACGTTATTGCAGCCTTTCAATACTTAAAGGCTTATAAAAGAGGGTAGATTTAGACTAGATCTAAGGAAGAAATTTTTTACTGTGGGTGGTGAAACTGGAAACATTCCAGGTCAGATTGGATGGGTCTCTGAGCAATCTGATCTAGTTGAAAACATCCCTGCCCACGGCAGGGAGGTTGGACTAGATGACCTTTAAAGGTCCCTTCCAATCCAAACTATTCTATGATTCTATGATATTTCTGAGTGTGTGGCAAGGCAGGACAGCAGAAAAAAAAAAAGACAGCTTTTTTTTCTCCTGACAAAATTATTAACTTTCTTTTAGATTCTAGAAACTGCTGTGCTTCTAGAAAGGCATTGTAAAATAAAGAAAATTAATATCAGTTTGGATCAAAATAATATGCGGAAGGATTTTTCTCTAGAACCTCTGTTCCTCCCACCCAAAATGTTAAACAAAGATTTTTTTTCTCGTTTAGACCTTAGATTTAATTGGCGGGGGGAGGGGTTTGTCCTGTACAAATTTATTCCTCTACAATATGCTCTGCCTACTTTCAGATGAGTAACAAACCTTGCTTTCCATGTTAAATAACCTAGGAGTATTTATTACCTCAAGCAAGGAGTTAATATATGATCTTAATTATAAAATGCTGTTAGATAAAACCTGTCAAGCTCTCAATAAATGGATGCAACTCCCAATGTCTCTGATTAGCAAAATGAATATAATTAAAATTTTTATAGTCCCTAAATCTAATTATCTATTCATGAACGTTCCTTTACGTCTTCCAGCACCATTTTGTAAAGAACTTAGCACATCTATTAAGGATTCCTCTAGCTATATAACATACCAGAATAGATATAAAAGCATTGACTTTACTTCTTAAAAAGTAAACTAGTTTAATGAGACTTTTACTATACTGAATTCCAGGCTCAATAAAAATATATATAGACAGAATTCAACAAAGCTCCACCTAGAGCTAGAGTTGTGGAAACAGTGGAAACTAATGTGAAGTACTGCTGGAGAAGTTATTCACCTGTTTCATTTGTCCCAAAAATTTCCCAACAGATTTTTGGCCTTTGCTTATAACACCAATGGAGAACAAACAAAAAACCTCATGAAATTACTATGACTGCAAGAGAAAGCTTCTAATTATGAACCAATACAGTATGATTAAGTGGGTAGGTTTTGGGACACTTTGTAGGAGGAGGGAGATGCCTGATTCTTTTCAAAGAGCTGATAAAAAACTCCATTGTGATGTTTCACAAATGGGCTTTCCAGAAGAAATATCCCATTCAGCACTTTCCATTGACCAGAGCTGTGTCTTGGGACCAGAATCTGACTTTCACTCCCCATCTCTCTGTGACAGAATTACTTGGGGCTCCTCGTTTGGCAAAACTATTTGCATGGTCTCAGTTAATGTTCCTGGCCCCCAGCCGTTCCCAGAAGGATTCATTTCTGTGGATGCATCTATATAGTTGTATACACTAAACTTAAGACATATACATTAAAGAAGTTACATGTGATAAAAATAGCAAAGTACAAAGATTTTGAAATTCATATGCTATGCAAGTGTCCAATAATGTTCACCATATTGTTAGATGGACAGGATAGGAAAACAGGAACAATATTTTTTTGCAAAATGAGTTAAAAAACCATAAGCTATAAGCACTGGACTACCTGGCACAGCTCTTCCTGTTTGCCTTGTGTGTGAGTCTGCATCAGCTTTCCTGCTCCCTGAACAGGAAGATAAAAATATCAAGCTTTTCCTGGGCATCTCTTCCAAGGAGAGGTATATTTTCTGAGACAAAAAGTTCCTACCAGACTTCTCTTTACCATACTTGACACTTCTTCTGAATTTAACCTTGTGGGTGGGACCTACTTAAGGCTTTTTGAGGCCAGTCTGCAAGATGTTTATGTTGTTCTGTTCTTCAGCCTTCTGTGTGATAGTTCCCTTAATAGTCCTCTTTGCACCATACCTTACTGCAGCAGCAAATTGCACACAGCATCCTTTCTCTCCACCTGTGAGCATGTCACTCCAACTATGCAGATATCTTATTTTTTTCAGAATCCTTCTCTGAAAATATATTTCAGGTGGCAGCAGGCATTTTGCCATGGTAGCACTATTCAGCATGTAAACACTGTTAGGATATCTGATCTAGAAGTGTGAAGTCACTTTCTTCAGAGCTGAGAGATACTGGTTCAAATCTTTTCTTTACAGTATGCATAGCAGGTTGCCTTTGACCAGATACCTAAGCTTGATAGGGCTCAGATGAGAATTTCCATGTTCAGCACCTAAATCCAATTTAGTTATCAACCAGTGAATAAAATTGCCTCAGTGCTTGATGGCATTTTCCAGACTATTCCTGGAATCATGTATATTTGGAGATGTTGAACAGCTATGCCCCTTAAGCCTTGGTGGGGCCGAAACATAGGCATTCCTCTGTATCTTCCAAGCAAGAGATGAACTAGTACCCATCCTCAAGGCACTCCTAATTGAGTTGGTACCACAAATTGTAACAGGTCAGTATCCACCTCAATATATGGGTGCCTACCCAAGATACTAGAGCCCTATGATGAATCTCTCACTCTTCTGCAGTTTTCAGGCTGATGTGGACTTCAGTAGTTTCCAGTATGTAAGAGAGATGTGTGCTGTGAACAGTGAATACCACCTTACATAAATGCTTTAATGGGGGACCAGTGCCCAGCGCCTCATTGTGCTTTAGCTCTCCAACAGCGAAATGGTGAAGCAGAATTTTTTTAACTTATAAGAGTGTGGTGAGGACACATCACATAAGCCTTTGAGGTGTGCAGATGTTCAGACAATGCTAATATAATCCATCTAGAAAACCTAAGTTATTGGCTTGAATATTTCTGTGTCTGATGGATGAGTCTGTAATGCCTTTGTTTTTAGATACATTTTTGCATTTAGAAGACAAGCTACTGATATGGAAATAGATTAGTGGCATTCTCAGTATTATGTCCCTGAACTTTGAGGCACTTGCAAAAACATGTCTATTTCAGCTATGTTACTTACATTTTCCTGTTTTTATGTCATTCTGTTAAATACTTCTATTTTGAAAAGGCACTTCCAGGAATTTCATTAAGGTATTGGGAAGCCCAGTGTACTGGAGCTGAACTTTATTCCCAGAACTATCAGCAATCTGTCAGTGGCAAGGTTTCCTGGAATGCTATCAAAACCCCTGCCTATAATGGCCAAAGGAACGGTGTTAGTCCCTCTTCAACAAATTGTATTTAAGGGTAGTTCACTGGGAAAGTGACAATTGTTTAGAAACCCACAGGCATAGGTAACTAAACTAACTAAGGTTACTAAACCTTAGACAGCTAGACAGATCCTAAAGGTTGTAACTGCTGAATGCTAAGGCTTTCTGGTACATCTACAAATCTACACAGTGGTGGAATTTGAGTACAGGGAAGGGTGAAGTGAGAATGAAGGTAAGGCTATATCTCTCCCTGCTGCCAGCTGAGAAAAATTTGAAACGTATATTTTTCCAAATATTTGTTAGGCATGAATTGATGGTAAACAGAGCAAGTAAAAAACTCAAGCTTCTGGTTTTGTATCCTCTTTTGTTGCAAATTGGAATGAACAACTCAAACTTAAGTCTTTTTATGGAATGAAATTTGCAACAAAAAAAATCTGTTCAGAAGCATGAAAGATTTGATTCTGAAGAATTAAAAGACATGTTCAGATGCAAAATGAATATGAAATAATAAATGTGAAACAAAATACTTTGACATTAGTGAAATGAAATGTTTTTACACTAGTGGTATAAATGAGAAAGTCAAAAGGCTTCCCTTTGACACTGATTTTGTGATCAATATGACACATTTCTGCAAAACATTTTTGATTACAAGAAAACAGTATTTTCTGCAGGATTTGTTTTTTTTTTTTTATCCACCTCTGGCTTAAAAAAATAATTTTCTGGAAATAATAATGAAAACTACTCTCTTTATTTAATTAATTCCTGGAAAAAATACTGCCTATATATGTTAAGTCCTAAACTGAGTCAACCTTGAGAATGCTAGGGAAGCTTCTTCACAAAAGCTAAAAGCAAGAATATATGAGGGGATGACAGTGGAAGACAAAAAAGTGGATCCAAATTCCAGTAACTTTAGAGAGGTTAATTTCTCAATCTTATTCTCAGCCTTTTGACATATTTGCTGTATTTGGCAATAAGCTGTCAAAGAGGGATTTTAATCCAAGTGATATTCTTGACCATTATTAGTAGATCCAAATTTATGTATTGAAGAACTGAATGTCTCTCCACACTGTCTACTCTACTCAGAACAGTTTTTAATTAGCACGTAGTGGTTATGATAGCAGAATAAAGGCTAAAACAAAAGTAATAAATTTGATTTTTCTCCTTTATATTATAGCAAATGATCTTTGTCTGGGAGATCTTTGTCTCTAAACATTTAAAAGTACATTGTGATTTATGCTAAGTAGAACACAGTCTGAAGGATAAGAGAGCTGTCACCTCTGTGATTGCCTCTGTTTTGCATAATGTCATTAAAGAGATGCATGCCAAAATAAGGATGATGTGCAATGAGTCCACTAATTGTACTAGTTGCATTTATTTTCATTCTTTTACAGCACAAATTCATTTTTGGATGTAGATTCTTTACACCTTCTTTAACTGCTGTGATGACTCTCACACGGCGGAGTATAATCATGCAGAATAAACACAATCTGTGCACCAGTTTGTTTTCTTCATTTTTTTCCCCTTACAATTTCTAATAGAAATGACATTTTTACTGTTAAAGTATACCCTCAGATTCCCAGTTTTCTGTGGCTGGTGACAGTCTGTAGGAGTGAAGTATTACCCACATTAGAGGAAGCTCAAGTTAAGAATTACTTAAGCAAGATGAGCATACACAAGTCCATGGGACCAGATAAGATGAATCCAAGGGTGCTGAGGGGTTTAATACAGTTGTGAGTCTACTTTTTATCATTTTCAAAAGTTTATGATGACTGGAAAAGGTTCCTGATGGATAGAAAAAGACAGACATCAAGCTTACCCTGAAGAAAGGAAAGCAGATAATGACCAGCTTATCTTCAGTCTCTAGGAATGTTAAAAAGCAAATCTTCCTAGAAGCTGTGGCCAAGCACATGAGGGACTGGATAACTGCAAACAGCCAGCATGACCAAGGGTAAGTAAGTCATACCCTACCAACCTGATTGCCTTCTATGATGAGCTGACTAGCTCTACGGATGAGGGGAGAGCAGTGGATGGGATTTACCTTGAATTTAGCAAGATTTTTGGCAGTCTCCCACAGTATCTGTACAGCCAAATTGGAGAGACATGGTTGGATAACTGGTCTACATCCTTCACATGTTTCAGCTTGTGGATCACAATCTTTGATGTTGGCAATGCTCTGCATAATGCAACCCAACAGGCAGGTGGCCCTCTTTGCTAAGGGCATGTTGCTGACTCATGGTCAGGTGTTGTCCACCAGGACCCGCAGGTCCTTCTCTGCAGAGCTGCTTTCCAGCTGGGTGTCCCCTAGCATATATTGGTGCATGAGGTTATTCCTCCCCAGGTGCAGGACTTCCCCTTATTGAACTTCATGAGGTTCCTGTCAGCTGATTTCTCTAGCCTGTCAAGATCCCAGAAATGATTTCCAGGATTAGCTGCTCCATCACCTTCCCAGGGATCAAGGTGGGGCTGATCAACCTCTAGTTCCCTGGGTTCTCCTTCTTGCCCTTCTTGAAGATAGGAAGACATTTGCTTTCCTCCAGTCTTTAGGCACTTCTCCTAGCCACCATGATCAATCAAAGATTTATAGAGAGCGGTCTCGTAATGACATTAGCCAGCAACCTCAGGACTCGTGGGTGCCTCCCATCAGGGCCCACGGGCTCATGCACATCCAGTTTGTTTAAGTACTCCCTGATCTGATTCTCTTCTACCAAGGGTGTGTCTTCCTTGCTCTAGACTTTTCCCCTGGTCTCTGGAACCTGGGATCCCTGAAGGCTGGTCTTGCTAGTAAAGACAGAGACAAAGAAGGAATTCAGTACCACAACCTTTTCCATGTCCTGTGTATCCAGATCCCCTGTCTCAGCGGTGGGTCCACATTTTCCCTAGCCTTCCTTTTGTCACCTATGTACTTATAGAAGCCATTCTTGTCTTTGCCAGACCATTTGCCATTCCTTGTCAAATTCAATTCCTGTTGGTCTTTACCTTTCCTAACCTCATCTCTGGATGCTCAGATAATGTGTCTGCATTCCTCACAAGTTAAACATCTTTGCTTTCATCCGCTGTATGCTTCCTTTTTGTGTCTGAGTTTGGCTAGATCTTTGTTCATCCATGCAGGCCTCCTGGTACTTTTGTCTGACTCATTGGGATGGACAGCTCTTGAGCTTAGAGGAGGTAATCCTTGAATATTAACCAGCTTTCTTGGGCCCATCTTCCCTCCATGGTCTTATCCCGAGGGACTCTTCCCAGCAGACCTTTGAAGAGGCCAAAGTCCACTCTCCTGAAGCCCAGGGTTGTGAGCTTGCTTTTTACGCTTCTTTCTCCCTTCAGGTTACTGAACTCCACCATCTCATGGCAATTGCAGCCGAGGATGCCTTTGACCTTCACATCCCCACTGAGCCCCTCCTTGTTGGTGAGTATGATGTCCAGCAGAGTACCTCTCCTTGTTGGCTCCTCTATCACTTGGAGGAGGAATTTGTCATCGATGCATTCCAGGAACCTCCTGGATTGCTTATGTCCTGCTATGTTGTCCCTCCAGTAGATACTGGAGTAGTTCAAGTCCTCCGTGAGGACCAGGGCCTGTGAACGTGAGGCTGCTCTTATTGGTCTGTAGAGAGTCTCATCCACCCGTTCTTCCTGGTCAGCTGGCCTGTAGCAGACACCCACTACAATGTCACTCTTACCTGCCTTCTCTTTAATCCTTAACTGCAAGCTCTCAGTTAGTTCATCATCCATCTGCAGGCAAAGGAATGGATTCTATGAGTCTACATTTCTATATATTATAGTACACAACATGTTCCTTTTCAACTTTGGGCTATGCAACTCTTTCTCTTCCTCTCACACTGATGTGTGATGAGGAGCTTATTTCCATACTCTTTCTGCTTTACATGTTAAAGCTTTCTTTGCCAAATTTGTTTCTAAATCCCTCTTGCTCCTATGGTTAATACAGTTGATTTATTTTTGTCATCTGGCTTCATCTCAGAGCTTAACTATCACAAATGTTTCCTTGACATTGATATAACCTACTAGTCAATGGAAGGCAGATCTGCTGCAGGGCCTCAGGACCTCAGGTAGGTAACCTGCATGTGTGTGTGTGTGTTTGGCCATCACATGCAGTCCACTAGGGCTTGGCAAATGGATGGCCTTCTACCATTTATATTATTTTGATAGTGATAATTAGTTCCCATATGTGCCTTGGAATTCTTATGTGCACTCAGAACGCAGATGTTTCAGGTAAAAATATTCATAAAATAAAGGGAAGCTTTCAGATTAATAGTTCTGGAGTTCTTAGTTTCCCTCTGAGTGGCATAAAGCAAGAACCTCAGGCCCAGCTAGTTATATTTAATTAAAAAAAACACCTGACTGATTATTTGAAATACACATATATTGGTTCATTCCAGTTTAATCCTTTGTTGTTAGATTTTTGTTGGGAGATTACAATTGTATAAATGCTCTCATGTCTAGATTGCTGGACTGGCAAAACAAATGCTCCAAATGGTCAATCTGTCCAGAACCTCGGCAGCAATATAATCTGAGTCTATGATAATTTTAAATTACAGTTCCAGTCAGACATCTTTCTGTTTCTGTTCTCAAGTGGAGGTCTACTTTATACAGAAGTATTGAACTACAGAACATGTGATTTTTTTTTTCAGGTTGCTAAACCTTAAATGACAATTGTGCTGAAAATAGTAGTCCATTTAGTTTCCATAACAAAGAATATCATAGAATCATAGAATCATTGAGGTTGGAAAAGACCTCTAAGATCATCGAGTCCAACCATCAACCCAACACCATGCCCACTAAACCAGGTCCCTAAGCGCCTCATCTACACGTCTTTTAAATACCTCCAGGGATGGGGACTC
>NW_008796221.1:1195240-1204140 GCF_000699145.1 Aptenodytes forsteri | reverse complement strand
TGAACTCCGTCTGTCACCAGCAGGCCCGGTGCCGTGTAAACCTCCCCATGATCAAAAAAGCCAAAATTCCTCCGACGGCACCAGCCCCTGAGCCACGTGTTGATCATCACATGGTAGAATGAATCATGTCTGTGAGTCTGTTTGCATATGTGTATATATGTACAATATTCAGAGCTAGGACTCAACTGTGTCAGAGGGAGAAAGTAGAAGAAGAAAAATGGGGAAAGTGTAAAATAATTATTGGAAATATAAAAAATAAGTAGTGAAATGAGTAGTTTAAATTTCTTCAGTCTTAAAGGTTAAGTTGTGTTGCTGCTACACTGATGCTCTTGTGCCACATTTGGAAGTTCATGCAATATTCAGCAGTCATTTACTGCTCAGCCTCTTGGATCGTGCCACAAGTTGTCAAACTTGTATCTTCCTTACACAAAGAATTGTTTTTATTTTCCAAAAAACAGGGATGATGCAGAATGTTTAATATTATACTGTTTTTCTACACGTGACAATGTTCTCAAACATCTCGTGTGAGCAGTACAATGTGCTTGACCACTTGGGCTTAGCATGTGTTATGAGCTGCAAGGGGGCAAGTATGGCAGGAACTCACAGTGATTGATTTCCCTGAGCCTGCAATAGATATATGCTATTTCTGACAGCATCCAATAATATGCATTGCTTTTAGGTTGTACTTGTTCCAAAGTGGAATTTTTTTTTGAAGAACACCTTTGAGTTTAAGCAGACTCTGAGAATAAAGGCTCTGATTCAGCACGATATTTACCCGACTGCTGAAATTTAGGCACGTATTTGAGAACTGTGCTGAAGCAGTGTGTTAATTTCATTTCATTAGAGTTGTAGTACTGTAAAAGAGGAATAAACCAGCAACAAATTAAGCTCTAAATGACAAACGCATGTTTCTGTAATAGGAAAGGAGAAAATATGTGGGTTTTTTATGATTGCAAGTAATTGGCAATATGATTTTAATATAATTACAAGTAATTTAACGCTTTCCAAATTGTGCAATAATAGATGATCATCAGACTAATTAATCTGAAATATTCCAGTTCCTCTTTTTTTGCAATAAATTTAAATAATGTCAATCCTTAACTAAACGTGTAAGAAATTTATTTTATTTGACCTTCATTAGATTTGACAAAGGTATATCAATCATGGGGTACAAAAAGCATGGCGTATTCCAGGTATCATCATAACTCTACAGGACTTTCTGAAAGTTTTAACAAAATATCAACAATAACATTGGTTAAAGATTGTGATAATATAGCTCATGATGGATTGTACCCTGCTGTTCCTCACATGAAATACATGAGATAATGCTGGGTATTAAAGAATCTGACCATAAATACTTAAAAAAAATCCTGTACCCCGATTCTATGATGTGAAATCTTGAGGTAATAGAGGCCTATACTTTAGAGATTCTGGACTTTGTATAGTATATAGGCTGGTTTGATGGAAGGCAATTTGTATTATTACTATTTCTATTGCTACTGTTGGTTTGACAAATAAATTAATAACTGTTAATATGTTAATGATAGCATATTTTAATCATTCTAATTTTATTAATTTAGTAACTGTAACTTCTGTTATTCTTGCATTTTTATAATATAGCAAGTCTGTTTCAATGGTTTAAGCCATCTGCTTGTTGAAGCTGTTATTTTCAAGCTCTATTAATTTTTTTCTGTTTACTGTTTGTATTAAAAAACATTTGTGATGAGAAACTCATATTCATTCATGTATTTCTTTCTCATTATTGTTAGCAGTTATCATATACCTCTGATGCAATAATACTTAAAATATACTAGGCTTCTTCAAAACATAAAGTTAGCACAGAACATTAAAGTTATCTTTAACTCATATCTGGCCTGAATGGTGTAAAATCAAAAAAGACAGAGATGCAGAAAGGGGAGATAATAGGAAAGGGGTAAAATAATAAAGCATGCAATGAGATCCAAGTAACAGGAGATACCAATAGGCAAATACTTTCTTGTTTATCCTCTCTGGTTGTTTGACTAAGTTTCTTTTTATTTTAATGTTAAAATATGCTATATTATCCATCATCCTGTTTATGCCCATAGATAGCATCCATAGCAGGATAAGCCTGCTACACCTATCCATAACCCCTTTCTCCTGTAACTAACTAAAATATATTATTTTATAAAGTAAGTAAAAAAGATGACCAGCAGTTTTCAAAATCAAATTTGAATTAAGGAACCACTATGGGAATGTTTGAGATCTGGGGAGATTTTGCAAAATTGGGGAAGAAAAACAGACTAAATTTTCTAGATCTTACAGAAAAATGTTTTCTATTACTTCAGTGATTTGCAGTACTGAAATAGGTGGTTTCGCTAGCTTTTCTTGAGCTTTATGAAATAAAAGAGCATTTAAGTGTGAGGAGCACTATAGATACTTGAGAAGATACCAAAACTGGAATCAGAGGGAAAACAAAAATTAAAAAAGGTGATGTAAAGAAAGAAAGGGGAGATAATAAAAAAAACTTCAACTCTGTGCCCTGAAGAAGATGCAAATGGAAAGGGACAATGAACATGATATGGTCAGATCAAGGGCTGGGACAGCACCTGGAGTACTCAGCAGCTCCATTTTGTTTGAACTGGTGAGTATTTGGAACATTAATATGAAGGATATTTTGCTAAGTAAGAGAGAAGATGAATGAAACTTTTGTTGTCAAGTCAAAGAGAAAAAGTTTGGTCTTAAAAGTATTGTGAAATGAAAAGCAAAAAGACTAGTGGTTTAAATATATACCATGTACAAGAGCTGAAAATATTTTCTGAGATTGCAGGTCAGTATTTTCAGAATCTTACAGTTCAATGCTATTGGAAAAATAAGGCCTTAGACTGTATCGATGTTTAATATGCCAGAGACACTTCTTAGTTTGTCATAACAAACGCTGAAAACATCTATAACACAGACGTTTATATCTGAATGAGCCAACCTAGTTAATATAGTCAATGGAGTTTGGAGATGATACATCTTTTACTGAAGATGACATTTAAAATAGAGTTGATGAATCATAAAACACAAAAAACTTATTTTCTTCACCAACTACAAAGGGAACAAAGAGTAGCCATCTGGAATGACTAAGGGATTCATGGATTCAGAGTAGATTTTGAAATTAATCATGCATCTCAGTAAAATGCAGAAATGAATCTAAATATGAGATACTGACTTTAAAACTGCATTTATTTTTAGTGCATCTAATTCATGAGAAAACTAAAATAATTCAATTATCAGGCATATATTTGGTAATATATACCAAAATCCCTTTGGTAAAAGGATAGATGAAAATATTTAAATCCATGAAGAAAGAGGAAGAGTAAAGAATTTAAAAGTTCCTAAAATTATAATTTTCTAAATTAAAAAAAAAAACTTTATAAATTCCACGATACCCTAACTCTTCTTCCTCCCACAAAAGTATTGCTTTTTATTATTCCTGTAATGTTTTAATAACATTGCATGGTCCTAAGAAACAGCTTACTACTTAATATGCTTAACGTGCCAAGCTTTAGTTATATGCTACACTTGTCACTACATTCTTTAATTTAGCATAGATATAAAAAGGAAAGAATGTATCAGAAGAATACTTTTGGCAGTAGATTTTGAAAAACACATTCTCTTGCAATGCAGGCATATAACGTCACTGAGTATTCCTCTGCTTAGCTGTGATCAAATCACAGTTCCCAGAAAAAGAAGCATAACATTAGAGAAGCATAACATTTCAGTGAGCACTTGAAGAGAACGATACATGAAATATATTTGCATCACTTAAAGAAAAAACACCCTTGAATGGAGGGATAAGTTAAAGAGCTGATTTTAAAGCACTAACTAAACATCTAGTTTAAGGTATGGTTATCCATCTTCTCTCCATTGACTCTACAAGAACCTACACAGTTAGATAGTGGTAAGTAGATAGATATAGTAAGTGGATAAGTAGTAGTAAAAGTAGTCAAGATGAATCTGTCCTGAAATGGTTGGATTAAGTGGCTGGGATTATTAACATAATAAATAATCCCAAATGACTACAATTATCATTAGATATCAGTTTCTGGTTGTTGCCTTCACATGATTTAGACTATGTATCTGCAATTCTAGAATATCTTGTTCTTATGCTTTCACAAGCTGGTCAGAATTAGAAATGCAAGATACCCAAAATATTCAGCAATTACAAGTGGATTCCATCCAGACTACTGTCTGTAGGAAGACACACATAGTCTGCTGAAATAATGGGTTCATTTGTACCCTGTGGGATGTTTGATTAAGAATCATCACAGGCTAATATTAGTAAGAGAACCAGACTGAAATGTTCTGTAAATTAAAAGTTTGTATTTCTTTTTTCAAATGCAGGCAACAGTTTTGCTCTATACCTATTTGCTGAACAGATACAAAATAAACCAAGGGAAATATCATGTTAGCTTGCTAATATATTTCTTTGCAAATATTGAGAAGACATATTTTTGGCTGAAATTCACTTGAATGACTAATAAGGACATACCTCGTTATGTGTCCCTTATAGTCAAAGAAAGGATAAAGCATGTCATTCACTGGGCCAGTGAAACCCAACTGCCTGGATCAAGTTGACTCATTTTGTGACACTCACTAGCTCAAAGGAAAAGGAAGTAATCTGAGCCCTTCTTAGAAAAAGATCTATTCATGAGAGCAATTTTTTTTCTTTCCATTCCAGAAAACCAGGCTCTTTGCAGTCTTCAATGAGCTCTTTATCCAAATGTTATGCTATTCACAGGAGTGAGGCTGCCTTGAGTGAAAAAGATGAGAAACACGGAAAACATGTCAAATGCCCTGATACTTGCCTTGTTGCTTTCACTACATACAATGAACGTTCAAGATATTATTGAGACCCACAACTGGATTCTATCCTGCAGCACATCTCCCTTTTAAAATCCAGACTGCGAGGATTTTCTCCACATCTCAAATCTCCAATAAATGATGTATTCTAAAGCTTAGAGATACATACTGAAAAAAATCATGGAAAAGATATTGTATGGCAACTCATGGTTATGTGTAAAATATGTCTGCATTCTCTGCCCTACAGAATTGCTGAGCATCAGTCTTTTTTCTAGTGCCAGCAGTGCAAACCAGGAACTGAACTATTAAAGTCATCAGAGTCAAACATGGGAAGAGCTGATGTGACAGGACAATCATGTCCTTTATCAGTTTATACCTCCTTCGCAAAAGAAAGTGTATTTTCATTTTTAATCTAAATTCATTAATGTCCCTGGATTTTGGATGTTGTAGACAGAGTCAGCTAGAGTTTATTAATAATTAGTGATCTTCAAATGTGACACACCTCTTGTATTGTATACATGAAAAAACTACTGTTGTGAGCCCTGATTATGTTTCATTCCCCTCGTATCAACTTAATGTTACTTATTGGTGTTGCTTGTAATGGCATTATTGTTCTTAAAATACCATGTCCTTTCCATCCTGTGTGCTATTTTCCTATTTATGAAGATGTTTTCTTCCTAGCAAATCTTTCCTATTACACTGTTAGAGTTCTGTAAAGGCCCAATTCTGTCACTGCTGTTGAGCACTTTCACTTGTAGCCGAGGTTAACAAGGGCACTCAACAACTTCAGCAAAAGCTCTGTCCCTTGCAGGATTAATCCTTTTGTTGTTTCCTTTCATCTTCCTCCTGCCATTTCTTTGCTACTATAGAGCAGAGAAGGATCAACTCCTCCAGCTCCTTTTCACTACTCTCTCATTTGCAAAGGATACAAGGTTCTGCAAAAGACAGAAAAATATCTGTATAATGCAGGAGCAATGCTCTCCTATTACATATGACCCACCACTTCCCTGCCTATAGGTTCTAGTGTAAAGGGGTATCTGATCACTGCATACTACCATTTTGCAATGTCCTGTAGATGAAAGCAGCCCAGTTAAAGGTATTGAGAACTTAAGCAGAAAATGGTGCTAGTCTGTGTTGGGGAGGGACCATATATTTTTGAAAGACCCTGTAACAAAACTTTGTTCTTGGTCTTCTGTGATCACAGGCACGTGCTTGCATACCTACTCATTTCTGAGAGATGGACAAAAATGCCTTTCCATGAAATTTTGGAAAATTCACATTTCAGCAAAGAGTTTTGATTCTAAATATAGGTTTAATGTTATTTACTAGCAAAATAAATAGGCTCATATAACAGGATTTTTGAGGGGGAAAAAATCCCCCCACCCCCCAAAAAAGCAAAACATTCTGAAATGTGATTAAGGATTAATAACTTGTGACACCATGTGTAAGATTGGATTTAATGTCTTTCATATTTTTTATTCAATATATCTCATCTTTTATTTAGGAAATCATGATCATGCCTGAGATTTTCTTCATTTCTCTGTAGGAAAATTTGTCTTTGGTTTATAAAGAACGTGTGCTCCACAGAGGGAATAAAAATTTGAATTATTTTGTTGTGTATTCAAAAGAGTGAATACTTTATGTTTTCACTGAATTTCCAAAATGTTCTCAGCAGCTTTATCTTCCATATGAAATGCCTGGTGTTGTCTATTGTTATGGAAAATTTCCGTATGGAGGAGTACTAAAGGGAAGATTATGAGTGTTTTAGTAATCCTGGTTCTGGAAGGTAGATTTGAAGAAGTGTGGTTTCCCAGTACTAGGAAACACATATACCGTTTTGAAACTGGATCAGCTGCATGCTAATCAGGACTCTTTCAAATAAGGCATGCCAGGCTTATGCCGTATATCCACAAACTTCACCACATCATTGTATGCATTGTGCTGTTAAACTAATGGATCAATTTTTAAGTAGGAGGGTGTCAGTGCCAATGCCTCAGTACGTGCTTGAATTGCTTACTAATGTCTTACAAAGGTAAAAAAAGAATCCAAGGTTATTTCGTACTTCTACAATCTCTTTTTACTAGATGTTCAGATGCTTGTGTTTGCTTTTATTGGAGAAGTACTTCTTTATGTGCAGTAGCTCAAGCTAAATGAGTGGATTGTCAGTGTCAACTGTTTTTCTTTGCTGTCTTAACTACTTTCATGTAGCTAGGCAGCTGAGAGACACAGAAAATCTATTTTAAAGTCTACAGTGATTGCACAGTTAGATATTTGCACAATGTTCTGCTGCTCTGCATATTTATCTTTGACCTTTGGCACTTAGCAAGTACATAATTCTCCATCTTACTTAAAAAGAAACTCCCAAGAGATGGAAAGAGGGCTCCAATAAGTATAAGTTACATGCATGACCTAGCTAGAGAGCCAGTGAGGGACATAATGGCCTTTCTTTGTGGAAACGTCCTCATTTCTGATTTGTTTCAGTTAATATTCATCTGAAAATTGTAAAGGTGAAGTCTTGTTGCTTATGGTCAAAGCATAGTACAAGGCCATAAATATACCAGTGAATTAAATCTTTCAAAAAATCCCCCTCAGCTTTTAATGATATTCTTTCAAAGAATGTAGCTATTCATATTTATTTTTAAATTTCTGTAGGATGGTCCAAGTGCAGAATGATAATTGTACTTCCATTAAATAAACGCAGCAGTGAAAAAACTCGCAGGCTATTGAAATGAAGCTCATCCTTTGCCTTCTGTGGTCCTTTTTTATTCAGTTCCCCTGCCTCACACACAGAGAAGTGTTTGGCAGTGTATTTTTAAGAGTCTTAACATGCGAGTTTTCTCAGAGCAGAGGAAACCGAGTGTCATTCTTGAGATATCAAAAAAGAGTGTGACAGTTTCTCTTGGGCAGTCAGGCCTCAGATTTTTATCGCCACCTTAAATATCAACCGTCAATCGATGCAGATTATAAATCAAAGGTGTAATATATTATCTTGAAGAAATACTGTCGAAATAATTAAGCAACGGCATTCCTTCCTTGCTCCAGTTTTCTGCAGCATTAAGACATGCACAGTGCATATATGCGCAGGGAACTTCCGTAATGAAGTCAAATGCACAGGTGAAGTGAAATGTATATAGAAGAAAAAAGGCAAACAGAGAATAAAGAATATTTGACAGTCATTCATTTTCAGTATGTGAAAATAGCAACAGAAAAAATAAGAAAAGTTGCAGACATACTCCACAAAAGAAGCTGTAGAATGATGCCCCTAACAAGAGATGGTATAACACAGTGGTTTGTTTTGGTTTGGTTTTTGTTTTGAACGGCAAAGCAATTACATATCTCCTTAAGTGTATGTTCGTTACTATTCAGCAAATGCTTAACTCCATGTTTAAAGTCAAATATATGTGTAGGTTCCTCAAATTCAAAACTACATTAGTCTCATACAATTATAAAATAGGGAGAAGCTTTTCGTTTTTAGCAAGTAAATAGATGTTGGGAAGCCTGAAAGTGCTTTTACTGTTTTTTCAACAAATGCATTTCTATAGACATAGCATAAATGAAGGTCTCTGTGCTAAATATTGGAAAAAAACCCCAAACTTATTCCTCACCACAAACACTACAGAATCACAGAACGGTTGAGGTTGGAAGGGACCTCTGATCATCTGGAGATCATCTGGTCCAACCCCCTGCTCAAGCAGAGCCACCTAGAGCCACTTGCCCAGGGCCATGGCCAGGTGGCTTTTGAATATCTCCAAGGATAGAGACTCCACAACCTCCTTGGGCAACCTGTGCCAACATTCAGTCACCCTCACAGTGTAAAAGTGTTTCCTGATGTTCAGGGGGAACCTCCTGTGTTTCAGTTTGTGCCCATTGCCTCTGGTCCTGTCACTGGGCACCACTGAGAAGAGTCTGGCTCCAGCTTCTTTGCACCCTCCCTTCAGGTATTTATATACATTAATAAGATACTTAATGCCTTCTTGGTACTTAATGCCTTCTTCGTCTCAGTCTTTAACAGGCAGACCAGTTATCCTCAGGGTACTCAGCCCTCCGAGCTGGAAGACAGGGACGGTGAG
>NW_008796221.1:1176411-1193808 GCF_000699145.1 Aptenodytes forsteri | reverse complement strand
GTTGATGGTTGGACTCGATGATCTTAGAGGTCTTTTCCAACCTTAATGATTCTATGCTTCTAAGACTAAGATCCCCCTGAGCCTTCTCCAGGCTGAACAGTCCCAGCTCTCACAGCCTTTCCTCACCGGAGAGATGCTCCAGTCCCTTCATCACCTGTGTGGTCCTTCGTTGGACTCTCTCCAGTATGTCTATGCCTCTCTTGTACTGGGGAGCCTAGAACCGGACACAGTACTTCTGGTGTGGCCTCAGCAGCACTAAGTAAAGGGGAAGGATCACCCCACATCAACCTACTGGCAATATTTTGTCTAATGTAGCACAGGATACCATTCACCTTCTTTGCTGCAAGGGCACAATTCTGGCTCATATTCAACCAGGTGTCCACCAAGACCTCCAGGTCCTTTTCTGCGAAGCTGCTTTCCAGCTGGGTGTTGTGTCCCCCCTCCCCTGCCCCCAACATCATACAGCAAGAATTTCTGGGTTTTGATGCTCACAGTAAAAGTTACTTCAGATTTTCATTAAAGGGCAGTAGTTACAGAGAGTATTTCTAATAAACTGTTACAAGTAGTAAGTTCCTGAATTTTATGCAAATCCATTTTGAACATATCTAATGGATAATTGTTCAGGTAAGGATGGATGAATTGTAAAAAGCTTAGGAGGTGAATTTTATTCCAAAATAGTACATGGTTATCCAAAACATATCTATATTTGTCCACAAGTTCTTCCCAGCAATGGTAATAATATTTGTTATGCCATTATATAAACTTTCCTTTCAGGAAATTCAAGGATGTATAGAAAATAATATTTTTACACTGAAAAGATAGTTGAAACTTCTCTCAGCTTTTGACGGATGTTTTAGTGAAAGAAAGTTTTTGTTTTATCTGTACGAATACTATCATCCTAAATTCTTATTACAGGGTAATAATAATAATAATAGTAATAATAGAAGAAATAATTCTCATGTCCATTAAATTAAATGATAAGTATTATGATAGAGGTTTGAATTTTCTACTAAAAATATGCAATTATATTGAAGAGAGACAAGAGGAAATGATGTCTGATTTCTGTGGTCTGACTATAATGGATTAAAACTTCAAAACATGAAAGAGAAGTGACTGGAGTTCAGCAAAAGCCTTTGACAACATCCTGGGGAATTAAATGCTTTCCATTTTTTAAGAACAGATTGTGGATTGCTGCTTTCTGTAGATAAAAATAAATGAAAAATTATCGGTACTCTTCTTTTTCCTGTTTTGTATCACAACAAGCACATTGCTTTTAATGTTCTATTGGTTGAGATAATCTGTGGTAAGTTAGCCAAATTGACTATAGAAAATATGATGTTTAATTCTTAGACATCTAAAATTATTTCAGTGTGCTTGTCACAAGAGGATTTTTAAAATATGGAAAATGTGTGAAAATTAAAGAGTAAAGTACAATGCAGTAAATGTAATGTTCCTTATGTGTTATTTAAAAAAGTATCAGGAAAAGTAACAGTATACCAGTGCGATGCATCATTTATTTTGTGTTTGAATTTTTAAAATATGTTTGAATATTCTTTTTAACCAAAAGAAAACTCAAAATGACATTAGAATTTATTTGTCTTTGTTATTAATGTTAATGGGCAATTGTGTTGCGTCGAGTCACCAAAAGAGTACTTAATGGAACAGGACTCAGTTGTGCTGGGTGCTGTATAAACACAGAGAAACTTGGCATTTTCCATCCTCTAATCAAAAGGCAAAGAAACGGATATGTAGGTCAGTGACCTTTGGCAGGGGTGGGAATTCTGAGCTTCTGGCACATGAGGCACAAGACTCCTGTGAATCACAAGCAATCTAGTCAGTCAAAGAGAGGCTGTAATTAAAGAAAAATGAGTAATAGGATTGAATAGACTGTGAGGACAATTGCTGTAGTCAAGACATCAGTTAGAGCATAAGAACTATTTTGTGGTGTGTTCAAAGGAAGAATGTGCAAGGTTGCACGCAGGTAAGCATTTTGGGTCTACATACAAAAAAAGGGCTGGAGCATCTACCGATTAGGTATTGGATTGACTACCTTACATGTACCAAACCTCCAGAGTAGAAGGGAGGCTGTCTGTGCCAGCGTATGCCTTGAGCACAGCTGATGGACCAAACTTAAGTGATGTTAGAGCACAGCCGCCTCCTCTGGCCATTCCTGCCTAGGACCTCTCCTGCCTGGCTGCTGGAGCCCAGCCCAGGGACCCAGGGACCTGAGGTCTCTGCCCAGGCTGAGGGACGTGGCTGCCACTTTCCTGTTTGCAGGTTCAATCAGTAGTGAAGCTGAGCACGTATTCCAGAGACACAGACACACATGGACACACAAGCAGGACACTGACACGGCCAGTCACACAGACTGATGTAGACAAGGTGCTGCCTTCAACAGCACCTACATAGAGGACTCACATAAAATGCAAGCACAGACAGCCAAGTCCCCTCCTCCTCTTGACCTGGCAGAGGCAGAAAGTCACTAGAGCAAGCACACACATGACACTCTCCAGGTTCACAAGCACACGCGCATTTGTGGATATCCCAAGTACCGGTACGGCCCCTCTGTGTGTCTGGCACCCCTGCCCACATCCTGGGCCCCCTTACCTGTCCCACGGGTCCCCTCTTCACCAGTTGGTCCAGCTTGGTGCTCACTGCACATACGCAGCACTCACACACTTGTCCCACAGCACCCCACACTCATGGGTCCCCCATATACCAGCATGGACCCTTCACCCACCTAATACTCCTGCCCCAACCCAAGGCCCCCCTACTTGCCAGCTGGTCCAGATTGAGGTTTGCCAGCTAATACACACGTATACCCCATGCACACCAGGTCTGGGGAAGATACAGGCACTCAGTTCTCCCAGCAGCCGACATCTGGCACATGGGTTGTATCCTGTGGTCCTGTTTCAGCCACCAGCACTGATCCTCTCACTTGCCTCGCTCACATCTGTCCCTCTAGTAGCTGGTTTTGGGACACGCACCATTCCCAGCACATGGCCAGAGGTTAAAGACCCCTACTCACTCCAGTCATGGACACTAAGATCCCACTCACTCCTGTAGCTGACACCACAGGTCAGGGGCACCCACACCCCTGGTCTGACTCCAGTATCTGGCACCAATTTTTACTCGCACACATACGGGTCTCACTGGTAGCTGGCACCTAGTCCTTGCAGCACACACACACACAGGATAGAGAGTGAGATTATGCAGAGAGAGAATTAAGAAAAAGATTTAATAAGAAGATATAAGAAGATAGGACAAACTGCAGTGATCAGGTGCAGGACTCAGCCAGACAAGCACACTGACTGGCCCTGTTTTACACACGACTGTCCCCTTTTATACCCTTTTATGTCTACCCCCCTTTTTGTTCCTCCCTGCTCACTCTTCCTCCTGGGCATCCCGCATAGATTTGTACAGCTCTATTGATTCCCACACCCTTCCCAGTCTGGGATCCCCCTGGTTTACAATCTTACCAGTTGCAAAGTTCAGGCGGATCTTCCTGGAAGTGACACCTGTAGTTTCTTGATAGCCTATCAATTAGTGTGAGTGGTGAGGTTTGTTTCTTGTCATTATCTCCATGTTTGTTTTGTCAGGTCTGTGTCTCTGTATATTTTGTTTCTGATTTCCCCTTTTTTCCCTTAGTTTCCCAATTGACGAGATCCCTGATCAGATAACCTCACTGGAATAAACATACTCACACTCTCACATGTCCTCATCAATTAGTGTGACTGACCAGGTTTGGTTGTGGTCACTACCTCCCTTACCATTTGTCAGTGAGGTTTGTGTCCCTGTATGTTCTTGTTTATGGCTTCCGCCTTTTCTTATTATCCCTTGTTGCACTGAAAAAGGTCCTTGACCAGATACCCTAAAAGAGCAGATTGTCTCCTTCCACATACCCTTACAGAAACGTATTATGAAAGCAGCTATTTGGCTGCTGGGTCCATCTGGGACTCAGGCTCTGAGATTCAGTAAAAGATCTTGTGGATACCTTGGCCAAAATGAGAGGCCTCCCAAGAAACCTACCTGCCCCTTAAGGGACTGAAAGTTCATAGATAGTCAGTAAACACTTTAAAGTGTGCAACATTTGCCAAAATTTGAGATACTTTGACAATATGGTTAATAACTTGGAACAAAACAATACCAACATTACAGTAATAGCCAGATGATATAACTCAGTACTCATACTAAAAGTCTCTAAAGTCAGCCAGAAGGTATAGTAACAGTGTATATGACAAATTGAAGACATCACATGCAAACATACAAATTCCACTTGATCCTTTCTCAAAAGATTCAGGCAGTGGTGAGGGCTGGTTGCTTTTTCCCTGAGGCCCATGTTTTCTATCCTACCTTTGTAATGAAGGTGCTGCAGATTGCAGCCAGGAGGAATAAGATTGCCTCTAGCACACAGGTATCCCTAACCATACATCAATATTAAACACATAAATATTAACACAAGCACAAATTAACACAGATTTCATTTCTGTCTTTGCATCTGTAGGCAGAATCAATATTTTCATCCTTCTGGTTCTTCAGTTTGGTACCTTATATTTTTGATGGGCAGGAGGGAAAAACAGGGGCAGGTGGAATAAAAATTAGATGTTAATTTACATTTTTCCAACCACTTCACCAGTTTGAAGCACAGCATTAAAACTGCCACAATATGGTGCTACTTTGCAAGGTATTGTTGATGGCATTGCTAATTATTTTGGCTTAAAGTAGGTTCTGCAAGAGGCAATATGTGTCACCTGGAACTTGTCATTATATGATGTTAAAAAAAGATTATTGTTTCTACTAAGAAATATTAATATGGATGAACTGCGTTGTAGTGATGTATTTCTTACTGTGAAGAGCTGTTGTGTTATCATTACTAAATGCTCATCCAGGTGTAGGTAAATTTAAAACCATGAAAGTAATCCTTATGTCATCTTCTAATCTGCACTCATGTCTTCATAATTACATAGCCTGCTGCCTCAGATGAACCAAATATGTCAGTCTTTAGTTTCAAACCTATTTACACAAATCTGTAATTTTTGAAGAAAAGTATTGGTGACTACAGACCCAAATATCAATACTGTATAGTTCCTTCACTCTGAAATGCATAAGTCCTTCACTCCAAAATACAAAACAGATAACTAAGAAAGTTGTCTTCATAATTACATAGCCTGCTGCCTCAGATGAACCAAATATGTCAGTCTTTAGTTTCAAACCTATTTACACAAATCTGTAATTTTTGAAGAAAAGTATTGGTGACTACAGACCCAAATATCAATACTGTATAGTTCCTTCACTCTGAAATGCATAAGTCCTTCACTCCAAAATACAAAACAGATAACTAAGAAAGTTGTACTACAGTTATTTTCCAGGTACCTTCCTCAGAATTTACACCAAAATAGAGACAATATAGAGAAATTTGTGAATTTGGAGCATGCCGGTCAAACAGTTGAACTGAAGAAGCAAAAGAAACTTCAGGGTTTTATTGCATGTAACAGCATGTTCTTTTATGTAACAAAGTCTACAAATCCAGTCCATGACTATATGCGTTATGTAATACATGGAAAACTTCAGTATGCCAGCTGCTACTGCTAACATAAAATAAGTTTTATATAAAAGACAGTCAAGGACTTAAAAAATCAATGCAGCTAAAAATGAAGAGTGTTATTCCTCATAATTGATCAGAAATACAAAAATTATGTCTACCAACAACTGGAAAAAAAACTTTCCTGAATATTGTATGTATCCTAACCTACTAGGCTCTCTTACAGAGATAATCACTGTGCTATATCAGTTGTATTTGGCATAGGCCAAATATTTTGTATGGATGCTGTACTCCTTCAGCTTTCGTTTTAGCGGTCCATTACTCTCCTGTTCTCACAATTAAAAAATAGTGTCCATTCTTGGGGTAATGTCTCCCTGTCTCAAGTTGCATTTAACACTCTGATAACAGGGTTCCCTTTCTCTATATTTGCATATGCACAACATCACAGAAAGAACAATTCTTATCAGCCCTGCAAAAACCCTCCCTCACTGATGAGCAGTGCTTCTTACTCTCAGGCACTGTATCCTGACATGTTATTTCCTAGCTGTTCATGTATCTTCCTCGCAGAGCTGTCTTTCAGGAGGCACAGTACCCAGTGCCCAGTCATGCTGGAGATTAATCCCTCTGCTGAGAATAAGAATAAATAAAACTTTGGGGACACAGTGAAAACCTAGACTTATGAAAGAATGGTTCTGATTCTATAGGATGGGAGATTCTGGCCTATGTTTTCTCCTTCTCGACCTTCCTCTTTTATATTACAACTGTATAAATTAATTTGTTTCTGCAAAAGACTGCTGAGTTCTCATACTAAAATCTGTTCCACAGGGAGACTGGTGCTAGCTACAGATCTGTCAGGCATGGTGGGTCTTGGTGTGTTTCTTCACAGTTAGGAACGGCAGTTTTGTATTGCAGCTGTTCGTCAAGAGACTGGATGACTAGTACAAAATGAAGGATCTCCCACAGGAATCTGAGACATCTGAGATATGTTAGGGCAGAATTTACTTACAGACCAAATCTGGGTTACAGTTTGCCAAAATCCACGTTGCCTGAGGGTCTGATTAAGTGCCTGTGTGTTTCTGAATACGTGAAATAAGAGTTGGTGCAGTCTGCACAGTCCTCCTAACTTTCCATTCAAAAATGACCCTGTGCCAAACACTTTTGTGTGGGTACTTTCTGGGATTATTTTAAGAGGAAGAGCAGTACATGAGATGTGTAGTAGTTAAGTGAAATAAAAGGCAAAATATGTTACTCTGGCTACAAGCTACTTTAAAGTTTGTTAGACCAGCTCTCTCTCTTGTGGCTATGTAGCTTGGCTTAGTCAGGAATTGCACTAATGTAAGAGATGTCACTGCAGTAACATACCACAGTAGTGTCACTTGTGCCGAAGAAGCAATCCTGCAAGATACTAAGTAAGTGCCTGCCATTTTAAAAGAAATGACAATTGGAAATGAAAATAAAATGTATACCATAAAGATCAAGTTGAAGAACATTTTAAAGTGCTGTTTTATATAGAAGAAACCATAGAGAAAGCCATGGGTCAAAATCAATCAGTTTTAAAAAGATTACTACTGGCGTATTTGAGGGATTACATAACAACCACAAGTCATTAAATTCAGAAAATTATTGTGATGTATTTTTGGTGGCTACATGCCACAAATTCTCAACCATTTGAAAGCTGAAATACAAGTGAAACATCATGTTTTATTACTTCCAGTGATCCATACCTTTAAACCATCAATTTGATCATTACAGAGGCTACTGACAATTGGTTGCAGAAGACAAATATAGGTCACTGCAATCTGCTATGCACGCAAATGCCAGGGTGTATTTCTGCTCTTATTGTGCTGCTTGTTTGAGAAAGTCATACCTCTGATGTAAGGCAAAATTGCTAGTGTTGCAGAATTTGCAGAAGTGCTGTTTTGGCTTAAACCAATAGTTCAGTTGGTCCAGTTTGCTTTTCTGAAAAATAAGTAACAGCCA
The DNA here is from genome assembly GCF_000699145.1 of Aptenodytes forsteri. Taxonomy (NCBI): domain Eukaryota; kingdom Metazoa; phylum Chordata; class Aves; order Sphenisciformes; family Spheniscidae; genus Aptenodytes; species Aptenodytes forsteri. Next base: position 1,186,286 of record NW_008796221.1, on the reverse strand, counting down.
ATGCTTTTTAAGAAAAGTCAAAAAAGTTCTGTAATGCACAAATGTCCAGAGGGAAAATACATTCCTGACCTCAGGCAGTTTAGTGTTTGACTTATGCCCTAAAGCACAAACATCTGCATGCTGTATTTTTTTAACTTGTTTTATACAGCAGTGGGTAATTTTAACGTATTTATACTTTTTTTAATAAAAAAATTTTTACATCCTGATATTTTGTGTCTAGGTACTGGTCAAGAGTTCACACAGGACAAGTCCCATCTCCCATTGCAGACTCTATTTGTATAGGAGAGTACCTTAAAACCTTGGACACGGCAAAGATATACGTAGCCTCATGTAATTTCAGCTTCCCAGGCAGGCTGGAATATGAGGATGTGTAATGCTGTCCTTTTATAACACTGACATCTTCTGTGATACTAATTTAGGTTTCTGTTTCAAATTTCATATTGTGATCTGGCAGACAGATTGGAGCAGGCAATATCCAGATCACAGAGCTGCCAAAATACTCTTCAATTGTGTGAAAGAAGCCATTCTTCAGCAAAGTCAACATCCACCCATCCCAGGAAACACATTGAGCAAGATAGTCTGAGTCCCAGCTTGAACAAAATTGTATTTCTTTTTTATGTTGGAGCCAATATTTTGTCTTATTTTAAGAGTCTGCTCATTATTTACTTCACCAAAAAGTTGCATAGTTTAAACTGCTCACTATGGCTCTAAAGCAACTAAAGAGCCTGTCTAAAGACTGTAGGAAAAAGTACCCTATTACTACCAGGTTAAGGACAAGCTGAACCTTTGTACAGCTGCATGGAAGTAGGGAGGAGAACACAGGAAACACAAGAAGCCTTCCTTCCACTCATCCTCACATTGCACTCGAGGGAAGTCCCTAGACTCTACAGAGACTTTACATGCTGCGGAAAAATGCACACCCCCAGAATATCTGTAAAGAGGGAGGCAGAGCGATGACGTAGCCTTTTGTCCATGTTCAACCCAGGCAGGGCTCCATACTGAGAGAGGATCCTTCCCTGTGCCTCTCCATGCTTCTTCAGCTGACACAGAGCTCTGCTCAGACAGCACAGGGAAAGTCTACGTGAAGTGGAAACTGTCTAGTCCTGCAGTAATTTAGGGAAACTATCTATTAGGGAAACAGTTAATATGTTTTGCTGGGTTTTCAAATGTCTCTATCACAGAGAAGTTTGTGTAAGAAAAGGCTTTGTGTAAGAACCACTATCACTATCACGTCTCTATTTCCCAAGCCAGAGAAACTGAAAGTTTTTAGTAAGTCTCTGTGTTTACCTGTTAAAAGGAGAGTGCTTCAGGATGGCTGACGTTGAAGATTAAAGACGGACCCAAATTTCTCCAGTATATTTCTAAGATATCAGGGTCATAAATTGAGAAGTAGAATAAAGAGAATACAGAGGACAGGTTTAAACATAGTCTTAAAATCTCATTGAAGATACTTGAGGGAACCTTTTGCAAAATGTGTATAAATTTAGCTACCGTGCATATCTGTAAGCCAGAGAATTCAAAAGAATAAAAATCTGGGGAAGAGAGTGGAAATATTTAAAAAATATTGATAGAATATACAGTACTTGTTCCTTCTACTGAACTGATATACAGCTTGTCTGATATTGTACATGGCTGCATATGAACAATTTGAACTAAGAGTATTCGATTAATCTACATGCCCAGTGGCTTATTTCTTGAAAGTAAGAAGGACAACCTTTGCCCTTAATTATTTTGTTCCTAAATTCTGTGAAATTGTTATGATATAAAAATAAAGATGATTGGGCCACTGTTTGTTATGATATAAAAATAAAGATGATTGGGCCACTGTTGTCTGCCCAAAACCAAAATCAAACAAATAAACAAACCCATATCATCCTAACATATCCCATCTCATCCCATCTCATATCCCAATACCCATTATCATCAGATTCTTCCTTAAAATATGTTGGTGGATGAAATCACTCAAAAAATACACAGTCTGAACTGAAGAGAACTTTAATTCAAAGTTTCAGAGCATTTCAAATTCTTTTGATCAAAGGGAAAAAAAGGTCATTTGTGAGTCTAAAGAACTGGAGATGGCAATTATAGGAAAATTAATATATGCTTCTTCCTCTCAGAAAATAATAGCTTCTTTCAAAAGCATTAGAGTAAAATAGAAAATAGTTAGGTAATTCTGTACACAGTGTTCCCACTAAATAATGTATTAGATAGGAGCAACTGAGATGAACTCCTGGATAAATTCAAGTAGATGAAGAGATCTTTCAGACACTGATTGGATGACCCTTATTGAACTCTGTTCAATAAATCCTACTAAAAGGTCTTTTCATTTTCTCTGCAATACCACAAAAAATATGATATCTTCCTCCTAAATAAAACCTACTACTTAAAGAAGCTGTATGACTTTTGGAAAGCAGAGTTGGAAACAAATTCCCCTTACCTTTGACACTTTGTTTCACATATACTTAAATGTGATAATATCCCACCTACATGAACATCCTACCCATATGAAGAGCTTTTCTTTTGAATTCCACACATATATGATGTATATGTATGTATGTGTATGTAAGAAAACAATTGTTAACAACCTTTTATCTTCTTTTTTGGGGGCAAATAGGTTTGACCTGTGTACATATTTAGGTAATTTAAGGAAATAGTTATCAGTTTACAGCTAATTAACAAAAGGAACAGAGGACCTATGCTTCCAAGACATTGCAATGACGTTATTAAAACACTCATTCTATATTATGCTCATAGAACAGCTGCATTGTCACACAACAACATTTTGAGTTAATCATGAATCTAGGCCATCTGACTGAAAGCCAATGTGTAAAGAGTAAAACAGTGGTAAAAAAAAGATGTGATAATAAAATGAAAGTAACATGGCAGGATAAGTATGTCTTATGGCTTCTGTAACTGAGAAAGCCATTTCAGGCTCCCCTCATATCAGTGAAGAGCTGGTCAATATAGTTATTGAGCCCAAGACATGACTTACCTCAACCCAATGTAGAATCCCACCAGGCTCTTTTTTGTCTTTCTAGCAAATGAACAATTTATAGATTAAGTATTCCTAGATTGGCAGACTGTAAAAACAACAATGATGAAACCCCCCAAAACCAAAACAAAATAAAAAAAAACACAAATAAATTGACTAGATATCATTATACTACATAATTTACAAATCCGTAAATTCTCACTTCTAGTTTTTGAAAAGAACATCTTTTGAAAGTTCAGCTTCACTGGATTATTTTAAGGCCTTGTGTCCTTGTTTGATTTCTTCCAATATGTTGTAAAATCTGAACTATCTTACAAGAAGTAAAAAAGGTAAGTGCATAAAGCTGGTATTATATGCTAGAATTATTACAATTTCTGCACCTTTTCAACCAGGCAAGGAATACAGGGATTAACTTTAGAGGTTGTTAACATCTAATTAGAGAAAGAACAGTTCTGGGTTTGAATTTGGCAGTATGTGTTTTATAGCTTCTTCACTATGTAAAATTTGTTGGTATGTAAAAACTTTAATGTTAGTTTAGTAATTAGTTGCCAGATATTTTCAAAGCTTGATAAGTTCTTCTTATCTTCATGTGGAACACTGCAAAGAAATAATGCACAATGCAGAAACAGGATACACATGTACACGTATATTTTCATTCTATTCTAGGTTAATGTACACATCATTTTATCACATCTCTGGACCAAACACAAATCAAAGTCTACAACCTTTATGATTTTGTTGATGGTTAGCCAAATGAATCTGCACATAGTAGAATATGTAGATTTTTCTGCATAGACTTGCACATAAATTAGTTCAATTTCTATTAAAGTATTGCTTCATCAATCAGTAACGCCCCAGAGGCCTATTATGACTGTTACAGAAATACATCTTTAGAGCAGAGTAATGTTTCATCATTATATTTGTGTCATGATTACTCTGACAGGTTAATTTCAAAGATAAGTTATTGAGCATTCAGGCATATTTGTCAGACAAATAAAAATACTGTGTATATTCATTTTCCGAAACAAGAAGACATAGCTATTGAAGAGTTGCCAAGGACTGAAGTTGAAAATATTTGCTGCATTCTGTGTCAGGAATTTCTTAACATTCAACCATGGAGAGAAATAAAAAGCGAAAATGAGCCTTCACTGAAACCAGTAACCAAAGTTCTGTGGAATTCCCGAGGCCCGGGTTATACCTGTGCAGTTCTAGCTCTTTGAGTTATAGAAAAATTGTCAAAACCAGAACATAGCTTCTTTTTGGTTTTGAGACATTCAGAAATAGATTTTTCCTTCACACTTGTCACACAGATAGAATGGTCTTCAAACTCTTTAGCTAAAGGATTTCTACACAAAATCTTTCAAATATAACATCCAATATGGCATTCCACTGTGTTCTCGGCAGGCACAGTTGAACACAGTGATTCTGTGAACTAGACATCAGGATGGGATGAAGCAACCAGCCCATTTGTCTAAACACACTCTTCTTCACCTTCTTTAGAAGGCCTGAGTGTAAATGCTAGTCACATACATGTTGGTTAGTTCTTTTGTTCTCTAACTCAAAACTTTAAATATCTCTCTTGCTCATTAGAGAGATTTATTTTTCACAAGAGCATTTCTGAATGAGGCAAACCAGAGAAATAAAAATATTACTCAGTTTCCAAGAATTCAGAAAATAACTTCTGAATGCCTCAGCTCAAAACCCCTTATCAAGGCACATTGTCTATGAAGTGCCAAAAAGTTATTCTGTAAAAATCAGCTCTCATCCCAGACATGTCATAATGGAAGCATCTAAAACCTTGAATAAGTTTTGAAAAATTTGGGCAATATTTATACCTGCTAATGGTTATGGTTGACTGCATAGGACAAAGAGTGACAATCACAGAAAATAAGTAACTCTTCCCCATAAATGTACACAAGTACATATATATGTGTTTAACAAGGCTATCAAGCCAGTAATTCATTCGACTTGGGATTTCATAAGAATTAGCACTGAATTAATTTTTCATTTATGGTGTCTAACTTATCTGTTAAACTCATTTAAGCTAGGTACCCATAGGCAAAAATATCAAGACAAATAAAAGACAAAAAAGGGCACAAAGAAGGATATTATCAGGAACTGTGCTTTGTACAATGTTGCATGTTTTCTTGTTATTGAAATGTTTTCAAAATGGACAGGTTTGTAATCTTAAATAAAACATTTGGAATCACTCGGTTCAGCTTTCAAAAACAGAACTTCTAAATGCATACACGAATAGTCAGCACATTGCAGCTTCCCAGTCAGCTTGCTTGCCTTTGTGATTTTGAACATATCCATACATCTTGATATCTTAATTAAAATGAGGTTGAATGTGCCTGGAAGAGACATTCCTAAAGTTGGCCCATTCTGCAATTTTCTGAGACATCTATGAGACTTCATCTATCTGTCTAGAAGCTTGAGGTTGCACAGGACAATAAAGGTGACAGAAAAAAGCTGTAGACAGAAAATAAAATTAGGAGATTAAATGCAGATTACATCTATCCCCCAAAAGTCACAGCTTTAGCTTTCATTCCATCATCCTGAAGTCCTGATTCTACTGTCTGTGATGAAACGTATTTCTCATAGCTGGTTTCTCTGGAGCAGTTGTTACTGACTTAAAAAAATACAAACACACATTCATTACACACACCTGGAAACACGTTTTTTTCGGAGAGTGTGTCAACAAACATCTCTTTTGACAGGATTTTGGAAAGTGTTTGTGCATGATTGCATGCACCAGACTGAAGATTGTTCCTTGGTTGGATAGTCAGGGCAGCTCGGTGAAAGAAAATGGAGGGAAGCTTAGCAGAACTGGGTAAGCTCCAGTAAACATATTTGATGTGTGGGACTTTTTCTTCTTTTTTCAAAACTTTTTGGTTCTGTTTTTCTTTATACTACTGCATTTTCAATTGCCTTTCTGACTTATAATAGTATGAAATATAAGGACTCTGCCATTTTGATTTGATGCTTGATTTGAGTTACTTCTTTGGACTAGTTCAAGCAGGACGGTCTATCCAGGGTGCCAGGACAGCAAGATCTGTTGGTTTCTACACTTACATGGCTTGTCATTTCACCCATCTATGGCTCATGCATAGGGAGGGTCTGAGACTTATGCTGTGAACTACAAATGAATTTCCAAAAATTCAATCTTATTTACCAAGATTTTTGACACGTGATAAAATACCATAAGTGCTTTTAAATGCTCACTTTAAAATGAATCAAGCATGGTATAACATGGTCTTGTGTCTTGTTCCATTGATGCTGTGATAGAGAGGAAAACATTTCTCAGTGTCATGTCTTCCTTCATAAAAAAAGACATAGGAAACAAATGCTCCACTTGCGAAATGAGGCCTTAAACAGTTTGGTATATTGATGCAGGATGTATTTTATGCTCTGTGCCCATCACTTGCCTTGTATATGTGCTGTGATCAGCAAAAGGTGTAACAATATATTTTGTTCCTGCTTGGAAGAGCAGAAAAGTGGCTCCCACAGCACATTACTGCAACATGCCCTGAAGTGTCTTACAGTAGGAAGCAGGCATTTTTATTCAGAAAGTGGTGTGTCTATTCCTTCATTCTTTATCATTACTTGTGTCTATAACAGGAGCCCCGGTAATGTATCGGGTCCTTTTATCCCTAGCATTATACATATAATGAGAAAAGAGCCCTGCCCTGTAACAGAAAGGTCAGGATTTGGCATTATAACTGTTGCTATAATTTTACTCTAATTCCATGGCTAACAAGAGAATCAGCTGCTTTTTGTGTTTGCTACACAATTGCAGAAAGCAAGATGGATTTACTTTAGCAAAGAATTAATAATTGGATGATGAGTGCTTCTTTTTCATGTGATGTGGTACAGTCCTTTCTTATTTGGATCAACATTCATTTTTAAATAGATTTTTCTGTAACATTTGCAGGTCAGTGAGCAAAAGCTTTCCTCCTTGAAATACAGGAGCAACTTTTCCATTTCCTGTAATGTATATAGATCTTCATGGTGAAACAACTACTAAACAGCTTCAGCAGCACAGAAAAACTGCATTTGAGGCAATTTTTGACATGATAAGAAAGGAAGAGAAAAGTGAATTGGGCTAATTTGAGGAAAAATCATGAAAAATGTTGGAAAGATATGAATGTGATTAAATTGGAGTTGCATGGTGATTATTTCTGAATATGATACAGCTATATAAATTTGTCTGAATATTGCAAAGGGATTGACCTGCATAGGGCAATGTTTAATGCTATCTTGTACAGAATTAATTCAGTGAAAGTCTGCTCATATGCAGGAAGGTAAGTGGACAGTAGCCCAGATAACAACCTCTTTGCAAGCAGAACTGTTGACTTTAATGCTGTGGCTTCCTCCAAGTTATCTCTAAAGGTCTAATCAGGCTCAGAAAAACACCAGGATTTAGGCCAACAAGGGCATATTCTCTGAGAGAGGGGAATGAAGGTGATGTAATTTGTCAGGCACTGGGGGATCTGCAGAAAGTCAGAATTCTGCGAGCTCATGAATATTATAAATATTATAAAGGATCAAATCTGGGCTGCTGCACAGCAGCAACAATAAAAATGGGAGACTACTGGGCAAGACACATGCAGGAGGCATGATTTCTTTGCCCTTCCTCTCTGTGCCTCCAAACACATATATTTGAATAGAACAGCAGGTTGTGATAGGAATAATCTTGCTTGCATTCTCCATATGGTATTGGCTCCAGGATCTGACAGCACACTCCATCCACAAACACAAAGAATGCACTATACCAAGATGTGTTTCTTCCTCAACGTTTCCTCCACTTCTCAACTCATTCATTCACTCCTTCAGAAATACAGCAGTGCTCTGGCTATGCTACAGGCCTCTTCCCAATTCACTTCCTTTTGTTCTCTTCATGGTGGAACAAGGCAGCTCTGGTTCAGTTTTGCAGAGGAAAACAAGTGCATTCAGCCAGTAGCTGCTTCACAAACTGCCTCTCTGTCTCCAGAAAAGAAAAAAAAAAAATGAATGCAGGTTAAATGGAATCCTCTTGTGCACCAGATTGAGTCTCATCTTAAAAGTTATGTTCTTTTAAGAATGAGTTTTAAAGGCTATTGTATTCATACAGTCATTAAGTGATGAGCAGTACATACCTGAATTTGTCCTACCTACTGAGGAAAATGCACTTGATCCACCTTCTGACTGAGAATGGGAGAATCACAGGAGTCCATTCTAGGAAAGAGAAAGGCTTAGTGAACACATGTGTATGTAATTATGGGGGAAGGGGGTAGAAGTGAGGAGAAGAGGGGTTCACTGCAGTAGATAAAGAAAGCCAATGTCATCTTTCAGAGTATTCAATGCTGTGATTGAAAGAATCATGTTTTAATTTCTATGTGATTAGCACATCTAAACGATTCTTCATTTTTCCAAATAATTATGAGTTCACTTTTTATGCAATATAATGTTTAATATTAATCTTGATTTATTATGTGTAAAGAAGCCAATAATGCATATCATATAGATGTCTTCTCTGTGCTTCATTTAAGCAACTGCAGTGTGTGCAATAGATCATTATTTGAGGTAAACAGCAAGTCACATTGATTTACACCAGCTGAGAATGTGGCTTGGTGACTGTAAATCAGAGTTATATATTTAAGTCTAATAAAATCAGAGGAGGATTTAGGGTACTTAAAAAAACCTGCTAGCTTCAATGTCAGCCAAAGAGAAGCTCCAGTATTTCAGTAAATGTGAAATTAACCACAGGGAAGGATGCATGACTATTATTAATCCGTAACCACATTTTGCCTTGGTGATTCATAGAAGGATTTAGGGGTCATTGTAGATAATCGCCTCAGCATGACCTTTTAGCACAATACTGCAGTGAAAGGGCCTAATGCAACCTTCATATATATATATATATAGTGGGTAATACCAAGAAGCAAAAAAGCAATTTTGCTTCTCTACATAGCACTGGCAAAATTGCTACTGGAATACTGTTCTCCATTTTAGTGTCCTTGCAGCAAGCAAGGTATGGTAATGGTGAACACAGTTTGAACAAGCGGTACAAGATGATCAAGCACTGGATATAAACCTTATGATATAAAATTGGTTTTACTGATGTAAGAAGTGTGTCCTATCTTTACCCCATCAGTACTGGCATGTGCTACTCATGAACAAGGAAGAACTTGTTGGGGATACGATAAACAGTGGCAGTCTTGGCTGTAGTGACCAGGAAGTAATGGAGTTCAAGATCCTAAGGGGGTGGAGGAAGGAGAGCAGCAGAATACAGATCCTGAACTTGAGGCAAACTATGGCTGTACACGTGAGGACAGAGGGATCTCAAATACAGGAGGAAATCACAGCGACCCAATGAGCACAATTTGTTTCCAAACACAGGATGAGCCATCTAGCCACACAGTGGAGCTGAATGTTTGAACATGTGACAATTTTAGCCCTGATTCATCCAGGGCAAAATGCAAAACTACTTTTTCTTGTGTTACTTGTTGCCAGACTTTTAAACCTGGAGCACCTGAAGAAGATAGTCTTTTCGTTATGGCTCTAATTCCATAGTTACATAGGGCTTTTGTCAAAAAAAAAAAAAAAAAAAAAAAAAAAAAGAGAAATAAAATACCCTATTTCCTCCAAAATAGAGTGTCTGATTATAAAGAAAATAATGTTTTCATAGTTTATTTTCTTAACAATCAGAAAGTGTATCAAAATAGGATATATATATAAAAAAGGATTTTTTAACATTTGCAACGTATATAAAATTATCTTGAAATACATTTATTCAGGAAATTATCTAATATTTTCATAGAGTTTATTTTCTTAATTATTAGAGACCTTTCTTTACTTTTTTTTTTTTTTTTTTTTTAAGAGGGAAGGCATTAAGTCCTTG
>NW_008796221.1:1126944-1176062 GCF_000699145.1 Aptenodytes forsteri | reverse complement strand
TTTTTTTTATTTTTTGGGGCCTTTTTTTTCTTTTTTTTTTTTTTTTTCTTAAGAGTGAAGGCATTAAGTCCTTGGCACAGTCAGAAAAACTTTTCTTCTTCCAACCTTGAACTTAACATGAAGTTTTCAAAAAACATGTATGTTTTAAACATTTCTATTTCTTCTTATGTGAAGTTTCCAGGTTTTTCAGTTGTGCATTAAAACAAATTCAACAGAATGGATGATAATTCCCCCTTTCTAATGAAAGAGGTCATGTCAGTTTTCAAAAATATATTACAGTGTCAAGTAGATTGCAATGACTGTAGAAAACAAGCACAGGAGTTTCATATTCAGAGCAGAGATGCTGGAAAACAGCACCAGCAAAGAAGAAAAATATACTAATATACCAGTATTTGAAGAAATATATACTAACAATGAGTATTTAAACGAATATTTTCCCAATAGATGATAAGCATCTAATCACAAAGACACCTTCAAGTATTTTCTCCAAGTTACTTGTGCTTCTTTCAGAATTGAGAATTAGAACCCGTGATCATTCCTCAGTCAGGGAAATATTATGATATCATTATTTTAGTGCTATTATTCAGATAGATTAACAAAGACAGATAGATCTGAACTGCCAACTGGAGGTGCTAATCTTTGTCCAAAAACCTGTCTGTGCAGCTGGAACGTCAGTGAGCTGACCACAGTCAGACAGGATGAACCCAGTCTTTGATCTTGGACTTCTTGTGCCAACAGATGTGCACTTTTAAAATATATTAGGAATTATTTGTTCTTAAATAATTTATTCTTTTGATGACAAGCTATTACTATGAAACATTCAAAGTGAGTTTTAATTGACAGAAACAAAACTTAAAACCAGTTCATCTTTTTGTTTGACCTCAATATTATGCTTAAGCAATGAGAAATGGCAGGATGTGAGTAATGAAGCTATAATTCACGCCTTGTGCATGAGGAGGTACAACACTGGAGTCTGAGTGTTGTTAAATTCACAAGGTGTGAATATTATACCATAACTCAACAAGCAGTCAGCTCTTAATTTAACAGAAAAAAAATATAATTGGAACAAGGTACAACAACAAGCAAAACTTCACACCACCAGCTTGGTAACTTTGTGTAATATTACACCAAAAAAGAGGAGTTTCTAGGTATTCATTACTCATACAGAAAAGATAATCAACATCTTCCTGTAGGTTTTCAGAGGATTCAGAAGTGTTTATCTACATGTTGCCAGACCAGGTGAGCTCTGAGTGATGTATGCTGTGTTTGCTCTCAGCTGCTTTGTCAGCTCCTGTGAGGTGCGTTGGTTAGTGCTCTAGTAGCAGCTGGGGGGAGAGGTACCCTGACCCGGAGAGCTAGACCATTTGTGCAGAGATAGGAAAGCACCTAGGGGAGGATTTTAAAATTCTAAATTCCGAGGATGTGAGTGATAGGTGATGTAGGTAACCAGGGGGTATGCCTTATCATGCCCTTCTTTTGTATTTATAAATAGCTTCCGAGTCACTGGCTGCTGATGGAAATTCAGCAGTCAGTGTCCGTGGATCTTTTCAAAAGATTATTTAACTCAAAGAGAGGATAAAAAGCTGTAGAAGTTCCTTGTTTGTTTGGGTTTTTTAACACACCTTCACAATTAGTTTGTTAAACTACTTCTTTGCCATTAGTCCAATTCAGAATAATATTTCCATTGAAAGTTTTGTGTAAGAAACGTTGTCTGGTAATGTTTATTTGTTCTTTCAATGACCTCTTCATACACTTTTCTTTTAAAAATGTAATATTTAAGAAATGTATTTTGCTTTGTTCTCATTATAGTAATGAAGAAACAGCAAAGAAAGTCAGACCTAGCTTCAGAATATGAAATCAAGGCTCAGAAACATAAAGAAAATCAGTCAGTCAGTTAGCCAGTCAGAAGGTTATTTTCTCCCATTGCAGTGAAAGAAGTTATGTGTAACTAGTCTGGACCCTGACACACATTCTGTCATTGTCTTTTTCAGTCTCTACAAAGTTCATAATTAGGGAGTTTTGATTTAGCTTTTAATAGAAATTTCTCTGTCTGAGGAATGCAAATACTTAGTTTGTATTCAGAGGTTGAAATTAGTATTCCTTATTTCATTTTCTGTGTACCCAAACAAAATCTGGTGGCAGTTACATCAAAGGTCTTTTTCATTGTAGCTTTGAACAATCATAAATTCTGAGATTTTCATTTTGTTTCTCTACCTTCATTGCATGCGTGTTTGACTTTTCATAAAGAATAGATTTTTCAACTGCTCCAAGAAAAATATTAACCTGAAAAGTTCAAAATGCACTTGAAAGTATTTAATTTGTGTTGTTTATTACATGGTCCTGTGAAAATTTTCACGGAAGAAAAAGATGTGCATTGAACTTGTTATAGCTACAGGAAAAATGAAGTACTCAAAGGTTACACTGGTAGGACTCATAAGAGTCTTAATGCAGCTAGAATTCAATAGACAGAATGTGAAAAGCTAATGCTTTAATAAATATGTCTGTTAAAATTTTAAATGTCCCATCTAATTCTGAGCAGTGAAAGAACTAAATGGAAAGCTTTTGGTGAGGGGTGGAGGGTGTTCCTGTTTTTCACAGAAAGCAAGCTCGGAGAAAACGTATTTGTGAAAGAGAAAGATAGCAAAGCATTGAATATCATTATGCACGCAGAAGAATTATGCTGTGTGCCCCTTCTTCAACACTAATAAGCAAGTTGTTATGTGTAAATAATAATAAAATACTAACAAATAATGAATATGTGATGTAATATGTAACTAACCTGTTAAACAGGTGAAAAGGATATTTTTAGCTATATTTTCATACTGATATAATTATCTTAGAACATATTGCTCATGACAATAACATACTTATGAGACATATTCATTATTTATCAAACTTATAAAATAATCATTAATGTACACTTGTTTAAAATGTGCCTAATACCATTTTTATGCCCACTTAATGTAAAATAACCTCCACACTTAACGGTTCAAAGACAACAAACAGAATGGAAGTAGGTTTCAGCATAATCAGTGGTTGGTTGGTTGGTTGGTTTGACAAAAAGGGCTTATAGATAATTATCTAACCTCTCTCCTCCTCTTTTGTAAAATATTTTTAGAAACAAATAACTGCAACTTAAAAAAAGACAATCATATTTAGTGGTTCTAACACTTCAGGCTGTTACAACAATTTTATGCAATCTTATCAGTTAAAATCTGCATAATTGAACACTTAGAACAACTGTTACAAGACAAGCACCAAAAACCTTATTCATTTCTTCAGAAGAACATGAAAAATGGATAGTCATGGAAATTAAGTACTTTCTATTACATCGGAAACACAATGTAGTGGAAGACAAATCAGATAAGTAGCTGTCCTGGTTTTGGCAGGGGTAGAGTTAATTTTCTTCCTAGTAGCTGGTACAGTGCTGTGTTTTGGATTTAGTATGAGAACAATGTTGATAACACACCAATGTTTTAGTTGTTGCTAAGTAGTGCTTACACTAGTCAAGGACTTTTCAGCTTCCCATGCCCTGCCAGCGAGAAGCTGGGAGGGGGCACAGCCAGGACAGCTGACCCAAACTGGCCAAAGGGATATTCCATACCGTACGACGTCATGCTCAGTATATAAACTGGGGGGAGTTGGCTGGGGGGCAGTGACCGCTGCTTGGGGACTGGCTGGGCATCGGTTGGCGGGTGGTGAGCAATTGCATTGTGCATCACTTATTTTGTATATACTTTTATCATTATTATTAATCTGATTATATTCCCTTCCTTTTCTGTCCTATTAAACTGTCTTTATCTCAACCCATGAATTTTACTTTTTTTTTCTAATTCTCTCCCCCATCCCACTGAGAACAGCCTGGATGGTTTCTCCCCCAGCTGAGAATTATATATATCATAGTCATACTTTTCATGATTTATTAGATTACTCTATAACCACACCCAGAGATACTAAAATGTTAGGAAGTGTACCCATTATTACATCCCTTTAGAATGTATAGAATTATAGACAATTTCAGTGGCTTTCATACGTGTCTACTTTATATCTTATCCTCTCACACAAAAAAGAACAGAGAAACATTAAGAGGTGCTGGTTTGTAGCACAATACATGAACATGTAGAATGCACTATGAAGTTGTGCATGCCTATTGATAATTAGCAATTTCCAATATTTTAATGTTTTCTGTCATCTCACGTGAACAAAAGAGCAGCTTTCCAGCAAGAAGAGTAGGATTGGTATTCCAAAATAACACAGAAGAGTGTAGACTCACGTAAGCTTGCTGTGGGGGTTAGCTGACTGTCTGTAGAAATTAGACAGCATTTTCAGCTGCTCTATAATACTAGAGAAAAGGTGGTAAGTGCATGCATACAACATATAAGATAAATAATTGACAAACTTCAGAATAACATTACGGTAACAAATTGTAGAAGACATGAAATTAACAGGATTTAGAGATAAAAACTAGACTATCTGTTGGATACTTACAACCTTTTTCTTAAAGTATTATTGGTCTTGCATATATTGAGTTTTACAAAAAGAGGTTGTTTTATGAAACCTTTTCTATTTTATTAAAGCTTTTGCTGTTTACTACTAACTTTAAATGGCTCCATGAAAATGGATATGCCTCAATTATCATTGTGAACTTATTCTGATTAATAGAATTATTATCAACTTATTCTGATTTATAGGTTTAACACAGATTTTTAATAGCCAGTAAGAAGTGTTAGATGCATTCATTGTTTGTAACTAACATTGTTAGCTGTCTTCACTCCGATCAGTGATTCCTAGTGGCCGCCTTTGCCACAAGGGTGCATTGCTGGCTTGTGGTCAACTTTTGTCCATCAGGACCCTCAGTCCCTCTCCACAGAGCTGCTTTCCAGTCAGTTGGACCCCAATGTGAATTGGTGCATGGGGTTATTCCTCCCCAGGTACAGGACTTGACATTTCCCTTGTCTTGAACTTTGTGAGGTTCCTGTTTATCCATTTCTCCAGCCTGTTGAGGTCCCTCTGCATGGCAGCACATCCATCTGGTCTATCAGCCACTCCTCCCAGTTTTGTTTGCAAACTTGTTGAGAGTGCAGTCTGTCCCACTATCCTGATCATTAATGAAGACATTAAACAGTACTGGCCCCTGGGGTACACCAATAGTGACTGGTTTCCAGCTGAATTTCATGCTGCTAATCACAATCCTTCAAGCCCAGCAGTGCAGTCAGTGTTCAGTTTGCCTCACCATCCACTGACCTAGCCTGTATTTCATCAGTTTGTCAATGGGGATATTACAGTCCATTTCTCCAGCCTGTTGAGGTCCCTCTGCATGGCAGCACATCCATCTGGTCTATCAGCCACTCCTCCCAGTTTTGTTTGCAAACTTGTTGAGAGTGCAGTCTGTCCCACTATCCTGATCATTAATGAAGACATTAAACAGTACTGGCCCCTGGGGTACACCAATAGTGACTGGTTTCCAGCTGAATTTCATGCTGCTAATCACAAAGCCCAGAGCCCAGCAGTGCAGTCAGTGTTCAGTTTGCCTCACCATCCACTGACCTATTTCATCAGTGCAGTCTGTCCCACTATCCTGATCATTAATGAAGACATTAAACAGTACTGGCCCCTGGGGTACACCAATAGTGACTGGTTTCCAGCTGAATTTCATGCTGCTAATCACAATCCTTCAAGCCCAGCAGTGCAGTCAGTGTTCAGTTTGCCTCACCATCCACTGACCTAGCCTGTATTTCATCAGTTTGTCAATGGGGATATTACAGTAGACAGCGATGAAAGCCTTGCTAAAGTCAAGACAAATATCCCCTTATCCACCAAGCCAATCATTTCATCATAAAAGGCTATCAGGTTGGCTAGGCAGTATTTCACCTTTAGAAAATCCATGCTGTTGATCAACTTCCAGTCACTTTCTTGTCCTTTTCAAGCTTGAGTTTTGTCAGGAACTCCTTGTTCATCCATGCAGGCCTCCTGTCACCTCGGCTTGATTTCCTGCTCATTGGGATGGACCATTCTTGAGCTTGAAGATGATGTCTGAAAATCAACCAGTTCTCCTGGACCCCTCTTGTCTCCGGACCATCTCCCATGGATTCCTGCAAGATCCCTGAACAGGTCAAAGTCTGCTCCCCTGATGTCCAAAATTGTGATTCTACTGTTTGTCTTATTCCCTTCTTTCAAGATCCTGAACTCTATCATCACTGGTCACTGCAGCCAAAGCTGCCCCCAAATCTTTACATTCCTCACAAGTTCTTTTTTTGTTTGTAAGTATCATGTCCAGCAGAGCACCTCCCCTACATCCATATCCAGCTCCATGCCTGTGTCCTTCCACTGCAGCACTCCAGTTGTGTGAGCTATCCCACCGTATCTCTATGATCCCAACCGTATCTGCCCTGCACCTGCATGCAGACCTCTAGTTCCTCCTGTGTTTCCCATGCTGTGTGTATCAGTGTACAGGCACTTCAAAGAAGCATCTAGTCATCCTGATTTCCCAGGAAAATAGTAAGAGCTTCCCCTTATGCACCTCTTTATTTCTGTGCATACACTTGGGGTGGGACCCCTTCTTCCGTGTTTTGTTGATTATGAGGCATTTCATGCCCACATCACCCTGCTCCCTTTACTTGCAATCCTGGTTCACTACTTCCTCATTTGATTGTGGGTTGCCATCTCCCTCACCCCATCACTCTTGTTTTAAAGCTTTCCTAACCGGATTGGCTAGCCTTTTGGACATGCTTTTCTTAAACACATGGTATATGCAGACATAATAATAATGGCCATAAATGATGTAATTCCTGTATCCCACAGAACATTCAACTTCTTCCTGTTCTTTTCCTAATCTTTCCCAATATCTTAGCCCTATCAGAGTCATGGATAAATAGCAAATATGAGAAGAGGTTACAATACAAATAAAACTAATAGGAACAAATAAATGTCTCTGTTGACCTAAGCAGAGTCAGGCACTAGCAATTCATAGGTGTTATGGTAGAACATATTTTAAGATGTAAGAGAAGATACCTAGGTTACATTACAGACATGTATAGAGAGCTCTTTCTAGTTCTTGTTGTCTTGGGATAACTACCAGTTTCTCTCCTCCTCAAAAAGTTAGCTAGTATTAGCCAGCTGGGCACCAATTATTATTGCTAAATAAGTCTAAATGTTAGTTGCTATTCCTTCCTTCTAAAGAAGATGACAGTAGCTAATAAAATGACCTGACAGTGCTCTTAAAACAAATATTGTTTAATCTTCCCTGCAGGAAAACATCACAGTACAAGAAAAAAACATATTTAAAACAAGACAAATTCTGCCTTCCTCCAAATTAGGAAGGCCCTGTGCTTAATATCTCTTGTCATTCATAGAACTGTAAAACAGTTCAGGTTGGAAGGCATCTCTGGAGGTCTCTAGTCCAACCTCCTGTCCAAAGCAGGGTCAGCCATAGTTGCTCAGGGCTTTATCCAGTCAGATCTTGAAAACCTCCAAGGACAGAGACTGCACAGTTTCTCTGGAAAACCTCTTTCAATCATTTGCTGTCTTCATGATAAAAAGGTTTCTCCTGTTTCAGTCTATTTCATTTTCTTTTTTCTTCTCACCATGCACCACTGTGAAGAGCCTGGCTCCATCTGCTTTACAACCTTTTCAGTTACTAGGGCTGCTGTCAGGTCTGCCCAAAGACAACTCCTCTCCAGACTGATCAAGACTGGGTCTCTCATACTCTCTTTTCAGGGCAAGTGCTCCAGGCCCTGACCATTGTGGTTGCTCTGTGCTGAATGCACTCCAGTTTATCAAGGTCTGCCTTCTACTGGGGGCCAAAACTGGACACTGTATCATTCCAATAATGTATTTCAACTAAATAATAGATATCCCATTACATGACCTGCCACATTTCAATTACAATTACATGTATTTTCAACTACAATTTTTCCTCATATATTTCAAAGATGCAGCAGAAGAAAGCATGGTAAGCTGCTGGAACTGGAGAACCAGGCCCCCTAAGAAACAGAGGTACTAGAAAATTAATGAAACTAACATCAATGGCAAAACTAAATACTGAAAAAACCTCCTGTGTAAAGCAGTACAACAAGTACAAGAGAAAAGCACAAGAAAAAAAAAATCCATCAAATTATATTCAAGAAGAATTTAACACCTCTGTTTTAAGAAATCCTTAAGGAAGAAATCCCTGGAATTAATAAGGAAATACCAGTACCTTGTGCTTTAACCATTCTGTACTCTTCCTTCAGCAGCAGCTAAGAATAGGATAAATTACTAAACAAACTTTAGTTTGACTTGATGTAGGTTTGTCCTTATGAACTGAAAGAGAAAGCTCAGTATCATAGCTGTTCTGAAAGCTAATGCCTTCTTTTCAAAAGTGCTGCAAGTATCTGTTTCTGAGGGTGGAGGTGACATCTGCACACAGGCAAATTACAAAGTCAGTGCATATATGTATCCGAGGACTTGAAGTCCTCTCTCGTTTCAAATGAGTGGTCTGGAAGAAGTCATACCACTGCAAGGTTGTGAAAGAAGAGTGATTTACTGTGCAGTTTGCTAATTAACAATGCATTATCAGTGCTGAATAACAGACCTGTTATGCACTTTTCATGTGCAGTATTACAAACTACTGTAAAAATGCTTTCCTTTTGACAGGTCTCCTGCTTGTTCCTCAGGCGATCTTTGGGGACTGTTGACAAATTTGAGAACTATAGGTGGCATAAGCAAAAGAGCTCACCTCAGTAAGAACTGCTTGAGAGAGCAAAGATTTCTAGGTCAGATTCTAACTGTCTAATTTTACTGCATACCTGGAATCTTACTCAGATGACAGCATAAGCAGTAACATATGCTAGATTTTGTAGTCTGTTAAATAGTATACTGATTATAGCAATAATTATAATATCTTCTTTAAGTCATGACAACTAGTGTCTGGAAGACTGTAAAATATTGAAGTTTGTTGAATTAGCAAACAAACAAAAACGTTTGAAATACCAAGGATAACTCATGAAAATATGATTGCTCATTTATTTTGACAATTAAATTTCTACTATTTTTTATATTTGATAACATGATACACACTGTAATGCATTTAAAAAAAAAGTTTAATAATTTGAGCTGTCACTAAAACACTAATATTTAATCTTTGTTGAGAGGTGGAAAGTACTTGCCAATTTTTAGTGTGGATTATACAACATGCACATTAATGAAATGAGAAAGGTTATGCTGTATTTCAAATGATCATTTTACTAGTATTTATTTAGAACTTGATTTCTGAAATGAATCTTGCCATTGACATCAGAAAGGGCAGATTGAGCTGGTTTCTTTCATTTTCTTTTTCTTTTTCTTTTTCTTTTTCTTTTTCTTTTTCTTTTTCTTTTTCTTTTTCTTTTTCTTTTTCTTTTTCTTTTTCTTTTTCTTTTTCTTTTTCTTTTTCTTTTTCTTTTTCTTTTTTTTTTCCCCCTTTCTGAGTTTGTTCTTAGGAGTCACTTACTTGATCAGAGTGGAGTATAATGATGAAAAAGCCTCCTGGATGCTGTGTTGTCTAAGGGTAGGAATTATCCTATCATTAAGCTCTACAGCTGCTTTTCCCTCCTGTTTCTTCCCAAGAAGAAAGAGCAAACGTAGGAGTGGCAAACACATGGCACTAAGAAGAGGTCAACCAGAAGGACTCAGTCTTCCCTTTAAAGCATGAAGACTTATTCTGGCTGTGAGCACTGCAGCTAGGATCCACACTTTTGTAATCTCAGAGACCATTACAGTGTATGTTACGTTGACTATACGTGTAGCCTGTTTGGAAACTAAACTTGGGCCAAAATGTAGCAGCTCACTCACTACTCGAGGGATTCAGAGACGGATTTGCAACATGACTGGAGGTAAGGGTCAGGTCCCCAGACAAAAAGGAAGCTAAGAACAAGGTATGCTTAATTTAGAGCTATAACAAATAAGAGGAGAAACAGTTAATATAGAGAAAATAGAAGATCGTGTATGAAAAGTAAATCAGAAATTCCTTTTTAATCTTTTACTATAAAATGATACAGTAACTTATATTACAGAGAATAAATTTATCAATGGCTGAACTGGAAAAATGTGCTAGTATGGGCAGGGTGGTTTTGATCACTTCTTGTGCCTGAATCTTTAACATCTACTACTAGCCATTGGGTCAGTCACAGGAGAGTGAGCTGACAAGATAATTGCTCTTGCCTACTGTGGTGGTAGCCGAACAATGACCCTCTAGACCTGACGCTGGTGAGGAGACTTTAGTCCATGCCTCTAGGCCTGCTTGTTTTGCTCTGCTCTGAAACTTTACTTCAGGGTCCTCAAATGAGAAGAGTTAGATTTGTCTTTAAGGCATATTTATTCCTGCTCCAAGGTAGGAAGCTGTCTCTTCACAAATTGTGTGGCGCTCAGCACATTATTTGATGTGTTTTTTTCAGACAATTCAGTAACTTCTTCCTTAATTCCTAGGGACATGTTTGTCCTCTGGAGCTTTGGCTGTCTCTGAGAGAGAAAACAACTTAAGAAAATTGAGATCTTGAAGGCATGTTGTATAGGATACCAAAAGATCTTGCTTTAAGCTTGGTTATTCCTACTTACTTTCCAAACAGAAGTAAATCGCAAATCTGTTCTACATTGGTATTAGAAAGGCATAGCAATATGATATTTAATAGAACTGACTAAACTATCTAAAGTTTTAAGCTAATATGAAATCCTTTGAAACTTTTTGAGATGTTGTGCATGACTTAGAAACCAAAGGGATTAAATGAGCACAATTATGTAGGGTATTGTTGCCAAGTGCCTTGGCAATGCTGTTTGGTTTTTGGTTATATATATATTACTTTCTGTCAGCTAATACTTTAAGAATAAGAAAGGTCTTGTTATCCCTACAAAAGCCTGAATTGCACTTGACAAATTGTCTTTAGCCAAATGTTCTTTATAGGAGACGACTGGGAGAAGTCATGCTCAGTCCCAGCAGCTATATCAAACTGAGGGCTACTTACAAAAATATTTTTACCCTGTAGGTGGAGGGATGAACAGTAGTACATATGTGACAGATTGAGCTAAGATGAAGCATCCTTCTACTTCAACTATAACACAAATGGGAATAGCAGGTACAAGCTCTGTGCTATATGCCAAAAGTACATTTACTTGAAGAACTACACTTAATACTGATAAAGCACCCCAAGGAAAATATCCTTGGTACACAACTACGTAAAAAGCTGCAAAGGAAACAGGAGGAGGCTTGTTATGACAAAAATAATAGTACAAAGAGGAAAAGGCACACCCCTGTTTTTCATCTAATGATTTCAGTTTGTAGTAACATGTACAGGTTAATTGAGCACACCCCATCAGTGTTCAGAGTTTAAACTGTAGGAGTTTTAATTTAGGCGTGTAGCTTACAGCTAAATTTTAGGACACTATTGAAAAGATCATCTTTAATTCCATGAATAACCACGAGAGATAGGTGTCTTTGAAGACCTCTACAGGGACAGACTTAAGTGTTCAAACATAAGCAGGGTCTAGATTTTCAAAGGCATCTTCTTCTCTGCAGTGACTATTGACATTTTATTCAAGAGCACTGCTTTGCTCCACTACCATCTACATTTCAGGCATCAGAGCATTGATGGAAGCATGCAGGCTGGTCAAGCAAACTCACCACGCATTGTTAGTAGAACTGGAGCAAATACATTGGTGCAGAGACATACATTTTGTACCTATCCCAGGCATTAACAAAATTATATGTTTATTAACTAATTAATATTACCAGTTTCAAAAATTAGGACCTAAATATCTCAGCCTCATCTGAAACGTGATAATAAACTTGTTCAGTGGTCTTTCACTTCATAAAGTTCCAAATACATAAATGACTGTTGTTATTATATTCCCATGTACTACTCAGCAAGGTAATAAATTTTCTCTCATGGAGTAGAGCTTCAGAGAAAGGAATTACAAAAGAACTAATGAAATGAATTTAACCAGTAGAATTGCACAAGGAGAAAGTATTACTGCATACAAAAGTAGAAGAATCAGGGCTGCAGACTTTATCTCAGATGGTATATTGGACTCTTCTCCTTGGGATGACTTTGTGCAAATAAGGCTTTTGCTTTCTGATAACGTTTTATGGTTTATTTGAAGCATATGGCATATGATAGAGATTAAGTTTTACTTTTCTCAGGAAACATATAGCTGTAAAGTACACTGGCCTAAAGTGTAACTATGTATAGGCATCAAGAGATATCTGACCCTGCATCTTACTACATTGTTTAGTTTTATTTAATTTGCTTTTATTTTCTTTTAGAGTAAGGAAATATAATTGCCACTCCTTTACATGCTTCCCTGTGATGTCAAGTCACAGCAACATAATTTGTAATTAGAGTAGCAAAAGTGGAAGGGATTTATAAATTCAGCTAAATAAGACATATGCTAGTTGCCTCTGGCCTTCTCTTTGAATGATCTACTTGTCCATTTTTAGTCTCTTTCTGTTCCATCCAACAATAGCTCCTGCACAAACCTTTCATGAAGTAATTACCTCAAACCTACACACCCATTCAGAACCAAATGGATATTTTTGACATCTCCCAGCTCCATAAATTCTTGGTGGCAGAGATACCAAAAAGCAGAGGCAATCTGAGTCTCATTTCACTTTCCTTCTAAAGTGACATTAAAATATTAACTTTTAACAAAATATGTTAAAATACTATGAGCCTTAAAACTCTATGAATCTTCTTATTTTCAGGAAGAAATTTCTCATTAAAACAGAAAAGAAGAAAAATGAATTAAGAGAAATAAACAGGAGATGGTGCCACTTGCTTAGAGGAACAATTTTGACATAATGGTAGAGCACAGAGGTACTTAGCTGCCCTGCACTAAGAAGAGTTTTGAGACCATAAAGCAGTTCTGAATTACTACTAGAAATTAGGATAAAATCTATGGATGAGCAACTTACATTGTTCTCAGTTTAAGAGTCTGTCTTCCACAGTTTCCTGGAATTCAGAGAAGATGAAGATGCTCTAAAGCCTTATTTGTTTCCCATGTCCATAGGTTGTTTTTGTAGCTTGTAATTTGCAAGAGAAATACACTTTCCCCCACCCCAACTTTCTCTCTCCAAATTAGATGATACTTTTTTTTGCCCATTTTGTCTGTTTGCAGACAAATTAGATAATCTAGTTTCCAGGGGTTACTCTTCATACTCTTCTATGTACAGGGAGAACTGAAGTGACTTTTGGGAAGAATTAGGATCCTTCCTCTTTCTCACAAAGTCTTGCCATTTAGTAGCTAGATATTCAAATACTCCAAGTTATGAAGGTGTATGTTTAATCATGTTTTAGGTCCAGAAGAATATGCTCTTTCCAAATTGTCTTAACTGAAGACTAATAACCATAAATTCAATTTACTTCAGCAGTTGTTCAGAGGAAATGATGCTCAAAAGCTGCAGTATGACATGGTGAATTTGAACCCCGTAACCCTCCTAAATCATACTCACTTGGTCTTTTAGAGCATAGAACTAAGATTTTCCAACGTGAAATTAAGTTTAAGGAGAAAAAAACCCGATGGTAATTGATGATTATTTCTAAAAATAGTGGTGATGACAAAGTACTGGATTTGAACTACGAAATGTGCTGCTAATCTGGCTTTCTGGCCAAATCTGCACAGAAAAACTTCGGTTTACCTCATATGTCTTTGCTAAAGTCAGTGCTTACTATATTTTGACGAGGAGCTAGGGCATATGCCTAATATACGAGTATTACACAGGTGTCACATTCATCTTGAAATGAGAGATCTTAAGGACAGCTGCACATGACATACACATGACAGGCGCTTAGGGACATGGTTTAGTGGGCATGGTGGTGTTGGGTTGACGGTTGGACTCGATGATCTTAAAAGTCTCTTCCAACCTTAATGATTCTATGATTCTATGACGCGAGAAACTTCAGTGTGAGAAGGGGTAAAAAAGATGTGGGTTTTTTTCATTTTCTGGCCTGTCATTTTCTCTAATAGCAAATATGCTATATGGTCTTTGTACAGAGAAAGGTCTCAGTTCAGAATTTTTTTTCTATATATTATCACAGAATCATAGAATCATTAAGGTTGGAAAAGACCTCTAAGATCACCGAGTCCAACCATCAACCCAACACCACCATGCCCACTAAACCAGGTCCCTAAGTGCCTCATCTACACATCTTTTAAATACTTCCAGGGATGGGGACTCAACCACTTCCCTGGGCAGCCTGTTCCAATGTTTAACCACTCTTTCAGTAAAGAAATTTTTCCTCATGTCTATGCCTATGATGCTGTCACTGAAGTGTTGTGCAGTGAGATGTAGGCTAATCCATGCTGAGCTCCCATCTTCCACAGATGAAGTTACTCAGCTTAATACTAGCTTAAGTGTGTCTTCACAGTGACTGCAATGAAAAGCTTGCCAAGGATCTATTCTTCCTTTTATCATCAAGGGAATATGAATCATAATTAGATTTAGAATTGGAATGGAATTAGAAATCCTTGAGAGGGAATAGCGCACCAGTGGTGTAGTGGTATCATGCAAGATTCCCATTCTTGCGACCCGGGTTCGATTCCCGGCTGGTGCAGCACGGATGGGTGGGCGGCTGCCGCGCCTTTGCAGCTTCTAAGTTAACCGTATCATACAGAGCTACCCCAAAAACGTGGGGGGAAAGGGCTCTCTTTTCTTGTCCCGAGGACTGCCGCTGCTGCAGCCACAGCGGGATGCGAGGGGGGCCCTCGGGGCCCCCCGGCACTATCACCCTGCGCCTTCTGCCAGCACTGCCCCAGAACTCCGCGGCTCCCACGGGGGGGGCCCTCGGGGCCCCCCGGCCCTCTCTCACCCTGCCTTCTGCCAGCACTGCCCCAGAACTCCGCGGCTCCCACGGGGTTGGAGGGCAGCAGGGGATGTAGGTGCCCTTTCCCTCTTGTTGGGGTCTTCTCTGTTGCCTTTTCTGCTCTCTCCTTCCTCCCCCCACCAGCAGGACACCTCCCCCCCTTTACAGACACAGCTGGAGGGTACGGCTGCTCTCAGCAGCAGCAGGAGTTGCTGCTAGAAGCTCTCCTGTGTGCCAGAATGGGAAACGGATCTCTTCCCTACAAGGTTCAAGTTTTTGGCTATTTCTGACTATTTTTTCATGAAAAAAATAATCTTTCTGCAGATATCCACTCCTTCCAGAGAGCTCCGGAGCTGGGCGTGTCTCACACTCCCCGCGCAGGCGGTGGGGCCGGGTATTCATGCCAAGACCTCCTCAGGATTGCTCAGCACGTTGGGGTGCGTGTGGGGCCGGGGGGGCCTTCGCCACCCCCTCCTCTGTGGGCTCTCCCCATCCTTCCCTCGGACATGGCTTGTCCCCCGTGCAAAAAGGAAGTGAGCGACTCCACAGGGAGAGTGAGACTGTCCCCCTCGAAATGGGGTCCACCAGTGCTCAGCTGCCCTGAAGGTGTCCCGAAGAGTCAGCTCCGTGTTGCAGGAGGACTTAGCGGCGCCTGGTTAAGCTGAGCCGAAAATGAAGAGCGAGAGCTGTCCCCGTGAGGAGCCTGGTGGATGCCGGACCCTGGCGATGTCAGCTCGCTGTGGGAGGCAAGCGGGGTCCGGCATCCCCCCAGTTACACAAACCAGAGTGCAGGCACCCATTCGAGGTCTCATTAAAAAGAAAATATAAAAATCCATATAAAACATATACACCCATGTAAAACGTGCATCCATATAAACCATATCCATCGTTATAAAACATACACACCCATATAAAGCATATACATCCATATAAAACACATAAGATCTGAGGAGCTTATAAATAGCCAGTAAAAAAAATAAAATTCTCTATTTCCCTCAAAAGCAGGGAGCAGGGAAGGGATTTGCCGAAGGTCACCAGGGATGTCGGGGCAGCGTGGGACCCCGGCGCTGCGGGAGGGGAGAGGTGGAAGGCAGCGTTGAGAGCCACGGGAAAGCACCAAGCGTATCCCGGAAAAATAGTATTTGCGATGTGTGACGACTCTGTAAAAAATGCCTAAACAGGATTAGAGGCTTTCATGGAAATTTAGCTCTGAAGTACGCCAGTAAGAGGCACATAAAAGCTTTCAGCCCTTTCTGAAAATAGTCCTTGAGCGTCTGCGTTTTGCTTGCCAGAGCTCCCAGAGATGCACGGGGACTCTTCGGGGAATTTCGAGCTCGCTGGTGAGCAGAGGCTGGCTGATTCTATGATTCTATGAAAAGGAAGTTGGAGTCTCAGATCTCTTTCTTATGTTGTTGTGTTGTGGTAATTATGAAAGGCAGGTCTAGTTTGGGCTGAAAAGTGTTGATGTCAGGAAAAGAATCATGAGGGCTTTGGAATAAAACGAAGAGAGCTTTCACATCCAGTTCATTTGGACTGAGTTTTGCCTGTTATGTATTTTTATTTGTAATTGTATTGGTCAGAAATAAAAAGGAATGACATAGGAAAATGGGAGCCATGCTGCATTTTTCCCACATAACATATAATTGATTGTAGAAGCTATTTTTTCTAGAAGTTCTCAGGATATCTGAATTTCCCTTCTGAAATCCTTGGACTGAATGAAATCCATGATAGCTCATGAGAAAGATTTAAGGAGACACTGAGAAAGACAGTTTTGATATTTTAGGACTCCTTTCCTGAGGAAGTGTATTCTGGTAGTTTGGCATCATCCATGATAAAAATGGTTTCAAATGGATACATCTGGAAGGACATAAAGAAGGGAGGAAGAGAGGGAGGGAGGGAGGGAGGGAGGGAGGAGGATCACCCCCCAAAATCTAGGGCCTTTCTTAGTTCGTCATTCTCAGATACTCCGGGAGAGACAAACTGTATGCAAACAGGAGATTATTTAGATTCTTCTGAATCTGTGAAGATGGCATGGGGATCAGCTGGGTCCTGATGAGAAATCTACTGGGCTGGAGGCTCTGTACATCAGGCAATACTGGAACAAGGTGAGCGGGTGCATTTCAGAGATTACATGTACAGCTGCATAGGAAACAATCTGTAATACTAAAACTGAAGTTTTCTTCAAACATATATCATGCAGTGGTGAATATTAAATAATACTAATAAAATAATGTACTGTCTTGTGAGTAGAGAAAATATTAACTTGTTCTAACCTATGTAGTGAACAGACTCATTTTTCTTTATGTACAACCTAAGTAGCAGGGTTATTTGTTATTCATTTCTGCTTTTATTGTGTTCTAATTTTAAAATTACAAAAATAAATCTTCAACCATTAGAGTCTCTATTTTCATATAAGCCCAAAGTAATAGTTGATAAGATAGAATTTATTAAATGAATAGAAGATTATACCTCTGATCATCTGGGTACTTGTGAAATTTTAGTTAATTTAACTGACTGAAGTCAGAATTTTCCATGCATATAAAGAGCAAAGTGTTAGAACTACAATCCTTCATACAGTTTTATAGAGAAGTTTGACCTGAATTTACTTTTTCTTCAGTTCAGATGAAAAATAAAATAAACAATGATCTCACTACTTAATCCTTCCATATAACAAATGTAAGAAATTTTAGGTAGCCTAAAATAAGTATTTAGTTGAAGATGTCCCTGCCCACAGCAGGGGGGGTTGGACTAGATGACCTTTAGAGGTCCCTTCCAACCCAAACTATTCTATGATATAATATGATTCTATGAAGTATGCATGTGACACAACTGGTCAGAAAAGAGATCACATTTGTAAATTAGTTCTAAAAGTACGTTTGAAATGGGGCTTTGAACTGAGTCTGGAGGCTGATTTCCTGTTTTTGCCATAGACTTATTGTTCAGTTTTTGTAAGTCTCTTCTCCATTTAAATATTTGTTAAATATAAATAGCTATAGTTTCCAATTTAATTAGACTCTTCTAAGGCTTAATGTATGTATACAGACTGCCTATACATTTTTGGATAAAGAATGGAAAAAGTTCACATCCCTCTGTCTACCTTGAAAATAGAATTCAAACTTTCTAAATCATAGGAGTATTTTGTAAATTATTTCTAGGTAAACATATGAAGATTTAACACTTACTATAAGCTAAGCTGCATCTCTTTGATTCGTGAGCACCAACATATTAAATATATTATGTTTTTGAGATAGTGTCTGTTATGAAAGATTTCTTAAAAATGTGCAAGCAGCTTTCCTCAAGTGATTCACTTATCTTCCAGAAAATACAAGCATTATATGAAACCTGCATATTTAGAAATGGCACTTTTAATTAATAAATCCTGAAAGTTTTCACAAAACTTACTATATAAATCACTTTGACATTTTAGATAAGTATCATGTTCTCTTCCCTTTTGTGAAAAAAAAGTACAGAGAGTTGCTTTTGGCATGAGAAAGATAAAAAATATCTGAGTGCATTTTTAATAGTTGTATAGACACAAAGTGAAAAAAATAAAGTCTTCAGGTTTGGTTTTTTTTTTTACTTTGGTTTTATCACTATGGAAATGACCTTGCAATTTAGACTGTGTAAAACTTTAAACAACCATGGCTGCTTCTGCTTACATATTCATCTTAGTCTTATAATGCCATTGGTGTCACATATTTAATTCATGTATTTAATGCAGATGATATGGAGCATAGTGTCTTGAATGAGTTCACAGGATTTATTTTTCTACAAAGTCTTAAACTGGATTAATGCAATAACCTCTTATCTTTAAATTTGAATATAGCTATGACAGATCTGTATTTGCAAAATTGTTGTGATGAGCTTACTTTAAGTGGTGGTTATTAAAGCAAATTTAAGAAATGTTCCTTTCAGCAGCTTCACACAGATCATAGTACAGGAGATCAGGAAGGTTAAAAGAGAAAATGCCACAAAGTCCCTTTAATGGATTCAAAGGAACATTTTATTTATCTTTACTCTACAGTCTCTGCTCCTTTCTCACACTCATGCTCAACAGATACTCTGGAGCATTTGTCTTAGATTGCACTTGCCCCAGGCCAGAGTGGGAATAACTCGGATCCCCAGAGCTCCCAAACATATTTTCACTGTTAAATTTCACTTCTCAGCTTGAAATAATATGCAAAGCCTACCCTGTCTCAAAAGCTCTTGATCGTGAACATTAGTGTAGAGATGCCCTCATATTAGGACTGCGTTTGATGGTTTGATGGTGTTTTCCTGGTGCCTGAGTTTTCCACCCTGAGGTATCAAGATCTATTTAAATGGAAAAGCAAGAAAATACTTCATTGTGTGTAGCTGCGGCACTCTTAAGGAAAAGTAACTGAGGAGACTCAGTTGCCATTGAGGAGAAAATCTGAATTAAAAGCACCTGATACTTCATAGCAATCTGTCTCATGCAAGTAAGGTGTTGCATTTTGATTTTTATTGTTATCTACACGATTTTATTAAATTATCAAGCTCTTGCAATAATTTCTAATGTCCTTCCTGGAGAGTCTATATCTCCTGGAGATAGTGAATTATTAAATTATCAAGCTCTTGCAATAATTTCTAATGTCCTTCCTGGAGAGTCTATATCTTCCCTGGAGATAAATCAGGCCACTGATGTTTCTTAACAAGAGGCAGTTTAACTTAGTAACATTTTTCACAGTGTGTCTTGAAAGACCATACCAGATACTTAAGGTGAGTTATGCAGTTTCAGGGTTTTTTTACTTTTATTTTTATGAATGTACACAGACAAATATGTACCTACTTCTCAGTTAGACTCATTTTTACATACCACACCTGGATGGAGTACTAAAGAAGTAGTTGACTCATTCTTTCCCCCATTGGTAGAGACAGATTTCATACAAAGCCAATAGTTCCCACTTAGGAAAAACAATGGTACAAAATTTAGTTGTGACTAGAGCTGGGAAAATGTAAAGAAAAATATGAATCTTCATTTAATTTGGGAAGCTAATCGATGTCAGTAGGGTTCACTTCCCCTGTTTAACAATGGAATGTATTCATAGGAGTGTTTCTAAGAGGTGAATTAAGAAAATAAAAAAGTAATATTTACAAAAAGTGGATTAGTAACTCATACTCAATAACTACCACTCACAGACCCACACTGCAAATCTGTTTTTAAGACTTACACTCACCTGGCCTGGGAACAGAATAAATACTTTCAGTTAACCATCTACAGAAGAGAAATTATCAAAAAAATAAGTATAGAAAGAGTGAATTCACTGAAATAATGCAGTAAAACTGCAGTAAGGCAACAAACTGAAAGCAACCTGCTTGTGTCTTGAAGAGGAACCATAAAATCACAGAATCACAGGATGGTTGAGGTTGGCAAGGACCTCTGAAGGTCATCTAGTCCAAACCCTTCCTCAAAACAGGGTCAGCTAGAGCAGCTTGCTCAGGACGGCGTCGAGTTGTTTTTGAACATCTCCAACAATAAAGACTCCACAACTTCTTTGGGTAACCTATTCCAGGGTCTGATCACATTCACACTAAAAAAAGTGGAATTTCTTGTATTTCAGTTTGTGTCCAATGCCTGTTGTCCTTTCACTGGGCACCACTAAGAGGAGTCTAGCTCTGTAATTTTTAGTCCCCCCATCAAGCATTTATACATATGGATAAAATTCCCTCTGAGCCTTCTCTTCAACAGGCTGAACAACCCTAGCTCTCTGAGCCTCTCCCCATGTGACAGATGTTCCAGTCCCTCAGAGACCTTCATGGCCCTTCACTGGGCTTGCTCCAGTATGTCCATGTCTCTCTCGTACTGGGACACCAGCACTGTACACACCACTTCAGATATTTCTCACCAGGGCTGAGCAGAGGGGAAGCATCACCTCCCTCAACCTGCTGACAACCTGTTGCAGCCCAACAGGCAGGTGGCGATCTTTGCCACAGGGGCACATTGCTGCCTTGTTGTCAACTTGTTGTCCATGAAAACCCCTGATCCTTTCTTGCAGAGCTGCTTTCCAGCCAGGTTTCCTCAGCCTGTACTGGTGCATGGGGTTATTACTCCTCAGGTGCAGGACTTCACAATTCCCTTTGTTGAACTTCATGAGTTTCCTGTCAGCCCATTTCTCCAGCTTGTCAAGGTCTCTCTGAATCTGGTCTATCAGCCACTTCTCCCACTTTTGTTTGCAAACTTGCTGACTGGCTTCCAGCTGGTCTTCATGGTGCTGATCACAACCCTTTGAGCCAGATAATTCAGCCAGTTTTGTGTCTGACTTGCCATTCACTTGTCTAGTCTGTATTTTATCTGTTTGTCAATGAGGATGTTATGGTAGACGTTGATGAAAGCCTTGCCAGTTGACATAAAGAATATCTGTTGCTCTCCCCTCATCCACCCAGCCAGCAATTTCATACAAGATTATCAGATTAGTTAGGCAAGATTTTCCCTTCGTAAATCCATGATAATGACTCCTCATCACCTTCTTGTCCTTCATATGTTTGGAAATGGTTTCCAGGAGTATTTGCTCCATCGCTTTTTCAAGGGTCAAGGTGAGTCTGACTGGCCTTTAATTCCCCAGATGGTTCTTCCTGACCTTCACGCTTGAGTCAGGAGATCCCAAACTCTTGGGGAATCTGTGCTAAAGGTTTGTAAATGGCCCTTCACAGCCGACTGAAAACTTCTTGTTCTGCAGACGTAAAAAGCAGTGGTTTTGAAACAGAAGGTAAAGTAGATGGATGTACATATGCTGAATGGAATTACTTTTTGAAAATAAATGAAACAAGGAAATCAATAACATCACCCTGATTACTTCTAAAACAGAGTGTTGTTTAGTACAGGCAGCAGCACAGTCTGGTTTGAGTAGAAGTGAAGTTTTTCCACCTGTATCATACTGTGAGGGTTAGAACTCTGTATGCCCCAACTAAGATATTCTCTAAGGTATTGGCCCATAAGCCTCAAGCCCTCCAGACTCTGTTTTCTGCTGAACTAGACGCAGTCTGAGGCACCTTGAAAGAACTAGTAAACCCAAGTTTGTTAGGGGACTTAAATTCAAAAATCCCTGTGTTCTGATCTTCTCAGGAGGAAGATAAATACTCCAGGAATCACATCAGTATAAACAGGTCCTCTCTGGGGCTTTTGCTGTAGTTCAGCTTTAGGTTCTTATGGCAGACTGAAACTTGAAGTGCCAAGTCTTTATTGTGCCTCAAGTGCCAAGGCACCTTAGCAAACCTTTATAGTCTTACCAGATGTATAATCCCCCCTGAATTTTTATTTCATTCTGGATAGCCAACCAACAATTCCCTGTCCTAAATTATAAATAGCAAATATATCCTTTTCAGAAGTATTTGTTTGAGAACCCGGGTTGTGAAGTAATGGCCTAAAAGATGAAGGTCCAGATGGCCTACCTGTGGGCTTCTAAATTATCCATGGGAAGCAGGTACACTTTGCTGAGTTTGTCTTTTGTTTTCTTAGGGTATATGCAAGGATAGGAAAGCAAATGTTAAACCTCTGAAAGCTTCTCCTATTTTGGAATCATTGTCTTTTTACTTTGAGCATTATCCAATTGCTATAAAAGGTAATTTCTGTCAATAAGTGGCTGTAGTTTCTTCAAATGTGATGCAACTGAAACACATTCTTTTTTTTTTTTATTACTGGATCTCACAGATGTTTAAGATTCCTGTCACAAATGTAATGCATAATTTGATGTTTCATATTCATGTGATTATGCAAATATGCCACAGTATTAAATCTGTAAGTAGTAATGCTGCTAAGACTTTGCTTTCTGCAAGCCTAGATCAGTATAAATATGACCCAGTATGAGTGTGGAGTTAAATATGCTCTATAAGATGGCAGCATTTACATCATCTTCTGACTGACTCAGGTAACTGGACATTTTAGATGGTCATGTGGAAGTGTTATGCTTTCTGGAACATTTGAGGTTTACTTCTGAATTGCTTATTTGCATGAATTGTTGTTAGCTGACTGAAATAAACGTTCAGCCTCAGATAAAATATTCAGCTAAAATATTAGCTATTTATCCTGGCAGACACAGGAGTGCTTTCCATTTCCCACGTCTGGGTGTGTGCCATGGCTAACACTCAGTTTACATTTTCCCACATGTATTTTGGTTTCCATGAGAATAAAATCTATACATGGAGCAACAGAATTTTCCAAAGAGCCCTCTTCCAAATATAAAAGAGATGGTGAATACAAGGCATGTTTATAAGCTCCAGCATAGATTCAGATCTTTGTATTCTTTCTGGCTGCTAGTATCTATTACTTTATTTTTTGTTATGCTAAGGACTCAATTATGAGGGCTCAGTAAATTTAATTGTAAACCCTGACTCACAATTCTCATTATCTTCCACCTGAGGATATAGTCTTGTATGGCAAAAAGAGATAAGAACTAGACAGCATATCTAGAAATCTCTCAGTTGATAAAGAAGACTGGCACCCACCCTTTAGGCATCAGATAATGGATGTTTCCAACTGATGCTTGTAAACAAGTTCTTGAGGCCACTCTGTATATACTGTGGACCTCTATTATACACTCTCTAAACCTTAATCTAAATTTACCATCAGTTTGTACAAAGATGAAAGTATCTCCAACTCTAGTGCATACTTGCCAAATGTTTTGTTTCTATTTATGTGACAAAGATTGTCAGAGATCACCATGAAAGGATATCCTCAGCTGCCAGTGACAATGATAGAAAAGGAGTTAGCAGAGAGACTGAGGAGACTGCTCTTTCAGCTGTACATGTATGATTTAGAAACTTGAATATAAAACTGGAAAATTTTAGTGGTAGCAGATAACCTGCCTGGAGTTTTCAATAACATGAGGTAAAAGCACTGATGTAAGGTAAAATCTGATGTTAGGCATGCAAATAGGATTAGAAAGCTTGTTCAGTCTCTGACAGAAGTGTTCTGTCAATATAGAAAGCACAAGAAAAAAATTTGCAAAAGCCACATGAGCATTTGTTAGTTTATACACTACAGAAATACTCTTCATAACTATTTTGTAGGCAAACTTTATGTTACAGATGATATCTTTTTCTAATGTATTAGACGTGAAACTGTGAAGAAGGTGAAGCTGACCCAAGTGTGTGTGACAAATATTAGGACTAAACTAAAAAAGATAGGCTAGTACTGCAACTTTTTCCTCCCAATTGAATATAGAAGGGAGGAAAAAGAATGAAACATTTTGAAATGCAGAAATTTTCTAGCAAATTATCTTGTGACAACGTATGTAGAAACTGTAGGCCTATATGCAATGTTTCATATGAAAGGTTTTATTTTTATGAAATAAAACTTCCAGAAAAAAAGCGTATATTGCACTTTTATTCTCACTATTTGTAAATTCAGGTAACAGAAAACATAACTTTGAAGTACAGAATTGTAAGCAAAGAAACAATATTTGTTAGATATGACACACTGACTTGAGTTTTAACAGATTACAGACATAATTTGACTACCATGAAATTAGAAACATTGCAGAAGGTTATGACTTTAAACACATTAAATCCAGAGTATCTGTAATGTAATGTTTTGAAGAAACCAACAGTGATATTATCAGGCTGATATTTGAAAAGTTGAAAAGTCAAATTCAACTTCATCTTTAATGCTGGTAAATTATGGCATATCATACTTGACAGGAGTACTACTTGCCAAAATACAGTATAGCAGAGTCTTATAATCAGATTATCGAATTAAGGATCTACAAATAAAAAAAAAAAAAAGGTGTTGTAAACTCGTATATATACACCATCGAAAGTCAAAGGTCACATAATTGGATGTATTTATATCCACAAGATATGCAAATTGTGTTTAACAGCAAAAGGCAGCAATATCCCATATGCTGGATCTTGTTCACATAATGTCACTGTTATCAAAGGGGAAACCTACAGATGGAACAAAGATACCTTCAACTTTTCCCATAAAAGGAGAAAGAAGATAGATTCAAAGTCAAAGAGATTAGAAATAGATTATAGATAAAAAAAGAGAGGTAAAAAACATCGAAGAAGTCCTTAGGAAAAGCAATACTTTAACTAAAACCTCTTGAGATGATTCAGAGCATCAACACAAAAGAATTCAAAGACTGGTAGGATGCTATAGACTTTATATTAAACCTTCTGCATATTACCTCTTTTCCTTTTGAGGGTAGGACATAAGGATAGCTGGACCTTTAGAATCATAGAATCATAAAATCATTTAGGTTGGAAAAGACCTTTAAGATCATCAAGTCCAACCTTTATCCTAACACTGCCAAGTCCACCAGTAAATGAAGTCCCTAAGTGCCACATCTACACATCTTTTAAATACCTCCAGGGATGGTGACTCAACCACAAGGTAAGGGTCAAAATATGGTTGAACATTTGAACACCAGAGTAAGCTTCTATAAGGAGACTGAAAGAAAAACACTAGTTCCCATCCCTCAGTTACAAGCTCCGTTTTCTACTGTTTGCTTCTTCTTAAATTAAAGATTCATGTTAGTTTTAAATTCTGACTTAGACTTCTCATTTTTCAGGACTAGGAACAGTACCGTGACTACATGTATCAACCCTGCAGAAAAGTTGTGGGTTATTTGTATGCTAGTTCATCAGCTAAAACATCTCATCTGGCTTTTGCTTTAGTATCTCTCATGCAAGTATCACATCTGCACTAAAGACAAGCACTAGTTAAATAAGTTGGGACAGTTACTCACTATTGTGGGTATTTCTCAAGCACAACGTTCTGGCACCAGTGAACTGGAAATAGGCTCATGTACACTGTGGACAGTTATTGATCTGCTGAGGCTTGACAGAAAATCTACAGTAGCAAGGGATAGCTTACGTTCCACCAGTACATATTTCTAATTTACGTTTTTGTCACCCAGGAAACTTGTGATAAACAACATTTCTTGCACAATGGAATAGGCATAGGATTGCCTTCATTTTTCCTTTTCTTGCTTATATTCCAACCAACCCAGTAAAACTTTAAGAGGTCAGGGATAGGTTTTACAAAAAATCAAGGGTCTGCTCTTTTGAGATGCCTAAGCATATCATCTCAGAGGAAACTATACCCTCTGAAGCCATATGAATATAATAATGAGTTATAACACAATATTAAGAAAAAGGCATTTCTGTGCTGATTGCTCCTCATATTGTCTTCTACAAATTCTTCCTCTTTTTTTCTTTTTATAGCAGATCTAGACATTTGGATCTTTAAAACCAATTTAGTTATGTTACAAAAGATTGAAAAGCCTTTTTTTTTGGAGGTTGAGCAATGCTGGTGATTTATCAGTACCCAGCCAATAGTCGCTAAACTATTCATTACAGATTATTATATTTCTGGAGAGTGTCCTTAATGTTTTTTGCACAGTAAAGATAATATTAGTGAATAGAGTAAGAAGAGTCTTAGTTCTCTACCTTCATTTTCAAAGAAGCCTCATTATTCAAGTCCCAAAAATGAAGAGATTGGCTTGCTCCGAAACAAAATTCCTCTGCCCAAAACAATCATTAGCCACACAAGCAAACACAGGGTGACAATTAGGCCTGTTAGTAAGACAATATATCTAGTGTAGAAAAAATCCTTGCTTAAAGGTAATACAACCAGAAGGAGATTCTCACTCTCTCCAGACTCTGGAGAGAGTTCTGTTCTTCTACAGAAAAAAAGGATCAGAACAATGTAAGGTAGAACAAAATGGCTCGGTTTTGACCAGAGCAATTCTCTTCCAGTATGACAACTCCAAAGTGAATTACTGTACAGCTACAGAAAGAGAGACAGGCAGACAGTTAGCAATAAGCAGTGGCTCACACAGGTCCAGGGTAGAACTGAAGCTTATAGGCAGAACACGTTGTTTCTGCAGCGTATATAGATCCCTAAGGCTGAGCAAATATGGATAAAGTGGTGTGAAGCATCCTATGATGTGGGGAAAAAAGGCAAATAAAAATGTTCCACCTTCTTCCTGTCTATGTTATAGTCCATTTTACAGAGATGAGTGATTTTGTGGAGGCATGGTTTCCAAATGTCCTTCTCTGTCACTTAGGGATGTTTGCCCAGCAAACACATATTTTGAGCTTTGACTGAACAACTTCCTTCAGTAAAACATCTATGATTTCAGCAGGTTGCTGACAGCAGCCTTCTCAGCACACTTTATTCAGATGTGGTATTTTATTTTTTCTCCTCTCCTTTACCCCATAAGATAAAACCCATGTCTCTGTGTCAAGAAGACTTGCTGTCAGCAATCTACTGCATGGGTG
The DNA here is from genome assembly GCF_000699145.1 of Aptenodytes forsteri. Classification (NCBI taxonomy): domain Eukaryota; kingdom Metazoa; phylum Chordata; class Aves; order Sphenisciformes; family Spheniscidae; genus Aptenodytes; species Aptenodytes forsteri. Next base: position 1,149,012 of record NW_008796221.1, on the reverse strand, counting down.
CCAAGAGTGGCAAACAGGTACATTGTGAATAGCAAACAATGGGGCTAATTGAGTACTGGAAGTTAATATTTTTAAAAGAAGCAAAATAATGGTGACAAAATTAGAGTGACAAAATGAGAGTGACTGATAATCTTGCTTTTCAGAGAGTCAGAATGGCCTGACTTCTGCTCAGTTTCTTCCAACACTTCTAACTAAAATATTCAATCTGGTAACAAGCCCTGGGAAGAATACAGACACTGGGTGCCATAATACAGCCCCCAAACAAACAAACAAATCTATTTCAAATTTTGTGGTTATATAAAGCATATATTTTTGCATAAAATATTAACTGAGTGCTTCGATAATTTCCTTTTCCTAAATCAGTTACAAGTGACCACCAAATGTCTACCTTTGTTTAATACCCAAAACATAGGAATTAAATTTGCCCAGCAAACACATATTTTGAGCTTTGACTGAACAACTTCCTTCAGTAAAACATCTATGATTTCAGCAGGTTGCTGACAGCAGCCTTCTCAGCACACTTTATTCAGATGTGGTATTTTATTTTTTCTCCTCTCCTTTACCCCATAAGATAAAACCCATGTCTCTGTGTCAAGAAGACTTGCTGTCAGCAATCTACTGCATGGGTGCCAAGAGTGGCAAACAGGTACATTGTGAATAGCAAACAATGGGGCTAATTGAGTACTGGAAGTTAATATTTTTAAAAGAAGCAAAATAATGGTGACAAAATTAGAGTGACAAAATGAGAGTGACTGATAATCTTGCTTTTCAGAGAGTCAGAATGGCCTGACTTCTGCTCAGTTTCTTCCAACACTTCTAACTAAAATATTCAATCTGGTAACAAGCCCTGGGAAGAATACAGACACTGGGTGCCATAATACAGCCCCCAAACAAACAAACAAATCTATTTCAAATTTTGTGGTTATATAAAGCATATATTTTTGCATAAAATATTAACTGAGTGCTTCGATAATTTCCTTTTCCTAAATCAGTTACAAGTGACCACCAAATGTCTACCTTTGTTTAATACCCAAAACATTTTATAGGAATTAAAACTAGAGTGAAAAGAAGAAAAACAATTAGCCTGATGTTTGAAATTGTATGAATGGAATGGATAGACACTGGGACATATAAAGATTGTCCCAAATTACAAAAACTGCAACAGAAAGAGCTTATGTGTCATCATACCCAAGAGGTTTGAAAAGGTGTTTCATTCAGTTGGTAGATTTAGAAAAACAAGTTGTTAGAATATATTTTATGTATTGTTAGGCAATTACATAAATCCATAAAGGCCAAACTAGTCTTCTGGGTTCTGTATGGAAATAAAAAAGTAATTCACTGTGCCAGAGCTGATACTAAATAGATCTTCATCAAATTATTTCCTCCTCTTTTTATTTTTACACTTCAGACAGGTGTGTGCTAAACTGCACCCCCACTTTTATAACAGGGAAAATAAGATCTTGTCAGACTCTCTCAGGTGGAGAGAAAGTTGTCAAGTATACATACACTTGGTGAAAATGATGAGAGAGTTGAGGGTGGTAAAGAGGGAAAGGAGTTAAGATTGTGAGGTTGGAAAGTGACAGAAGAAAACCATTGGCTTCACAAGTGGGAAAACAAAGTAAGAAAAATATATTCTCCACTTCTGCTTCTTCACAGTGAATCTATTTTCTCTTTCAGTTAAGATTGTTTAGAAAGAAGCCTATGCTATTAATTCAGGTTGGGATTTTACAGAGTCTGTGTTGGCTTATCAGTCCTTTCATTAGAAACAATGAAAAGTTTACTCTTCAACTCAATCAGCCTTAAAACATTCTTAACTGTTCTTGACAATCTCCTGGTAGGTTTCCTTAAGGATTTCCTACAATTACAAAAAAAGATCTGAATGTTTTAGAGTAGAAATTCTGAACTTCTTGTAATAGCCCACCCACTAAGTCTACTTGTCAATATGCTACTAGTATCGCCTCAATACATGAACAGCACTGGAAAAATGAACTACATTATGTAGCAATATCATGCTCTCTGAGATATCCTATACATATTAAAATAGACATACAGGGTTTTGTTGTTTGTTTGTTTGTTTGTTTGTTTTTCCTTGAGCTAGGTTTTGTTCTTTTTTATTTTATCAAAGAAAACAAACTCAGACTCATTCAGTCTTGGTTTATATCAACTCAGGATTCTATCTGTGCTTTTCACCATATAAATTTCACTGGGTATATATGAAATTGTTGATGTGATATAATGTGCAATAATCCTTTCAGTGAAAGATTCAGTCATGCAACATATCCACAGTGTAAGGGGACCGAGAAGGGTAGACGGTCAGGCAATTAGTAGAATGCATTGATCCCACACATCTGGTATAATTTGCTGGCTCTCCTCCTTTGTGAATGCAGTTTCAATCTACCTCTGACCAATGGAAGACTCTACAGAACATGGTCTTACATCCCAGGAGGGAATCCTAGCTTCACTGAGTGAAGGCAGTCAGCAGTTACTTCTAGTCTGTGTGCTTAAAAGAGTTTTATTTCTTTATTAATACTGTTCTGATATGAAATGTAGATCTGTTCCAGGGAAAATATTTGGAAAACATGAGGTATGTCCTTGCCACTAGCATACAAGCAAATTCTTTCCTGATGTCTCTGTTGTCACTGTGGTTCTTGCATTTTGGGCTACAAAGTGGCTTTTAGCCAAGATGCCTCATGACCTGCTGGTTACAGTACCCTTGGATGATTCCACTGTGTAACTAGAAAGCAGAAGGCAGGCAACACCCCTGCAACAACAGCAGTATTTCCCTTCATAATATCATTCTCAGAAGTCTAGGCAGACTGAACTGCAAGTGAATGGAGACCCTCATATTTCCCATTGTTCCCTGTACTCATAAGCACATGGAAACTGTATCCTGAGAAGCACTTAACCTGTCCCCATAAGTTGTTAACCAAGTCCTAAGCACTTGATATTTTGGTGACAGGCATCTAAGCCAGACAGATCTCTTCCTACCCAAAGCACTCACCATATTCATTTCCCAAACACAGCATTCCTCTGCAAGCTTTGAAAGACATGGCACAACTGGAGAAGGCATCTACATGGACTTAAGCAACTATTTCTTAATAGCTACATTTGATTTATTATACAGTCCATTTCTGAAATATTTACACTATCTCTTTTGCCGTTAACATGGAGGACGTAATGAGATCGATCCTAGTAAATAGCAGTTTAAATCTCTTTTAGTCCAAAGCAACTGTTTCAGAATGAAGAAATAATTGCCAGCTAGGTGCTTGCTTAATCACTGTGTTAAGTACCATGTAGACAAGACTCCAGAAAATGTTTCAAGCAAAAGCCACAGTTGAAGAATTAGCCCTCCTGACACATTTTTTAAATGGTGGAAAAAATACATAAGCCTCTTGTAATTCTGTGAATATGTTTTATCCTGTCCATTCTTTTTCCAGGCTTTACTACTTGAAATTTCAGTAATGAATATAGTGCTTATGAGTTTGTGTTGATCTCACACAATCTGAGGCTAAGCCCAGTGTTTATTCACAGCAGAAGACTGTACTCATATTCAAAAATTCATTACAGCCTGTATGAATTTTGTCACCACATTGTCATGCCTTTCCTCATTGTTCTCTCACTTTTCATTTCTGTTCAGAGGTCCCACTAAAACATCTCTGAGTGAGAAGGCATCTTGTGTCAATTACTTAAAAACTTTTGGAGAATCCTTTTCTCAAATAATACGTAGCCCAGAAAATATCCCAGTTGGACAGATATGGAGGGTATGTGTGGTATAACCCAGTTATTATGAATTATACTTAGAAAGTTTCCAGGTGGTTTCGGTGTTAGCTATTCATACTAAATGCTGCTTTAGCTATCATTTATTCCTAATTATTACTGATTTTATAAATCTACTCATGGAACTAGACTCAGGTTTCATTTTCCATAAAGTTCTTCAGTGTATGAAAAGCAAGGGACTGGTTGAGCCCAAATTTCTCCCATCAGTGATTTCTATGTCTTTTCCAGCATTAAACTTGACATAAAAGTAAGGAAAACATTTTGCTTTTAAATAGTATCATGTATATTGTGTTCATTAAGACACTTTCCTCCCAATAAACTTGTAATTGCTTCTAAATAATACATGGGAAATAAACAAAAGTGGAATTCTCAGAAAGAATTTCAAAACATCTATGACTATTGAATTAATTACATTTCCAAAATTTAGGAAAGTGGTCGATTTTCACTATTATTTAATTTACCTTCTGAATGTATGTGTTATGCTGCTAATTGCCATCTTTAAACAATATAGACCATAACTTAGTTCAAAAGCTTTAAAAACCTCCTGGCTTTCAGTTATCCAGTTTTCTCAAGATAGATACAAAAAGCATCCTCTATTAGAAACCAGGTAATTTCTCAGCATCTTGAAAAATATGTATTTTTTCTACATTACTTCTGAAATCTCTCAGGCATGTCAACTCTAGTACTATTTTGCCTTGAAACTGTATCCTGAGAAGCACTTAACCTGTCCCCATAAGTTGTTAACCAAGTCCTAAGCACTTGATATTTTGGTGACAGGCATCTAAGCCAGACAGATCTCTTCCTACCCAAAGCACTCACCATATTCATTTCCCAAACACAGCATTCCTCTGCAAGCTTTGAAAGACATGGCACAACTGGAGAAGGCATCTACATGGACTTAAGCAACTATTTCTTAATAGCTACATTTGATTTATTATACAGTCCATTTCTGAAATATTTACACTATCTCTTTTGCCGTTAACATGGAGGACGTAATGAGATCGATCCTAGTAAATAGCAGTTTAAATCTCTTTTAGTCCAAAGCAACTGTTTCAGAATGAAGAAATAATTGCCAGCTAGGTGCTTGCTTAATCACTGTGTTAAGTACCATGTAGACAAGACTCCAGAAAATGTTTCAAGCAAAAGCCACAGTTGAAGAATTAGCCCTCCTGACACATTTTTTAAATGGTGGAAAAAATACATAAGCCTCTTGTAATTCTGTGAATATGTTTTATCCTGTCCATTCTTTTTCCAGGCTTTACTACTTGAAATTTCAGTAATGAATATAGTGCTTATGAGTTTGTGTTGATCTCACACAATCTGAGGCTAAGCCCAGTGTTTATTCACAGCAGAAGACTGTACTCATATTCAAAAATTCATTACAGCCTGTATGAATTTTGTCACCACATTGTCATGCCTTTCCTCATTGTTCTCTCACTTTTCATTTCTGTTCAGAGGTCCCACTAAAACATCTCTGAGTGAGAAGGCATCTTGTGTCAATTACTTAAAAACTTTTGGAGAATCCTTTTCTCAAATAATACGTAGCCCAGAAAATATCCCAGTTGGACAGATATGGAGGGTATGTGTGGTATAACCCAGTTATTATGAATTATACTTAGAAAGTTTCCAGGTGGTTTCGGTGTTAGCTATTCATACTAAATGCTGCTTTAGCTATCATTTATTCCTAATTATTACTGATTTTATAAATCTACTCATGGAACTAGACTCAGGTTTCATTTTCCATAAAGTTCTTCAGTGTATGAAAAGCAAGGGACTGGTTGAGCCCAAATTTCTCCCATCAGTGATTTCTATGTCTTTTCCAGCATTCTACTTGACATAAAAGTAAGGAAAACATTTTGCTTTTAAATAGTATCATGTATATTGTGTTCATTAAGACACTTTCCTCCCAATAAACTTGTAATTGCTTCTAAATAATACATGGGAAATAAACAAAAGTGGAATTCTCAGAAAGAATTTCAAAACATCTATGACTATTGAATTAATTACATTTCCAAAATTTAGGAAAGTGGTCGATTTTCACTATTATTTAATTTACCTTCTGAATGTATGTGTTATGCTGCTAATTGCCATCTTTAAACAATATAGACCATAACTTAGTTCAAAAGCTTTAAAAACCTCCTGGCTTTCAGTTATCCAGTTTTCTCAAGATAGATACAAAAAGCATCCTCTATTAGAAACCAGGTAATTTCTCAGCATCTTGAAAAATATGTATTTTTTCTACATTACTTCTGAAATCTCTCAGGCATGTCAACTCTAGTACTATTTTGCCTTCAGTTAATACAAAATACAAATATTTTGATCCTGAAGTGTTAGGACAGTGAGCAAAGGGGAAGAAATTCTATCTAATTGCATTTTACTATAAAGCATGGGAACAGTCCTCAGAACATAGATCAGAAACCTGTATTACCCTAACCCTGATAAAGACAGTAACTCCTAGGTCTAACTATGGATTCAGGAGATCCATGTCTTTCCTATTCCACATAAGAAATGAGTATAATTCCTTGCTTCTACAACATTTTTATGAATAAGCTATAGACTCTTCATTCATGTACATTTTTGAGAGTTAAGAAATGCAGATTTAATTCTACAGATAAGGAAGCTATCTTTAAGAATATAGCACATAATTCTTTATTGCTTTGCTCTTTAGCTCTTTTTGCCTCAGTTCTACCTCCTTAAAATGTTGTGAGAATGATTACAATAAAGATAATGAGATACTCAGATGCTGTCATGATGGGACCTTACATACAGACTACTAAAATGGATAGGTTAAGATTAAACGTTCCTCTACTTTTTAATGATGTAATTAGAAAGCTTTTAAATTTAAATGAAACACCACTCAAAGTGCCTATCTCTGGCTTTGTGTGTGACCTAGAAGACACATAACTGTAAAGATGATTAAGAACCTATTGAATAAAAATATGAATAATAAGAAATCAACCAATGCTGTAAATATGAAAATATATTCCTCTGCCACTTGTTTGCATTTAGAGGATTTCATATTTCTCCTCTAGCTAACAGACTGAAGCTGTTGCTTCTCTTATGCTGAAAGTCCCCAAATGCTCAACAAGTGAAATGACACATAACTGTAAAGATGATTAAGAACCTATTGAATAAAAATATGAATAATAAGAAATCAACCAATGCTGTAAATATGAAAATATATTCCTCTGCCACTTGTTTGCATTTAGAGGATTTCATATTTCTCCTCTAGCTAACAGACTGAAGCTGTTGCTTCTCTTATGCTGAAAGTCCCCAAATGCTCAACAAGTGAAATTATGTCTCCTCCTCAGTCCATGTTCACCGTATGATAACAGTGTGCCCACAAGGAACTGCTCGTATGATAATACAGTGTGCCCACAAGGAACTGCTCTTTCCCTGTGGCAGCAGAGGTTGGGGCAGATCCAATTTAATCTCCTGTATATATATAAAAAAAGAATTAAAAAAATCTCAGAATATTAAAAACTGTGCTTTGTGTTACCCATAAGGCTGAAAAAAAATTACATGGTAGGAGCAGTTCCACTGTCTGTGATTTCAGTAATGCTGTTTTGAAGTCAAAGACAACCACTGCAAGTGTAGTGCATCTCACTCTTTTATTCTTGCTGAGCCATAATATAACGCTGCATAAAATCTTTATGTCACAGTGGATCGTACTCAGCACAGAGCTATGATTTCCAACTTTCAAGTTTTCTCTTTCTTGTAAGATAGCTATAAAACACATTCGCTTCTGAAAAAGAAGGTGTCTGCGAGGAGGGCATCTTTTCTATAATCAAGCAAAAATATAAGGGAGAGGAATCTACTGGCAGACTACAAGTATCATATTGGTGATTTCCAAGTTAAAAGTTAATGCCTCATTATTGGCCTGATTTTGTAGGTATTTTCAGAGTAACTGGTTGTACTGGATCTGCTTGGGATGATGTTAATTTTCTTCATAGCAGCCCATATGATACTATGCTTTGTATTTGTAACTGAAACAGTGTTGGTAACACATCAATGTTTTAGCTATTGCTGAACAGTGCACAGTGTCAAGGCTTTCTCTGTTTCTCATTCTACACGCCCCACTCCCGGCACCCCGTGAGTAGTCTTGGGGTGGGCAAGAGCTTGGGAGGAGACACATAAAATTTTTTAATGTAAGGTAGTTAGACACAGCAGCATGCTGGGTCCATGCAAACAAACTCATTTTGTTATGGCCACAAGGGGAGTTAGAGGTTTGGAACAGGAATGAATGCCACACCTACAGAATGGAAAATTGCATCTTTCATAACAATGAGTCTGGAAAGGACTTTGTGGGAAAGAAATTGAAAACAGAATAATGTGGTTTACCAGCATGATGTCTTTGCAAAAAGGACTAGTGCCATTCACAGAGGGATAAATGGGGTAAGTAAGGTAATGTTTGTATTTAGCATGCGTGACACTACTAGTGGAATCATGCATACAGTTGTGCTGTTGCCATTCTTTAAAAAGTGTTGTCATTATTAGAAAAGTAGAGAATAGAATTTACATTTTTTCCCAACTATATAAAAAGGCCTTCTAGTGACAGATGTCAAGACCTTAATCTATTTATCTTATAAAAAACAACATAAAGAGTGACTTAAGGGCATAAGCACTTTCACAAGAGTAGCCATGTATAAAAAGAATTGTTTTATCTAGCAGGCAACAGCATAACAAGAACCAGCAAAGAGCAAAGTCAGATAAATTCAAGGAACACTCAGAATAGTTACTCATTAGAATATAGCATGAAGGGAAACAGCACAATTTTCATCTCTTGATGTCTTCAGGTCAAAATTGGATTTCTCCCTGGAAGATGTACTTCCATCAAACACAAGTTACTTGTTTAAGATAGAAGTAAATGAAATTTTATATCCTGTGACCTAGTTGCATTTCCCACTGCAAAATCAAAGAAGCACCAAAATTGTCTTGCTAGATATAAATAAGACTAAGAAAAGACTATCACGTCAGATCTGAATAATGAAACTATTTTTGCTTTTTGTATTGCAAAGCTACCCACCAGCTTCCCCTCGACTGTTTTCAATGTCATCTCTGAAACTAGCAATACAGAGTCTATTTGAAATGATATTATGATTTTTTCTTTTCTATTTGCATGTACTGAAAAGGTTTTTTTAAGAAACTGCTTCGTAAATGTTGTCCTTTTACTGACCCCTATGGTACATCAAGATTTCCTTCTTTTAATGGTTTGACCATAACTAGATGTTATATGGAATTAACTGATCTTAGCTTTCAGATTTTTAACAATTTAGTCAGATTTAATCAATTGTCACTCTGTTTCTTCTACTACAACAGGTCCAGTGCTGTTAAGCCTCAGGAACCATAAAGATGAAATCTAATGAACTTCCTAGCTTTTGTCACATGTCCTAAAATATGTATGTGTTCTAAATTATATAATAATTCACTGTAGCTGCAACTCATTAATTTGTTTAAGTTTTTAATGACACAGAAATTTGAGTTTTGTAAGTTCTAGTTAGTGCAACACTGAAGTGAGAAAGTCTGATGGAAAATTACCTGTTAGAGCTTAATTCATTCCTAATGCTTAAGGAAAAACTTCCTCTAATTAATGACAAAATCTTCTAAATTAGCTGGTTTTAGTGTCATAACAGTAATGGGTAGAATTCAACTTTGGGTAAACATAGGTGTCCTACACCATTGCTCAGCAATAAAAACTGGGGGGAAGGAGGAGTCTTTCCAAAGTAGCCATTGCTCAGAGACTTGCTGGACATTGGTTTGGTGGTGGGAGGTGGTCCTTTACATCATTTGGGTTTGGATTTTTTTTTCCTCCTTAACTTATTAAGCTGTCTTTATCTTGACCTATGAGTTTTTCTCACTTTTGCTTTACCCGCTGCTGCAGGGGGAAGCGAGCAAGGAGGTGGTGGGTGCTTAGTTGGTAGCCAAGGTCAACCCACCACAAAAGGGCATACAGGAAAACTAGTTATTGCCATTGAAAAGTGTAGCAGTTTGAACCCTCTTGAGAAAAGGAATGTTCTCAGTGCCTTAGCAATTGTATCTCCAAAAGGTGAGGGCTTCCAGAGCCTGGGGGTGATCCAGCTAAGGGAAGGGGAATTAGTCAGTTCTTAACCCACTTATCTCCATTGACACAAAAAGGGTAACTACAGCACCACATGTTGTTACCTAGAAGCAGACAAAAAGCCAAGTAGATTAATCAGTAGGGAACAGCAATTATCACTTTTTAGTCCCTGGGAAAAACTCAATAAACATCTAAGTATAATTCTGAATTGGCAACAATCCGTCAAACCAGGATGTTTGACCAAAATATTTTTAGGAAAATACTGACATTTTGCACTGATGCTGATAGAAGTGCTGTGAGGGGAGGTTTATCTACAGTTTGTCCTTAACTCCATTGACTACCAACTAGAACAAACCTGACTAATGGAAACCTAAGCACCAAACTCACACGCTGACGTCAAAATCACAAATGCCTAAAATTTGGTAAAAGAAATCCCATCCAAAATCTAAGCTTTTAAATAATTTCTTTGTAAAGAGGCTTATTTATCTTCATTACCTACACATATAATTAGCACAACCTAGGTGACTCTTAGGTGGTCAAAATCAAGTGAGATAAATCCCACCATTAATCAAGAAAGATCCACAGAAATATACTTTCCCAGCACAGTGATATGCTACAAACACAAAAATGTTTCTGAGTATATATATAACATGGTGTATAAAATATATGGTATGCATGGTATATATACTATATACATATACACACTATACTGCATAGTACAGAGAAAGGCCAAAGAACACCAGCCCAGCAAGGTTCTCTGATATTTTGAGCTGAGAGTCAAAATATTCCTGTCCGTCTTTATTCCCTTCTTTTGTTTTTGCCTGTATGCCACTTTATATTATCTACATATGAAATCCGGGCTTAAGCTATACATATATTAAATCAATGAATGCAGAATTTTAATACCTCAGTAATTCGGATTTAATACTGTGTCTTGTTAAAATCCACAGTTCAACACTACACTTAATTATAAAGAAAGCAAAAAGAGAATGTATGCCAAAAACCAGTTTGATATTAACAAAATACACAGAAAATCCTCATATGACCTTATTATCATATTTTTTTTAAAACTCCAAACACATGAGGCTATGAGATCAGGCACAAAACCCAGACTAGGAAACCAGTCTGGGTTAGGTTAATTTGATTTTACTCCCTGATGAAGGGGGTATCTTAAAAAACTTGTAATCTCTACTCATTTCTTTAGTTATGCTTTAATTTTAAAATGATCCTTGAATATTGTATTGTCAGGTATTTTAAGAAATTGCTCATAATTCCAAAGTTTTTAATTAATAAATTTTAAAGACCTAATCCTGACAGTAGCCAAATTCCCTTAAATCATTCTGTTAATGTCATTCCCATTTTAAATAACAGCAATTTATGAGTAACCAACACTAGGCATGTTCATGTCTGAATTGCTTTATGAACAACTACAGCTTCACAATTACATAATTTGAATAATTGCATGTGCCAGTAAAATGGGAATTAAGATAGCAATTTTTATATTTTTACAAAAAAGTTGGCAAATAATTCAGTGTAAGATGCAAGTATGCTTTACACAGGCACTTTAGTTGTCACTACTCTTAAACAGAGTAGTAGTTCTAACTCTTAGCAGTCCCACAGATATGACCCCAAACTCCTACCCTTCTGCAGAATTAATCTGTGGGTCTTATAACTTATTCATATAGGTATAATTACAACAGTTATAATGACAGCTATTAACCATCATTTGATACGTTTGTGGGTGTGTGGATGAGTGTGTTGCCTTCAAATGTCAGATAGTGAACGATTCACATTTTCTACAAATAGCAGACGAATGTTGCCCACTCTGTACCTTGCCTCCCACGTGTCCCATCCCACTCTGTGGGTTCTACTGTCTATGGTCCAGGGGTCCAAGCTTTGGAATGGCCCAGCTGAGTATCCTCAGTTTACACCTCTGAAGAAATTGTTAGGCTGTGAGAAAGACTAAGGAGAAAGTTCATACAGTAGCATTGTGCAAGGTAGGAAAGGTAAAGTTAGAGAGATACTAGTGTTGGAGCAGAGATCATTAGTTTTTCAAGGACTGAAAAGGAAAAACACCACCGTGGAAAGGTATAAAATTATAAAGAAGAAAGAAACCTGGAGAATTAGGTAGAAAATTGCAACTCAGCAACTTGAGCATCTGTTGCAGAGAGCAGTGGAGGATGACCATACTAGCCACTCCTTCCATCCTAGCTATCTTTTTTGTGAGTGAGCTACTAAATACTTGCTTTATGCTTTTAAATCATATGTGTTCTGCTTGCAGAGTATCCTTACACATGGCTAAAAAGCATCTGAAGAAAATGACCCTGATGAGAAAGGTTAACAAAGTACCTTTTTTTAGGGTGTTTAGTGATAACAAGTTATGTGAGTCATTTAATCAAACTTTAGATGTCTGTAATATAGACATCTTCAGTAGACAAACCTGAGCTAGTCATTCCCTTTTGAGTCAAGGGAAAGAAGTAAGCAATTTCAGGGTACAATTCAACTGACCTATTTTAAACATCCATCTTAGGAGAAATCAATAATGCCTTAGAAGTACCTCCTTTTCTCACTGTTGCCTAAAAAGGGGCCCTAGAGGATTAGCATAGATGTAGATGTATCCTTTGAAGACATCTGTTTTCAGTTAGATGACCTCCATTCAGTATATCTAAATTTGTATGGTTTGCCAAAATCAGCACATGATTAGTTCAGCTCTCTGTAAGGACAGAGAGAGATTCAGTGAGAAACCACTAAAGCTAATTTTCAGACAGATGATCTTTCATTTTTAATAGATGTTTCCTTATCTTAAAGCTTTCTTAAACAACCAAGTCTAGTAATAAGCTCAGTAGTTAGATCATCACATAATTTTACCTATTAGTACCTCAGGAAATTACATATTTTCACTCAATCCATACTAAGAAGGCATTCTGAACTTTTTACTTCAAGTGCTCTCCTTTATCTTATCTTATAACCCTTTCATCCGATGACAGAACCTAATTTTTCAGGCTTTGCTTCCTCACTTACCATCCTCTTACTGCTATTTGAGTACCCAACACCATGCTCTCAACATTAACCAGATAAGAGGATGAATCATATAGCAGGTTTGCTGATCAAGTAACCATACACTGAAGGTAATCATAAACTGGCTAAATATGTAATGTATCACAGAGACCTTGAATAAATATGTACACTGCAGCACTATAAATCTTACCTGCGTGTTTAGACATACTCAAGAGTTTCCTTGATCACTTAGCTCTGACTCTGGTAAACAACATATGGTAACTGTGATAGAGTATATTTTCTGTAATTTAATCCTTTTATGTTATTTCCTATGGGATTAGAAACTTCAGGTTAAATTTAAAGGTGACACACAAATGTTGTAAATTACACACATCAACGTAAAAAAAGGTGTAAGAAGCAAAAGAACTCAGAATTTGGCCCCATGGTTATTGTCCTCTGATTATTTTAAGCATGTATTTTAAAACAGTGAATATTACCATACAAAGCAGAATCTGGACTGTTTTGATTTCATTACCCAGGGAAAGCTCTGAGAATGTTTCCCCAGTGCAGCTATTGTCTCTAACTGATGCCCTTCCTTGATGGTTCAATGGAAAGGCTAGAGGGAAAAGAACAGGGTTGCACTGACCATGCATAGTCTTCCCCCGCATCTACCTTTTGTTCTGTTACACAGTGAGGAAGGCTTACTGCTTCAACTCCTAACTTTTCAATACCTAAATACTTTATTTCCCAAAACTTTTTATGAAAATGCAGTCTGAAATGTTTTATTTCTTTTGGGTGTGTTCAGACTGTTTGGGCTGAAGTCAACATAATTAGGCCCTGGCTTAATCCTGAGTTTCACTTCAGGATGTGGAAAACTATGGGACATGACATGAGAAGCCTCTGGTCATAACAACACAGTGAAACACCGACAAAAGTTACAGATCGCGCCAAAAGGGCTGGCTGGACTTCACAGGTGATAAATGTGGAGTGACATAAGAGACCACGAAACTGCAAACTGCACAGGTACTTGGAGGGGGGCAATGGACCTTTTGTGCAGTACAGTCTTGCAAGGCCAACAGCAGCTAGGTAACCATATGAATAATGTGTAAGGCCGGAAGGACAAGGTAACCATTTGACCAGGGCTTTCTGTGGGAACCTGTGAGGCAGCCCCGAGCTTGATCACCACAACCTAATGACAATAACCCAAATCTGTCATTCAGACCATACCACACAAGTCAAACCTTCTGAAGTCAGGAGGTCCTGGTGAAAAAGAGGATGCTTTCATCACACTAAAACACCTGGATGCATGGATTAAGCATCCTGTGAACAGATTAAGCACCGGTATCACTGTGCCAGGGCCATTCCAGGCCCAAAGGCATCTGCATCTACTCATCACTTCCCGACACAGACTTCTTAAAAGAACACTAATGCTAGTGCTTCGTTAACACTAGTGTTAATACTAGCACCTTACTGCTCTACTACCGTGAATGTCATTTTCCCTCAGACCAACTCTGTGACTCTGCTTTTTCCTCATCACACAATCACAGAATCACTGAGGTTTGCAGGGACCTCAGGAGATCATCTAGGCAAACCCCCTTGCTCAGAGCAGGGTCACCTAGAGCAGGTTGTTTAAGGCCTCACTGTCCACTTTTCTACTCATTATTTCCTCAGTTTATTAGTGAGAATGTTATGGAGGATGATGTCAAAAACCTTGCTAAGGTCAAGATAGTCAACATCCACTGCTCTTCCCTTGTCCACCAAGCCACTCATTCCATCATAGAATGTTATCAGGTTAGTCAGGCAGGATTTCCCCTTCAGAAATTGTTCATGCTAACAACTTCCAATCATTTCCAGTCCTGGAAGTGGTTTCCAGGATTATATGCTCCTTCACCTTCCCAGGGATCGAGGCGAGGTTGACTGGGCTGTAGTTCGTTGAATCCTTCTTCTTGCTTTCTTCCAGTCCTCAGGAACCTCCCTCAGTCACCACAGCCTTCCAAAGATAAGAGAGTGGCCTTCCAATGATATTGACCAGCTCCCTCTGCACTTATGGGTAAATCTCAATTAGGTCCCATGGACTTAAATCTGTACAATTTGTTAAAAGGTTTGCTTTCCTTGTCCTTCTCTATTGAGAGTAGTTCTTCATTGCTCCAGAATGTGTCCTTTTTTCAATTTTTTCTTCACGCAGTCTGTAAAAAGATTTGTTTATAGCAAAATTGATACTGTAAATCAAAGCAAGCAGGAGCCTTCCTCAACGCTTTACTGGAATTTATTGTTTCACCTCCTTCTACCTACATTCAGACATCAGAAGGTCCTAGACAGAAATGGAAGAGAGTACTGAACTGAAATGAAGGAACAACACGATTACAAAGCTTCCCTCCTCTTTCATCTCCCTTTGCAGCTTTTGCCTTTGCTGTTTCATGCTTCTGATGACTTAAATGTTTTGAAATGATTTTTTGATCATTTGGTCGAGGTCCACAGTCTTTGATGTAGCTCTTTTCTTGAAATTTCAGTTTAGTGTACTGATGCTTAGAAAAGATCCATTGTTCGACAGGCTACAACATATATATAATGGTAGTTAACAGCATAGACTGTATTCATTTGTAAAATGAGGGGGTTCTTTGTAAAACAGCTAAGCTACAAACACTAAATGAACTTTAGTCTGAGAGAGAAGTCATGAATGTTTTGTCTCCTTGAGCTCAGGTCATTCTGAACTTCCTGAATTCTTTTGGCTAAATGATCTAACCAGTTTTACAAGAATGTCCTACAGATGCTGCAATACAGTTTATTGCTTCACAATAAAATGAAATAAAAATTAATGCTTTTTGATTCATTATCTCTCGAGAACAGTTTTCCTGGGACGGTGATGAAAACTCCTTTTCTAATCTCTCTGAAGAAAATTGGGAGCTGGAACAGATAAAAGCTTTTGTTCTCTATTTAATTTGAGTACTTTGGTATGTTTTCTTTTAAAAAAATATGTTCAGAGACTAGAGTTCTTCTTTTAAACACCCTGGAATATTGTGAATTGTTTCAAGATACTAAATAACAGTTACTGTAGAGCTAAAACTCAGTATAACACATTGCATAAGATAATAAGTTTTCCTTTGAAGCAAAATTCATCACCAATTCGGGAATGACTACATCCTAATGCCAGTGAGATATGGAGTGGGCAAGTATAAAGGAAGAAAACAGCTAGATCAGCCAAAGTGTTTCACTTTACTGAGGTTTTAAAATTTTACTAGCCTTCCAACAAATCACAACTCAGTGTTAAACATCTGCATTATATTTTGGTATCCTAACGTGGTTTAATTACAAAAAAGGCATAACCTCCTGCAGGAGTCCTGCTTGTAACTGCTAATGAGCAAGTGGCAATAAACTATCCTTTATAAATCAATATGTGAGAAATTAAATATGATTGCTTGGACTTGGTTGGCCCCATAGCTAATGGTACTATAAAAAACATGATTAATTAGAAAGATGTTTTAGAAAGGTTAATTAGTTTATTTTTAAAATTGTCTGCTGAGATAATATGGTGGCTAAAAAAAATCCTGCATCACTAATTAGCCAATGATTTTTCTGAAGATTCAGAATAAACCTATTTTGGCCAACAACTGTAGCTGACAGATAAAACTGTTTATTCATCAACAACGGTTTTAATTGGTGGCATTTTTAAAAATCTCTTCTCAGCTTTAGTTATTGGTGTAGAGTTATGCAAAGAGAGGGATCTCATGGATCAAGGAAATGAATCCGTGATGTTCTCGATAGGTATGTAACAGATGAGTTTACAGCTGTGAAGGCCAAGGTAAACCTATATAGTAGATGATTTGCAAGGTTGATAAGAATCTAAGCTGGATCTACTTGGACAGAAAGATGGAGAAGGACCTGTAAGGTTTATACAAATCTTGGGTGTATGAATAAGTTAGGTGCTTATAGTCAAAGAGAATATCTCTGTTATAAATTTAAGTGATGGTATGTTAATGCTATTGTCTGCAGAAGAAAAATAATTAACAAAGTCATCTGAAGAGTGAGAAATACCTCAGATGGCTATGCCATACGGCAATAACTGAATGAGGGGTTGCAAATGCTCCCAAATATCTAGAAAATCATCAGAGTACTAAAAAGTGACCTTTAAAAAGGCAGATAATTTTGTGGATACTGTTGTCGTTTATCCTCAGTCAGCAACTGAGCACCACACAGTCTTTTTGAGACAGTGAAGAGTCCTGTGGCACACTTTTTCAGTTCAACTGCATATGGTGTGAAAAATAATTTCCTTTTGTTTGTTTTAGTCATTGCCTGCATAGTTTTATTCGATGCCCACTGTCGTAGTTTAATCTCAGTCGGCAACTAAGCTCCACGCAGCCGCTTGATCACTCCCCCCCACCCGGTGGGATGGGGGAGAGAATTGGAAGAGCACAAGTGAGAAAAACTCGTGGGTTGAGATAAAAACAGTTTAATAATTGAAATAAATTGATAATAATAATATGATAATAATAATAATACACAAAGCAAGTGATGCACAGTACAATTGCTCACCACCTGCCGCCCGATGCCCAGCCAGTCCCCGAGCAGCGGCCCCCCCTGGCCCGCCTTCCCAGTTTATGTACTGAGCATGACGTCCCATGGTATGGAATGTTTCTTTGGCCAGTTTGGCTGTGCCCCCTCCCAGCTTCTTGTGCACCTCCAGCCTTCTCAGTCGGTAGAGCATGGGAAGCTGAAAAGTCCTTGGCTAGTGTAAGCATTACCTAGCAACAACTAAAACATCGGTGCGTTATCAACTTTGTTCTCATCCTAAATCCAAAACACTGTACCAGCTACTAGAAAAGAAATTAACTCTATCCCTGCCGAAACCAGGACAGATACAAATTTCATTTTCAGTGAACAATGGCATAAATCTTGCATTTTATACATTTCAACTCACTAAATGAATAAGCAGAAATTATCCACAGAAACATATATAAAACAATGCACCATATTTGTTATTTATAGCTTTTGTGAACTGTCTTGATCACTAACTAAAAAGATAAGAAGCAAATAAAATAAATCTGCAAAGTAGAATGACAGAAGCAGGGGGTAATCATAAAATGAACTCTGCAGCAGTTTCTTATTTTTTAGAACTGATTCAAATATTTAAATAGATTTGATTTGTACTAAAAATGAAAGTGCATTGGCTCATTCTAGACCAGGCTGTTTCTGAGTAAGGTCTTGTCTTCCCACACAAAAATTGTCTTTGACATATCGAAAAAAGATTTTTTATAAATTTTTCCTTAGTTTTTTTATAACGTGTTGGAAATATAGATTTCTTGTTTCTCTTGTCTCTGCCATCAACATAATTTAGCAATGTCAATTCCTTAATCTGAGGTTATATATTCCTTAATCTGAGGTTTGGTTTGTTTTTTTTTTTATTTGCAGTCATCTCTCTGATTTCTCATTACCTTTCTATTTCCAGTATTCAGTTTAGAGTAATGTTATTTCCATCCATCATTGTCTCTGCATTTTCAATTTTCCTCACAGCTTCTTGCAGTCTAGGGCCAAAGCTCTCAAATTCAATCTCCATAGAAATATTTGTTATTTGAATTGTATCCAACCATTTACTAATACTCACAAAGGGTTGGTTGTGGTTTTTTTTTTTCCTTTTTTTTTTTTTTTTCTTTTTAACTGAAAGCCTGAAATTGCCTGATAAATCCAGTCTGTATTTTTCAGTGAAGGGACATTAAACAAAGGCCTTTCTCTCAGTTAGTGGAAAGTTACAAATCAAGATGTCAAGTCATATAAAAATTAAGATTTACTTTTTAAAAGGTATCTGCCATGCTCATCCCTTCCCTCATCACATAAATTATAAAAGTGGAAAAATAAAATAGAAGAGGTAAGGAGAAGAAGCAGCAGTTCAAATAATGTTTTAGACAATGACTTTGTAAATATTACTAGAATCTGGATTTCTTGATTGTGTAGATAATTCTAAACAAAGCAAAGGTCTACCCATTTATGAAAAAGCTGCCTGTGAGTAAAGAGTCTAAGCTGATAAAAGAGTTAGAAGCCCAATAAACAGACACTTGTAGGTTGATGATACCAGAGAATGGGAAAGATGATGGTATCAGAAAGAAGAATTTCAATAGCAAAAAATGCAGGCTAATCTACTCAAGCAAAAAGCAATCTGAAACCTTCTGAGTGACTTTACAGTGAAAGTAGTGTTCAAATACAATTTAGTCTGCACCAAATGGGCTAATAACACATCTTTAACAAAGTGAGGGAAACTCAAGAGGACTGATGAAACTATTAGAGTTCACAATCTCCTAAAAAAGTTTGCAACTGAATGACTCTACATCATTGCCATTCTTGGAATTCAATAAAATATTGTAGTTTGAATTGAATGTTTTGTCTGCCAAAATCTAGAAATCTGTGAGTCTTGTTTTGTAGTGCATACTTTGACAATACTGAGGCAATATTTAACGCCAAGAACATTTTTGGTTGAGTGGCAATTCCAAACAAATAAAAATATTCTTCTTTGAAATAAAGCCTGTTCAAGTTTTCAGAGAATCAAAAAGTTGAATAAAATGTCATGCAATTAAAATGAAAAAAAAAAAAAAAAGACAAAATGAGGTGGTTTTCTGTGATCTGGAGCATTTGAGAATGTTCAATTAAAAAAAAAGGAATTTTGTAAATTAAAAAAGGTAATGAAAATTAAACAAATAAAAATATTCTTCTTTGAAATAAAGCCTGTTCAAGTTTTCAGAGAATCAAAAAGTTGAATAAAATGTCATGCAATTAAAATGAAAAAAAAAAAAAAAAGACAAAATGAGGTGGTTTTCTGTGATCTGGAGCATTTGAGAATGTTCAATTAAAAAAAAAGGAATTTTGTAAATTAAAAATGGTAATGAAAATTTTAATTGCCAATATTTAGTTTTTTCTCTGAAATAAATAATTTGGAAAAATCCATGTGGGTGACCAAAATGTTTTAATGCCATTAAAACTTTTTTTTTTGTTTTTGCATTCTTGATTTTTGATTCTGACAAAAATGTTTCCAAATTACAGAATTATCCATTTAGGATGTCTTCCTTAGTTCTTTGCTGAGAAAACACATCTTGTACAGAACGTGACAGCTTTTTATGTTAAGGACATAATTTATTTTCATCAGGTGTTCTTTATTACAAGATTGGGTGTTGGGTTTTTTTGTTTATTTGTTTTGAGAAGAATTAGCTTTTAACTGCAGTCCTCTGCCATGTAAAAAGCTTGTTCCCTATCCTCTTCCCTTGCCCCATAATAAGATCACAGGTCAACATTCCTTGGGCTTCAAAGAGGAAATATTTCTTGCCTAAGGAACTAATTTCTCCTGTTCATACACTGGCATTGGGTATTGACTTATGGGCACAATTCAGGCTAAATCTCCACATCCAAATAATTATTTTAACGTGGGAAGGATATGACAGTCACCTTTTTTATTTTGAAGGGTTAATAAATGGATTCCAATGTCTCTCCAATGGTTGACTGTAAAGGGATCTCATGGCAAATAGATGAGTTACGGTAAACATATGATAAACGGGTTTTTTTGTCCAGTGGATCCCACGTGATGAATTTGTTCTGCCATCAGTGAGACAGACAAAGAAAAACACTTCCTGAAAAGCCAGGCAATTGCTTTGTACTCTGTTATATGTTATAAATGTGCTTTGTCCTGCCTTCTAGCTGCATTACTCATTAATTGGTTTACTGCAGTCTTACAGTTAAGATCATTTAATATCTGGTGTAATGCCAAATGATGATAACTAGAAGAACTCATAACTTTTAATACCTTTCATCTGTGAATGTTCCCTATTTAAGGGCTACAAGAATACAACATAATGGTCTCATGAAAAAAAAAAGTTCTCTTTCAGTATTCTTACTTCAAATTCACTTGTTCTAATTTTTGAAAGCAGATGAAGGATTGACTCTATACAGGAGAACTATATCCATAAAATGAAGACTCTTACTTCCATTTCTGGTCACTCATAGAAATGTCTTTATAGATTTCTTGATTTGGTGAAATTAACATGAATAGAGTAATTCCAGTCTGAATATTTCAATAGATGTTGCTTATGAAAAAATAGATTAGCTTAATTGATTTTCAAGCTAAATAAACAAAAATTAAACCTGCAAACAATGTGATACAGCCATTTAGCATAAGCTACTTTGGGAATACTGCAATGCAAGTATTAATAGATGTAGTACTTAGACATGACATAATGCAGGACACAAAACTGAGGAAGTGCAGGACAACTTTCAAGATTTGGGGTCATAGGATCTTACATTTTTATTCAACAAGCAGTTTTCAGTTTAACCTTTCCAGAGAAAAGAAATTTCCTTATCTGTTCATGTTATAATCTGTGCAACAATTAAATATGTAGAGATGAAAAAGAAATTTAAAATTGCCATTTTTAAAGGAATCATGGCAAAAAGATACAATACCAAAACCTTCAGTGGATGGTGCAGGAAGCTTGATAGCTCACAAAGCAGAGATTACCTCAAGGATATTATTCATGATGGATCTATTTTGTCAGGGAATTGAACTCATGACCCAAGTATTAGAAAGTGCTGGGCTTACCTATTGAGCCACAGAAAAATCTCATTTGCTGTCAGTAGTAGTCCTTTTAAACTCAGCTGGGAAAGCTTTCAGCCAAAGGGCCTTCACCTTGAAAGGGCAAAAGATTAAACTGAGGATAGTATTAAATGGAAAAATCAATGACAACTAGTTAAATAGAAAAGGAAACTCTCAAATGAAGATAAATAATTGGCCAAATTCATCCCTTGTGTATCTCAGTTTTCTTCATTAGAGACACACTAGGGCTAGGTTTGTCCCTGTGTGCAGAAAAGCATGGAAGAGAAACAACTCAAAAAGAGTACTGGATAATATGACATGGCAAGTAGTCACCAATGGAAGTACTGAGGTTAAAACTTGCTTCATAACTGCAGATTGCTAAAAAGATCTGAATTATCCCTATTCTAACCTGGAAAAATATGAAGCAAGGGTTGTGCAGTAAGGGTTGCTTGTTGTATCATAAGTTATGGATTCTTGGAGCTGCAAGTCAAAGAACCCATAAGATGAGAAGTAATTCTTAATTTAGTTCTAAATAGTTCAGAGAATCTGAAACAATAAAACCACCATTCTAATTGTGACCACAGTCAAATAAATTCAAGGTTTTTATAGGAAAAAAAACCCCAAAACTAAAATTTAAGTATATTAAAAAGCAAACCTACAAAATAATGAATAA
>NW_008796221.1:1104864-1126865 GCF_000699145.1 Aptenodytes forsteri | reverse complement strand
GAAGAAAGAAACAAAGGAAAGAAGGAAGAAAGAGAGAAAGAGAAAGAGAGAAAGAGAGAAAGAGAAAGAGAGAAAGAAAGAAAAAAGAGAGAAAGAGAAAGAGAAAGAGAGAGAAAGAGAGAAAGAGAAGAGAAAGAGAAAGAAAGAAAGAAAAAGAGAGAAAGAAGGAAGGAAGGAAGGAAGAAAGAAAGAAAGAAAGAGAAAGAAGAAAGAGAGAGAGAGAGAAAGAAGGAAAGAAAGAGAAAGAAAGAAAGAGAGAAAGAAGGAAAGAGAAAAAAAACAACAGCTAGCAAGGCAAAATGCTTGCAGGAGACACAGAGATTGAACATATATGAGAAATAGCATATAATACACTTGTATCTCAAAATAAATTATATAAGAAAATAGAATAAAACCAGAATATTTGCAAAACATTGCAAAGACGGTAAAGAAATAAATAGATGTATATAAGCAGTCAAAATAATACCTCGAGAAGAAAAATAATATGTGTGTAACTGTACAACAAGTTAAATTTAAATCCAATATGGAATACCTAAGAACATTTTACAAAAGTTCCAGAGGCCTAAAAGCTAATATTTTTTCCAGAGCTATGAGAAATAAGAACATTTTCAGGAAATTGAAAAGAGGCAATCAAACTTAAAATAGCAGGAAGACAAAGACATTGCAATAAATCTAAATGAAGTATTTACATCAATGGTCTTTATAGAGGTGGTCTCAGATGTTCTCACATCAGGTACATTATTTATGATATGAAATGTTGAGGAAAGGTCTCAAAGATGAACAACATCAAATCACCAGGACAAAGAGTATTTATCCAAGAACTGTAAAAAAGTTGAAATCTAAAATTGCTAACTATTAACCATTGGTATAGTCTATAGCTTCAGTGGTAAAAGACTAGAATGTGATGACATTCTTTGAAAAGAACACCAGGACTGACACTGGAAACACTGACTAGTTTGTCTAGCTTTCATAATAGATGTCTTGGTAGAAACTGGCATGAAAATTGAAATTGTAACATCAGGATATTTTGGAAAAAATTCAACTTTTTTATTTTTTTGGTCAATATGCTTCACAAATCCATTAGCAATCTGTGAAACAGTCAATAACTGTGAATAAAAGTAACCTAGTCAGTACATCATATTTTGATTTTCAGAAAGCTTTGACAAGGTTACTTGCCACATTCTGAAAGAAATAAAACTGATGTGGGATAAGATAGATCATTTTATGTATTAATGACTCATTAAAGTAGAGGAAGAAATACAAATAAATGGTAATTTTTCAGTTGAGGGTAACATTATGGAATTCCCCATCCTCAGGGACCTGTGCTTGCAATGTAAACTCTTCAACATATTCATAAATGATCAAGGAAAAGGGAGTGATTAGTGAAGTAGCAAAATTTGTAAATGGTAGAAAATTATTGAAGATGGTTAATTTAAAACTGACTGTGAAGAGCTGAAAAAGAATTTCATGGTACCGTCTGATTAAACAAAAACAGAATAAATGAAAATTGGTATCAGCTAATGTAAAGTAATATACAGAAGAGAAAAAAACCACCCTAATGATACGTATGCAGTGACACACCAAATAAGTTATTGTCACTCAGAAAAGCAAGACTGAAGTGAATAATTCTTTAAGGATGTCTTTTCAGTGCTATTTAGCAGCCACAGTGACAAACAAAAAGCTGGGAATTGTTAGGAACAGAACAGGAAGCAAACCAGAAAACAGGATTAGGTTACTGTATAAATGGATGATGTCTTCATGTACTGGGTGCAATTCAGTGTAAAATTCTTGTTGTCCAGTCCCAAAAGAGATATAGTGGAATTAGAAAAGAGACAGAACAGGATGATGGGCTGAAGAAGAGATTACCAACTCTTCAACCTGGAACAGAATGGTGGGTAGCAGTCTATAAAATCATGAATGGTATGAAGATACTGGGTTCGCTATTTTTCACAACACGCAAACTAAAAGGTACTAAATGAAGTTGTCATGCGGTGGTCTAAAGTAAATGAAAGGATATTTTTTTCACACAGTTTATTTAAGATGTGAAGTTCAAAAACAAACATGTAAAAAGGCGCTTAGGCAAACTAATAAAAAAA
The DNA here is from genome assembly GCF_000699145.1 of Aptenodytes forsteri. NCBI lineage: Eukaryota > Metazoa > Chordata > Aves > Sphenisciformes > Spheniscidae > Aptenodytes > Aptenodytes forsteri. Next base: position 1,124,769 of record NW_008796221.1, on the reverse strand, counting down.
ATGCCCATCTGTGGCTCATCTAGATGCAAAGATTCACAGAGTCCCTCAACCACTGACAGCTGAGATTTGGGAGAGCATAGCAGAGAAGGTTTATCGTATACATCTGCTGTGTCTTAGACTCCATGGCCCGGATCCAACCAGTCTAACTTTAGGCATTTGTGTTGGCTTAAGTTCCTATATATGTTCCTGTACAAGAAATAAAAAGGAAAGGTTTGAATTGAATTCTAGAAGTATATATTCCTCCTCTCATTCTACAGAAAGCCTGAAATTATTTAGGTTGTACTTTCATGATGTAAAATATTTGGCAAAAATAACAACATCTTTATAGGCCCACCTTCTCTCCCAATATTTTGCTACTCATTCCTGCCCCCATAGTGAGGCAGACCTCAGCTGGGCCCTACACAAACATTTGTAGCTTGGGGTTGGAAATCAAATCAAGGTAGTGTTCGAGCTTGAAAGAGCCTCACACTTCTTTTTTTTTTTCTTGAAAGTTACAGCAATTCCACATTGTTCATTGTTCACAACTCATCCCATGAAAGACTAGAGTCAGAGCAGCCTAGAGGAAAGGCCGTAGTTACAGCATGGTGCTGGAACGAGCCAGGTTGTGACAATAACTCTCACTATGAACTAGAATTTTCCAGCATGGTGCTGCAAAGAGCCAGGTTGGAAATATCTTTGTTCTGTACTGCCATCCAATTCTTTATAGTATAAAACCATAGCATCTAGCACCTCAATTGGATGAGATGAATCATGAATTCAAAGCTTTTCCTAAATATTTACCATATTCAGATGTAGGACTAATTCAAGCTAGACTACAAAAATGTCTGGTCTGACCCCCATGGGTATTCTCATTTAAGTGTTCAACTAATAAAACTGAAGTTAAAGGGGTCTGCAATTCTATTCTTGGAGTTGGCTGTACCTGTGATTTAATGGCTTTGGCCTACAGGCAACATATGGAAAGGACACAATGCAGCACAAGACCAATATTATTCACAGGGAAAAGACCAGACTGTGTCTCATTTGTAAGAGGTGTCAGATGTACTATCAATACCATTGTTCTTCCGGTCAGTGTAGACAGTCTGAGGTGTCGAATGGAAGCCATGGCTTGGTACAAATGTCTTGATTTTATTTTTCATTTTAAAATTTTCATATTGTTTTTTGTTTCTGATTATTACATGGTTAGGAAGAAAAATACTTCTTCAGACTCATTTAGGGTTGTATGCGTAAATTTTGTCCAAGATTATTTCCTCATTTATGTCTAAATTCTGTGAACACCAGGGATTTTCAAGAACAGATTACTATTTATCTGCAAATTAGCTTTATAAGAATTCAGATACCCAAATACCCAAGCATAAGCCTTAATAAAATCTGCCACTATACATATTTCTCATCAAAGAGAATGCACCAATTATCTACAAATATTCTGGACTGGCAATTATCAGAAACTTCTAGTTCATAGTGAGAGTTATTGTCACAATTTCTGGGACTTTGTTTTCTTTCAGAAAACAAATAACTTTATTCTATTCCTGTGCAACCTGATTCTTCCACTACATTGTGTCAACTTACATTTGGTTCCACTGCAGACTTTGATGTGATAATATCAGGCATAAGCCAATAGTAAGTGATGAGCAAGAGAGGTGAATGCTCTCCCATGTTAGGAACTACTTATATTATTCAGTACTGGAAAATTCTGGCTGATCATAATTGCTTGTTCTGACACCTCTATGAATTTAATATAAACATAGCAATATGTAACAACTGAATTTTAATTCAAAGTTATAATTCACACTTAGATATTCATGGGAGCTGTATTTTTCAAAAGCTGGTAATTATTCATGACTGATTCACACAAGATAGTTTGAATTTTAGAGTTTTGAATTCTTCTGGCTAATTTTTATGCCACTTTCTGTACCCCTGTAAATTGATGAGGTGGTTTTCCGTTTGTGTACAACACATACATACTGTACAATGGATCTAACAGATTTCATTCTCCCCTCAGTAGGATTTCACATTGGTAACTAAAAGAGTGTTTGTAGGAGTATTAACATCTGTTTTTAAATTTGAAAAATAAATGAAATACATTAGGAACTTAACCAATGAAATAAGAGAGAACAGATTTAACAGCTTGTTGATCTAATTTGATATTCAGACAAGCCTCCAGGGTGCCTTCTCTATTTTTAAGCAGAAATTAAGCTTCCAGGACCTAATGAACTATTCAGATGTGCCACTGCTAATGGATACTTGACTACAGAGGTACTTCAAATTTAAGAACATTTCCATTTCTAACTGTAAAGCTTTCTAAGCACCCCACAAAGGTTTCCAGATTTCAGAAAGGAAGAGAAAATTAATGTCTCATAAACTGCAAGGGAATGCAGACAACTGTGTGACAGCTCTAATACACATTGAACCACAAGAGCAGATAGGTGTTATTAATCTGAAAAAACCTATTAAACTGGATTTTAATAGTCATACACATTGTTTTGTGGTAATTAAGAGGCAACTTTTAAGATTAATGGAATATGAGCTAAAGTTGCAGTGGTTTTATATGTTTGGCAGCAGCGCAAAATGTTTCATCTGTAGTACTGTGTTTACAAAGGTTACTACAAATGTTAACCTTCATGACCTTTAAAAACTCAGACCTTTGCCAAACAGTAAGAGATGTTCAGTGACCAATTTATTCTTCAAGAATTTCAATATACTGAATGTGCTCCTGCAAGGATAGCTTATCTAACAGTACACTAGCACAAACCTGCAATGTAGCTGATCTGTAAGATTACAACATATCTAGGGTAAAGAAGCATGTTGGTGTATCATGCTCACAGTGCTGATTTACACTTGAAATTATGAGATCACAGAAATCATGTACGCTTGGACTGCTGGGACTCCTTAGGATTTCAATGACAGGGACAACCACATAAAAGATAATCAGAACATAAATAGTTATCAGAAACAGACTCTTCCCTATGTCTTGACCCTGGGCAATGTTCCTTTTGTATTATTCTCACAGCAGAAACCATCAGAAAGATCCCTGGGAATTATGTGAGCACAGAAAGATTATAGAATGCAATAATGTCAGTATAGCTTCCCTAGGAAAGTCTAAGTTATGGAAGAACTATGTCACTTCCTGCTGTGATTTTTTCAGGAACGGAAACAGACACAGAGTCCTCCAGAAGGAATGTAGTTTTCTAAGTTCAAAATTGTGCTCTTTGAACATAAGTTTTCCAGCAAGAGCCAAAAACCATTATCATTACCTAGGAGAAAACCTTGACTGTTTTCATTCCACATAGCCTTTGAGCAAACAGCAAGTATTCACAGCCTAGAATGAAGAGCACTTTTAATAGTGCTTTCAGCACTCAGAGAGAACTTACTGATCAAAGCAAGCTCTGAAGCTAGACATTTAATAATGAAAAGACCTGGTTTGCCTTAATACTTGTATGAGGACTCCATGAAAGACAGAGTTGATAAATCTTTCTCTAGCGATATATTTCCACAAAGAAGCCACTCTTCACTGCAAGTTCCAGAATTGTGAACTATGCCAACAGCAGCTAGCTCTATGCCTGACAAGCTATAATGCTTATTGAACAGATACAGTTATCATCTCCATGAGGCCCCTCCTAGCCCTGTTCCCACTCTACTCTTCCTTTTTGAGACAGCACCCAGGAGAAAGCTCTATTTCAAGCTCCAAACTTGAATGCGTCGATGCTCTTAAACCTTTGCTAAGGAGTTGTTTTTACGTATACATACAGATATATAAATTATATAGAAAATCTAGGCTAGACATGGATGGGCAATGTCAGCCCATGGCAGATACCAGGGAATGGCGGCAGCTGCCAAGTGGCTGGCACGGTGGTTTAACAATGTTCTTCAACATCTTCTTCAAAAGCCTGAATTTGCTGTCTCAGCACTGTCGCATCTCATCTGACTATTTCTGACGTGCACGTGGGTAAAACTAGCCAGGAGTGAGGAACTGTAGAATAACTCTTCTTGTTCATTCTCATTTTCCAGGTAAGGTAACTTGGGATTGGGCAAGCCAACATTAGGAAAACAGCAGCCTAACACAACACTCATTGTTTGGGTCTGTCATGAGGAGGAAAAAGAACAGAAATTGGATGCTGTATAGGGTCCATGCAGTACAAACACTATTTTGTAACCAAATAACAACTGTTCCTGTTATACTTTCCTCTATCTGCAAGTTTGTAAATTCTCAAATCCTGAATATTGTTGATTCAAAATGGTCAAGGCAGACAAGATTGGGTAGTGAGGAAGGGGGAGGCAGGGGAAACGGCTTGCTCAAACAGATCTTGGGCATGGTTTTGTTCTGTTGCTGCCAAGGACAAAATGATATTGAATTTATACAAAAGTTCTGTGGCTGGCCAGTGCTGTCTTAGGCTCTGATAAAACTGGTTTCTAGGCAGTGTTAAACCGCCTGGAAACCTTGGATGATGAGTCAGGAGTTTGGCCCTCAGCACACCACCAAAGACATGCAGTGGGACAAAATATCCAGTTTAAAAAGAATGCTCAGAAGGACCTCTTTTCATGGAAACTGAACAGCTCATACCTCAGCTGTACTGAGATTCAGATGTTAGGTCTGTCTTTAAGGTCCCACATGCCATCCAGTACCAGACTACTTTAAGACTTCTGGAAGTAAAAGTTAGTGCCAAACAAGAATCATTTCAGCAATTGCCAGAGTCCAATGCTCTCTAATGAGGTTCTTTTAGATATCCCACGAGGAGGTTTTAATATTTAAAACCAAGTTTACCTATCTGAGGTTATTGGACATTAGATGGGATTTTGACTCAGCAGACTGATACAGGTATACTGAAGTTTTAATATTTAAAACCAAGTTTACCTATCTGAGGTTATTGGACATTAGATGGGATTTTGACTCAGCAGACTGATACAGCAGTATACTGAAATCACAACACAAGCATAATATAGCAATTGCAATATACAGTTGAATCACAACACAAACATGATTGCTATGACTGGTGTTTATATGCCAGCCATCATGATGCTGGGATCTCCGGTCACTGGGAAGGAATCTGTGGGTTAAAGCCAACTCAAACCTCTTGCTCTTTTCAGAGTTAATTTTGTTTGTTGCTCCATTTTTATACTCTATGTTGGGCTCAGACACATGTATACTTCCCCCATATTGCTCTTGCTAGCTCAGATCCCCTTTGTGTTGTGCCTTCTTTCCAACAGCTGTTGTTACTCCCTATATTCTTCCCTGAGCTTCAAAAGCCCAATGCCTATGCCTATCTCCTCTGAGCCGCCTTCTGTTTGTGGGGGTGTGTTGGTTGGTCACAGCAATGTATAGTTCAGCTCCTTTCTGTTGCTATTCATTGCACAGTGAAGAATGCAACCTCCAGTAAAAGATGTAACTGTGGACACAATGGGGTGTAGATCTTACTTCAGACCAATAAAATGGCTTGCATACCCCTGATTTCAAGCAACTAAAAATAATTCTTGAAAAAGAACCCAAACCACTTTTTTGTTCACTTCAATTTTACTGATTTTCATCTTCCTGCTTGGTGGGGTTTTTGTTTTGTTTTTGTTTTTTTTTCCATATTGGGGTGAACCCAAACCACTTTTTTGTTCACTTCAATTTTACTGATTTTCATCTTCCTGCTTGGTGGGGTTTTTGTTTTGTTTTTGTTTTTTTTTCCATGTATTGGGTTGAGTAAAAATAGATCTACTGAAATGCAATATAATTGTTTGTGCTTGCAAAAGGATGAAGCTTCATTCATAAAAACCATGTCCTAGTACAGTGAAGTGAGTAAAGCACCCAGAAAATGAAGGCTGGAGATTTAGCCTGCAGGAAGATTAAGAAATATAGAAGACTATATGCACTTAGAGGTAGAAACCTTATCAGAAAAGCAAAGTTATTGTGAGGAGACTTCGGGTAATTAAAAGACATTTAATTTGAAAATGCAATAATGAATTCCGTAAGCAGTGGTGCATGATCTTCTGTAAGTGCTATATGATTTTAATGTTACTGATCACAGAGAGTTAGGTTACATTTCTAGTCAGAAAATATCTGTATGATCACATTGTGGAACAGTTCCTCAATTTGCACAAAGTGAAGACTTCAGTTTTTATTAGCTATGGCTCTAGCACAAAGGATAACCTTTGAGAAAAGAGCAAGTGATCAGCAGCAAAGGATGAACATAAAAATGTAGGTTTCAAGGGATTAATACAAGAAAACTTCAGGGATTCACCTGAAGGCTTCAGAACTATCTTGTGTAAATTGCTGAAAGGCTGTGAATAATATTGCATTCAAAAGATGTTCTGTATACCTTTGATCATGTACATTGTACATTCAATATACATGAAGAATTTAAATGCCAAGCCTGTAAAAACTAGGCACAAAATTTTGCAGTAATTTTTTTCTACTAAGTCTTTAAGCAGTGCAAGAACACCCACCTTTGTATACAGGTAAAGAAGGACAATAATTTTAGCCTAGCCTTGTCTCCATGGCTGATCATGACTTGCAGCACCAACCTTGCTACAGTTCTAGCACTCCTCTACATCTGTAAAACAGCTGGGCATTGTTAGATCCAAGGTACCAGATGGGATTCACCTCAGACTGTTGAAAGAGATGGACAATGTAATTGTAAGAATGCTGTTTATCACGTATGGAAAACTGGTAATCAGAAAAGGTCTGGCAACCGGAAATATTAACTTTATGTCTATCTTAAAAATGGGTATTAAGGAGGACCTAGGGAACTGCAAGCTGATCAACTTCACCTCACTCCCTGGAAAGATCCTGAGGCACATCCTCTTGGAATCCATTTCCATGTAAATGAAAGATGAGAAGATAATCAGGAGTAACCAGCATGGATTTAGGAAAGGCAAGTTGTGTTTGACTGCTGGGTAGATGAAGGGTGAATGGTGGATACCTCTCTTTTAGTAAAGATTTTCACACCATCTCCCTCAGTGCTATTATTTGAAAGCTGCGTGTATGTACTGAATGAGCAGACGGTTTAGTAAGTTGAAAATTGGCTGCACTGCCAGGCTCAGACAACAGTGATCAATGGTTGGGTGTTCATCTGGTGACCTGGAAAGGGTAAATACTCTGAGAGTTAGTACCAGAAGCCATAATGTTCAACATCTTCAAAGGTGGTCTCGGTGATCACACACAATGCTTTTGGAGAAAAATTGCAGATGACTCTAAGTTAAAGGGAGCCTGACCCTTCAGTCCAGAGGGACCTTGATAAATTTGTGGATTAGGCTAAAGTTCAATAAGAAAAAACACCATATCACCTGAGGCAAAATAACTCCATATGGTTGAGAGGTTACTAAGAGTTGCACTGGGTGCTGGATTAGATAGGAAGCAATAGAACAGTCTCACTGTAAGGCAGAATGCGTACTGGCTACATTAGAAGGAGCATGGCCAACAGATTGAAGGGAGTTATTATCCTGTCTACTTGCTGCTGGTGAGGCCTCACCTAGAATATCGCATCTAGGGGTCGCAATATTATGTGTAGAGGGCTACCAAGATCACCAGGGGCATAGATGATCTGTGAAGAGAAATTATTTGAGCTGGACTTGTTTAGTCTGGTAAAAAGCAAGTTAAGGGGAAATCTTAATAGCTGCTTGAAACAACTTGAATGGTATCTAAAAGATAACAGAGCCAAACTCTTCTCTGTTGTGTCAAATGACATACAAAGAGACAATGGCTATAAACTATGATTTGAGAGGTTTAGTTCAGACACTGTGAAAAAAAAACCAAAGTAGTTTATAAGGAAGGTAGTACTGTACTGAAACAGTTTAACCAGAGACGTAGTGGAAGGTCCTTCCCCGGGAGTTTTAAAAATGCTGCTACCAAAGCCACATCTGACTTAATCTATGTTGGACATAGTATTGCTTTCAGTGGAGGCTGGGCTAGATGACCTCCAGAGACCCCTTCCAACCAGCATATCTATGATTCTATATGTATGTCTGTGACTTAGGTCCTGGTCCTCTTTCCAATAGGAGTATATCACAGAAACATGTTGGATTATCACACAGTTTAAGTAGTTTGGTTTGCTAAGTATTACTTGGAAAGATTTGCCTATTTATTACTTTGAAGCTACTTACCAGGTGATTATTCAGACACCTGTGTGCAACAGCAGAGGCAACGCTGTGAGATTTTCCATTGCTCTGCTGTGTTCTACAACTTTTTTTTAATCCCTCTTTTCTCACACTGCTTGTGCACACATTTCCTGGACTCTGGAAAACAATGTGGGATCTTCCTTCCTAAAATCATTAGTATTTCTCAAATAGTGTATGAACAGATCCCCTCATGTTCTTCATGTGTCAGCATTTCAAGTTAATACAATTTTGTCATTCCTCAAGTATTTTTGAAAAATAATACAAACTGAAATCTGTTTCTAGTTAACAGTGTGGGCATCAACCTCTGATGAGGCAACCAGCCTCATCCTCTGGGGTCCTGAAGTCCTCCATGTTTCCTGCTCCATCTACTTCTTTTCTCAGTCTGTACAGAGGACTGACAACTAGACTGCTCTCTAGCAATACCTTAACTGGGAGATCCAGGTTCATGTCTGACACCTGGATCTGTTTACAGACTCCAACCATATCCTGACTCCATATGGGGAAAAACACAATGTACTCTACCTGTTTTCTTCCCTCCCTTGCCCATCCTAGAGTATTTTTGCTTTTAAAGGAATCCTGTGTTTGAACAATATTTTCTGTACATATCTACAGTTTCAGAGATGAGATCATCTTTGGTGTCTAGGGGTGCATATCTACCAGTGAAGCCAGATGCAGCTGTGGTGGTCTATTAAGGTAACACTGGATAAAGAGACTGATCGCTACAATGTCTGCTCTCTTATGTGCTATACCTGTGCAGACCACACGTTTCTCTGACACCATTTTAATTTTTGCCTTGATTGCCTGCAAATAATGTGGATAGTGCATCCAGCAAATACATTGGACAGGGTTTATCATAACCTGGGGTCAGTTCTCTTTCAATACCTCATGACAACTGTAGTGCAGAAACTATCAGAGAAAAAAAGCATTGCAGCAAGTACCTGTGTTCGATTGCTTTGTGTGGCTTTAACAAGAGAAAATAAAATGTGAAGTCTAAATCTCATCAGTAAATCTTATATTATTTTGTTGTTTTTTAACAAATAAGGTAAACATGAAAAAAACCCACATCTGAAGTTCTGTTACAGTAGTCTGTAGTTACCTCCTGACTATCCCTGAGGGATTCAAAGTACTGATTGTTTCTTAAGTCTTTTTCTTGCAAAACATTCAGTAAAAAATTAAATGAAGGAAAATCATCCAAGTTATTCATGGTTGATCCCACCAGCCAGCTTTGATATCATACTGAAGACAATGTTCACTGAGGGTTTTGATCAATATACAGAGTTAAAAAATGTAATTTCAGAAAGAGATAACTTGAAGGATATCAAAGAAAAAATAAATCAGGGAAAAGACTATTTGCTCAAAGACTGGTTGTGAAGGGTTGATCCTGCAAAATTCCCAGTAGGATCACTTATGTGGTTAAAGTTAAGCAGATGCTTAATCACTTCATTGGATCAAGGCCAGGTTGCTCAGCACCTTGTAGAAAATCAAATATATAAAGTGCCTGCAATAACTGTGTAAGTTAAGTAACTGGGTTAATTACTGCAAATCATCCTAATATGAAGAATACTCAGCTAAAAATATGATTTGATAACATTTTGGTGAAGAGATTAAAGGTAATCAAGTATAGTAACAGTAAATTTACAGTTAAAAAAATTCATTTCAAGTTTTGTGCCAAACGTATAGCTTTCTCCTGGTTAATTTTTGAAGTCTCTAGATTTTCTAATTGGACTTAGAAAAGTAATCTTGAAAAAAATTAATCACACTTTTTTACACAGATATTATAAGTGCTGCTACATTTTTCACTGAAAGGTAAGTCATGTCAGGTAAAATTTTACTCTAGACCAGAAATCCCAATGAATTTGAAAAGCTAATATACCATGACACGTAGAAAACATTTGGAAAAGATCAGGGAATGCACAGCTATTTAAGGAAAGAAAAAACAGCAAACAAATTCATGATAGAAAAAAACATGTTACACACTTAACTGTGTTACTGAATAGTCTTATTGCTCTTTTTCTACTTAAAATCCTTTTTATTTTAACTTAACCTTATGTATCTTTCACACGTTAAATAATGGTTATATGTTCTTCTTATCAGGGATGACTTCTCTCTTCTTTTTGTTTTCCAGGGATGGGCTAGTGTTTTTCAGAACATTTATACAAAATAAATGTGTGTTGTTCATGAAAATGGTGTCAGATTCAAACACCTTTAGAATTTTAAAATACAAGTCAGACATCCTTTATATCATGTAATCTGTCTTATAACATGGCAGAAATACAAATGAGCTCTCCTAATTATGTTTTTTTCCAAGATAATCTGCAGGTCAGATTCAGCCTCTCTACTTCCTATGAATCCTGGGCAGGTGTGTTATATAATGGATTTTGGTGCCAAGCCATTGCTGATGTAAGCAGCTCATCTCAAAACAATTGTCACCCTGAAGGAATGTTTTAAGACAACATTTTGGACCCAGAATAGCCTAAATAATGCCAAGCAGTAAAGAACAGAAAAAGCAGTCAAAATTGTATCTGACAGTATGGTTATCTTTACAATGCTTTTTCCTATGTGCTGTACTAGGCTATTGAAAATCAAGTATATAATATGAAAAAGGTAGCACCCTTCACCTCTTCCATGATATCTGCGGTGGAAGGTCGTGTGAAAATTACTGTGAACTCTGATTTTGAATGAGAAACCAATAATATCTGATAAAAAAGTTGTTTACATATGCAATGAATACATACTACTTGCAACAGAGACAGGCATTTGAAACCACACAATCTTAACTCATTGTGCTATTTTTCCTGTCACTTATGTCAATTAAAAGTTCATTTAGATATAGAAAATTAAGGTACAGGTATATAATGTAATAACTTTAGATTAGCCTTTTGAATTAGCAAATATTCTGCCATACCTACATGGCCCATAAACTTTTTCTTGTTGGGTAGTAGTGTCATAGAATCCATCTGTACAGGAATAAATGGAAAGACAAGCTATCACCAAAACCCAGTAAGGCTATGATACAAAGCTTCAATTAGCTGACATTCTGTGTTCCATTTTAAAAATAATATAATATAAGACTATCAGTATTTTCAAAATGAGACTGGAATGACCTTTATATTTCTGGATTAAATGGATTAATTCCTACTGTGGTGCTCTGGCTCTCACTCACAATTGAGCGGCCTTGTTATAGCTCCTATTTAAGTAGGTCACAATTTTAAAAAAATAAAAATTGGCTAGATTTAGAAACATTGGTAAGTAATGGGATTTTCAGAACTGCTAAGCCTCTGACACAGGTGAGTTCCCACCATCAGCAATTAAAAAAAAAAGTCAACATACTGCTGTCTACATGTGGACATAATAATAGACTCATATATCTTTAGACATGATTTTAGGCTCCTATATTCGAAAAACTTGGTCTTAATGATGCTATTGGGATGCTATTATTGGATTACAGCCTAGCCCATGCTCACCTTGAAAGAACCACTGAAAACCTATGGAAAACCTAATTACCACAAAAAACAGGATTATGACTTCAAGAAGATAATTATAAAGAGCAGATAAACTCCTGAGAAACCAAGATCCTATTTTCATGTAAATGTTACTACTTATAATGAGTGAAGAGAAAATGACCTGGAAAAACTGCAGAAAGACAGAATTGTTTTTAATAGCTTGTCTCCCTGAGTATGCTGTGACCTGTCTTATGATCTTTAGCTCCTTTGTTCTTTTCCTGCAGCGTCTATAAAAAAACAGTATTTATTTTGGGAAACTGAAACCAATAGCTCCTCTTTTTTTCTCCTGTCACAGTTAGCAAGCACAGCCCTCACTTACAGATGAGGGATTTTATTCATTCAACAAGTTGTATCATCCTTTAAGAGTTAGAAGGGAATTTTTCTTCAGTGAAAACTGCTTTTGTTCCTACAGTGTCACACCAGTAATTCAAACAGCTCAATGAAAGAAAATGCAGTGGCCTTAAAAAAGACACCTGGGTTGTTGGAATAAAGAAAATACATTGATTGTTCAGCATTCAGGCCTCAGACTGGAGCTGCACAAACAGAGCTGAGCACTTTCTATTGCTACACAGCACTGAGGGAGAGGACAGGCTTGGGGTGACTTCCAGGCAGTCTCAGTCTGAGCTGAGAAGAGCAAAGACTGGTGGGTCAAGCAGTCAGCCTTACTGCTTATATGGCATTAGCACGTGGAGCATTGTTTCATTTCATGAGTTACGTCTCTGTTTGACACGTCTTTAATTAGTAATGTAATACTGTTTTTAGGGAAACATTTGCCTCAGTAGAAAGTCTTTTGATATTTCTTTTTTGGCAGAGCTGGTAGAATTCAGCTATAGTCAGTGAGGAAAAAGAGTCAGCTCCTATACCCGGAACATTATCCTTTAGTTACTTCCAACTTCAGGTAACATGAATATAGAGAATAGTCAGACAAAATATTTCTAGAAGCTCTGTATTTCTGGCAAAAGAAGAGATCTGGATGCCACTATTCCTGCTTTCTGATTCTATGGATTCTAGTTTTTGGGCAAAACTATTGAGCAAATTTGACCTAATTTTAAAATAATTTCGTTCTGACACTTTATATGCACCAAAAAATATATTCAAAACTTACAGGTAATTCTTTTCTATTTATGTATTTTATATACAAGAACATTTAAGAAAAAGAAGTGGAATGAAATAATGTTAATATTTGCTCTAGAATAATTTTTTTAATGCACTTAAAGTTTAATTAGCTTCTACCTATACAATACAAATCCACTTTATAACAGCCATGTACATTGTTGTGGTTTAACCTCAAGTCGGCAACTGAGCACCACACAGCCGGTCTCTCATTCCCTTCCCACCCCGGTGGGATGGGGGAGAGAATTGGAAGAGTAAAAGTGAGAAAACTTGCGGGTTGAGATAACAACAGTTTAATAATTGAAATAAAATAAAATACTACTACTACTACCCCCCCGGCCAGCTTTCCCCAGTTTATGTACTGAGCATGACGTCACATTGGTATGGAATATCCCTTTGGCCAGTTTGGGTCAGCTGTCCTGGCTGTGCCCCCTCCCAGCTTCTTGTGCACCTCCAGCCTTTTCAGCTTCCCATGCTCTACCGACTGAGAAGTCCTTGGCTAGTGTAAGCACTGCTTAGCAACAACTAAAACATGGGTGTGTTATCAACTTTGTTCTGGTCCTAAATCCAAAACACAGCACTGTACCAGCTACTAGGAAGGAAATTACCTCTATCCCAGCCAAAACCAGGACATACATACACAGAGACAAAATGTCACTATTTCAGTGGCTGCCAAAATTTGTTTTGGTTTGGGTTTTTTTGTTGTTGTTTTAACAATTAAATTCTGATTTATGGGGGCACTGTAGTGAATCACTGAATTACTCTGAAAAGCTGCCCCATTTTATGTTTCTTAAGAATATCCACTTTGAAAAGTAAATTCAAAATCATTTTACGTTCCAAATTGAGTGACTGGTTGACAGCCTGATCAGCTGAGCTCTGATTCTTTTAAACAGATCAGAAGTGAGGATACACTTATTACCATAGAAAATGCTTAAGAAAAGAAACAGAGAAACAAGAGAGAAATTGTGCAGCCACTGGACATTTGCTAAAAATCTATAATGCCAACCATGGTTGCAGGTCTTCTTGTCATTAGTCTTATCCCTGATTTCTGATTATCCAAAGCACATAACAGAGGTAAGTCAAAACAAAGAAGAAAACAATGCAAATATACACAGAGTACTGGAAAATAATGGTCTCCAGAGCTTCAGAAATTTGAGGCAATTATCTCACAAATATTTTCTTGTTATCTAAATACATAAAAACAGTGAGCAAACTACTTTGATTTGCAGCTGCTATCTGTATCATACACAATCCACTTGCAACATCATACTTCAGCAAATGAGAAAACACTGATTTTTTTTTTTTTTTTTTTTAAAGATTGAAAGATGTAAATGCCCTCAGGCCTGAAACAGATACTGACAATGGGATGTCAGGATGCTTATTCCATTCAACTGGGTGTTTTACCATTAAGAAAGCATTTCGTTCTTTCCATAGACATTCACAACCACAGAAGCATGTTTGATATGGTCAGAACAACAGGTTTGGGTTATTGCCCCAATTAGACTGTGGTGATCAAGCTCAGGGCTGCGCCACAGGTTTCCACAGACAGCTCTGATCAGATAGTTGCAATCCTTATTATGCCCTTTACAATTCCTCCAACTCTTCTTTCTCCTTTTCTCCACCACAGTCTTATCCCAAATAAACAAACCGTTACCTATCGTTTTTTAACCCTTGGTCCCAGTTTTGTTTGCTACATCCATATCTGTTCTGTTATTTCTGATTTTCTGATACCCATTCTGGTATTTCTGACACCAATTCTGGTATTTCTGATACGGTTACCTAGGTCCTCCTGGCCTTACATGGTATTACTGCCATGGTTACATAGGGGTTGCTGGCCTTGTAAGGCCAAACTGCACAAAACATCCCCAATATTCCTTCATTTATGCTCTGATATAGTTATATAAATAGCATGCCTGGAGTAAGCATTTTTTTAGAACTGGGCATTTAAAGACAGTTTGAAGCTGCTATGCAGTTGTTAATCTCTTAATTGTTATGAGCAAATGGTGCATTTGAAGGATTCCAGAAGAGTGGCTATAGCAGTAAGGCCAAACTGCACAAAACATCCCCAATATTCCTTCATTTATGCTCTGATATAGTTATATAAATAGCATGCCTGGAGTAAGCATTTTTTTAGAACTGGGCATTTAAAGACAGTTTGAAGCTGCTATGCAGTTGTTAATCTCTTAATTGTTATGAGCAAATGGTGCATTTGAAGGATTCCAGAAGAGTGGCTATAGCAGTCTTGATAGTTTTCTAGAGACACTGAAAATAGCAAGCTCCAAGTAAAACATAAATGGGACTCTGCGTTTTCATAATTCGTTTCAAAATATCTTTTTCTTTGCTTTTTCCTAATATCTATTCCATACTACGTGTCTTGCAGATATCAAACTTACTGATGTGAATCCTGTTGAGCAGAAGCTAAATCCACAATGCACCATATCTCTAGTTACTGACAGTACAGAAAAAAGATAAATTTCATTGTGTAACTAGTCCTTCCACAGTCAAGCTTTTGAAGTGACCTGTTAGGATCAGACTGCTCCAGAACAAATCTCTGTTAATAATATTTTAGCTTCATCAGCATTTTCTGCAACAAAGTGCCTTTTATTTATTTTAAATCTCTTCCCCACCCCTTCATCTGTCTGACTTTTAGCATTTAACTTAAAAATGAACCTAAAATAGTTTAGTAGTTTGTCCATTGTTTATACAGCAGCCAAAAGCATTCATATGCACTACTTTACTCAATTAAAGATAATGAAAAATGTAGCATTTTTGAATTGGCATGTTCCAACATGTTTAATTTCAAATTGTTATTGAAAAAAAACCAACCAAACCCCAAACTTTTAATTCATCAATGTGCTTGTAAGACAATAAAGACCATTGCAGAGAAAAATTCTAGAACCTACTGCTGCCATAAGTAGATAAGATATATTACACAGGTGCTAAAATCTGATTAAAATATGTTGTTATGCCCTACATCAAACTACCAAAGATGTTTCATAATATTCACATCTTCTAGTCTTCAAAAGCTAGACATCCTATTCACTATATACAATCATTCTGACAGACAGTCTCCCTGCAACCACCCTGATACAAGGCCAGTATCACAGGCTGTTCCCTTTTTTAACATACCCTCAGCTGTACTACTTGCAGGCTTTTAAAATCACATCCTTCTTTCCCAGCTGGGTTTGTTAATTGAACACAGCTGCCTGGCCCTGGGCTTCCTGGACATTAAAAGGGCAGGTGCCATGCTATGCCCCTCCAAAATAATCTTGGTCTTCAGTGTGTTTTGCTGCTGGTCCTGTTTCAAGTAAGATTTAGCTTTCTCTCAAAGCAGTACTTCTATAATTAAACAGTGCTTCTTTAGACAAACCATGCATAAATAAACAGAAAAAAAGTTTTAGAGGGATGTTACTATTTATCTTTATTTTTGGATGAGGTGGTGGGCCCTTGATCTGGACAGTTACAGCCAGATGGTGTTTTGCAGTTGTCTAATACGAGATTTCACAAACCTATGCTGAGTATGATAGCTTGTACTTGGGTGAGCAATGTCATACAGAAACACATCCAGACTTTATATGAAGGCTTTAAAATATGGCATTATGTATAGCTGTTTCCACTAGTCCCTGGATAAACTGATAAAGAGAAGGGTCCATCAACAGTACTGAACTCTGAGTACTCCTACAGTTCTCAAATGAACTTTTGCTGTGGCCATTTGCTTGTCCCCAGCAAGTCTCACAGTTTTGATAACTTGAGTCGCTCTACAAGCAAGATGTAGAAATAAATTTTTGAAGAATCACCTGTAGACTCAAGAGACTGCTCTTTACCTTAATATAATTGTCAGCAGTGTTCCTTTTTGATTAACGTTGAAAGCATTTCTGGAGGTGCACCACAGGCCCTAAAAGCTCTGAGGGGAAAAAAAGTTGAGAAATGACAATTCTGAGCAAAAATTGAAGATAGATAGTGGAAGTTGCTATTTGCAGGGTCCATTGCTTAAAAAGATTTAAAAAAAAAAAAGGTAAATCTCAGATGGGCTGCAAAAGATACTGTAACACTGCAGATTTAATACAGCATTAACAAGCAACATTATACTTGGTTAATGAAAATTCTATTTGTGCTATGTTTCAAAGTTTCAAGTACTGTTTAGTTCATATGTGCTAACAAAGACTTTTTACATATGCTTGGATGAGACCTGAATAAATATTCAAGACTTTCAGTTCCTAATATCATAGAGAAATTAAGGGAGTCTTCCTAGTTTATCATGTTCAGTTTTCCATTGATCCAAATGCAGTTATTTGAATTTTCAAAGCTTCCTACTACTACACAATATTATATAAAATACCTGATAGAAAGTATGTTCAAACAGGAATATCTATTATGGCTACTAAAGCACAACATGTGAAGTTTCAAAAGTGTGTAAGTGAATAAATTTACTTGAAGATTTCTGTGAATATCTGAACATATTAGTGATTTATTGTGCCCTTGGAAGGACAAAACTGTAATTTGATTGAAACAGTGTCTCTTTCTTTAAAGAAAGAAAATTATCATGGAGCAGAATATTAATCATGTTTTACCTAACAATTGTTAGCTTCATTGGTATTTTGCCTACCAACAATCTTTGAGCCTTCAAAGAGATGACAAATTATATACCATTGATTCTGGTTGTTGCCATTTGTAACTGACACATTGTGAAGGTAGAATTAATCATTTGATTGATTTAGATTTGTTTTAACAATGGAATTTCAAACGGGGTTGTCTCTGTTTTCCATGGAATGATTTTGTTTTACCTTATAAACTGTTTTTCATGCCAGCAGAGATCATTTACAATTTAACATTGACTCCTCCACCTTTACTTTCATCCATATTTCATTCTTTTCTTCTACTGACTTTCTTTTCTTTGTTTTCTTAATCTTAATTGTATGACGCTGAAACTGAACATAGTATCAGTGTGGAATAGTGACATACCCATAAAAATGGTGACTTTCTTTAAAGAGTTTTTACTTCCTAGAAACTCAGTTCTGTCTTTCTGTCTTTCAGTGCCTGGTGTGTTAACTATTTCCAGCAGCTATTCCACAGCTATTTCATATAAAGACCTTTCAGGGAAAACAGAGAACCTTGTGGTTTTGCTTTGTCCAATAAATAAGAGTAATCAATTTCTAATAGCTTTTCTCTGTCAGAACCTCATCTTATGAGATTGTTTAAAATCATTATTATAAATAATAATTTGACTGTCTAGGCTGGGCTCATATGAAAATCCTGCTCACATTCCCTTATTGCTTTGAAGAATTCTGAGTATTATGATTGAGAAGCTTTTAAATGAAATGGTTCCCTGCCGTGCTTCACTACTCTAAATGGGGAGATTTGGCATTGACTGTGATAGAAGTCAAGACAAGATCAGGTAATTAACTCAGGACTTAAGGAATTCGAGAAGTTCTTCCATAATATTTGACTTGAGTGTGTTTGTGAAGTACACAGGAAAAATAAGAAGTCTAAGTGGAACCTGAGGAAATGTAGCTACAGATCCAGTAGTGAGAAATATTGTGTGGGGAGTACACATATAGGTAATAGCCAGACTACTCCAGAAGTCAGAGCAGAAGAACAAGAGAGAGTGTAAGCTTCAGATGGTGCACTGTCTCCACCCTGGGAATCCTGCAGGTCTCTCAAAATCCTTTTTGAAAGCACACATAAATAGAGATGAAGTATACCTGTTTTGTTCAAAACATGGCGGAGGCACAAATTTTGGAGACAAGTAGGCTGTGCCCACTAATAGTTCAGCTCAAGCATCTTGCCCGATTCCAGTATCAGTGGAGCTGTGAGGAAGAGAGAAGTCTCTTAGAATTTCTCAAACAGATAATCTTTAGATTTACCATTTCAGACCTGCTTCCACAGTGTTGGTCTATGACAGGACACTAAATGAACCTGAATGAATCTTATTCAGGTAGTTTTGCATAAACGGAGACTTTTCTAAGACTACTAGTTTTTTCATAGCAATTGGACTTCCTTTACTAGCAAATCAGAGTATTATATAGCAACTGAAAAGTTAGAAGACTTCTACCTTTTTTAAAAAAGCAAACAAAAGAAATAGGCATATTCTGAATGGAGAGATTCAACTGCCAGTTTTGGCCTCCTTCCTTATTATCATTCAGCTGCTGTGGTGGAGAATAAGAACTTGAGGTTTATTCTAAACAGGCTAGGAAGAAGGAGATTACCTAGTCTATTTAAAGATCAGCTGATATCCCATGCTAAAGCTTACTCAGTAGACGTCTGTAATACAGCACAGAAGAGCTGGATTTGGAAAGGACCTTTGAGACTCAGTGCCCAGGCATCTGGGAATAGGCTAGGGCTTGAATGTAAAGTGTAAATTGGTCTATTTTGGGGGAAAAAAAGGGTGAAAAAAAAAAAAGTACTTTGCTTGATAACACATAAAACCAGAGAATTTAAAATTTTAAATTCTGTATACCTGTATATGGTATTCTGGATACAAATTAAAGCTTGGTTTATAAGAGGTGGGATTGCCATTTGGATTTAAACAACATTTAGTAGTTTCATTTAAGTCAGTATTGTTGTTTCAGAACAGATATCCATTCAATACTGAGAATTTAGTACAAATATGTAGTTTGGTGAGGAGAAAATAGAGTAAAACAGAGGATCTAAAATCAAAATGATGAGAACCTCTTTATTCATAGAATTATAGAATCATAGAATAGTTTGGGTTGGAAGGGACCTTTAAAGGTCATCTAGTCCAAACCCTCCCCCCTGCAATGAGCAGGGACATCCTCAACTAGGTCAGGTTGCTCAGAGCCTCGTCCAACATGACCTTGAATGTTTCCAGGGATGGGGCATCCACCACCTCGCTGGGAAACCTGTTCCAATGTTTCACCACCCTCAGTGTAAAAAATTTCTTCCTTAGACCTAGTCTGAATCTACCTTCTTTTAGTTTAAAAGCATTATCCCTTGACCTATCGCAACAGATCCTACTAAAAAGTCTGTCCCCATCTTTCTTATAAGCCCCCTTTAAGTATTAAAAGGACACAATAAGGTTTTCCCAAAGCCTTCTCTTCTCCAGGCTGAACAACCCCTGGTTGCCCCGACCCAGGTGCAGGACCTTGCCCTTGGCCTTGTTGAACTTCATGAGGTCCACATGGGCCCACTTCTTGAGCTTGTCCAGGTCCCTCTGGATGGCATCCCACCCTCTGGC
>NW_008796221.1:1103132-1104489 GCF_000699145.1 Aptenodytes forsteri | reverse complement strand
TACCCTCTGGATGCGACCATCTAACCAATTCCTCATCCACCAAACAGTCCACCCATCAAATCCATGTCTCTCTAGTTTAGAGAGAAGGATGTTGTGGGGGACCTGTGTCGAAGGCCTTACAGAAGGCCAGATAGATGACATTCAAGGTCAGATTGGACGGGGCTCTGAGCAACCTGATCTAGTTGAAGTTGTCCCTGCCCACAGTAGGGGAGTTGGGCTAGATGACCTTTAAAGGTCCCTTCCAACCCAAACTATTCTATGATTCTATGATCTGTAGCCCTTCCCTTGTCCACTGATGTAGTCACTCCATCATAGAAAGCCACTAGATTGGGCAGGCAGGACTTACCCTTGATGAAGCCATGCTGGCTGTCTCAAATCACCTCCCTGTCCTCCAGGTGCCTTAGCATAGCTTCCAGGAGGATCTGTTCCTTGATCTTTCCAGGCATAGAGGTGAGGCTGACTGGCCTGTAGTTCCCAGGGTCTTCCTTTCCACCCTTCTTAAAAATGGGTGCAATGTTTTACTTTTTCCAGTCACCAGGGACTTCACCTGACTGCCATGACTTTTCAAATATCATGGAGAGTTGCTTGACAACTACATCAGCCAGTTGCTTCAGGACTCTGGGATGCATCTCGTCAGGTCCCATAGACTTATGTATGTTCAGGTTCCTCAGGTGGTCACGAACCTGATCTTCTCTTACAGTGGGAGGGACTTTGCTCCCCCAGTCCCTGTCTTGTGGTCCATCTACTCAAGAGGTGTGGGAAGAGAGGTTTCCAGTGAAGACTGAGGCAAAAAAATTGTTGAGTACCTCAGCCTTCTCGTCCGTTGTTACCAGTTTGCCAGTCTTGTTCATCAGGGGGGTTTGCTTTCTTTGACCTTTTTCTGGCTGACATACCTGCAGAAGCCCTTATTATTATTCTTTGCAAGTTCAGCTCCAGCCGTGCCTTGGCCTTCCTGACTCCATCCCTATACAATCAGGCAGTGTCCCTATACTCTTCCCAGGATATCTGTCCCTGCTTCCACTGCCTGTGCATTTCCTTCTTGCTTTTTAGTTTGACCAGCAGGTCTTGACTCATCCATGCTGGTCTCTTGCCCTCCTTTACTGATTTCTTACTGGGGATCGAGAGCTCTTGCGCTCTATGGAAAGCGTCCTTAAAGATCTGCCAGCTTTGTTCCATGCCCTTGCCCCTGAGGGCGGTTTCCCAGGGGTTCCTATTGACTACCTCCTTGAACATCTGGAATGTTGCTTTCCTAAACTTCAGGATCCTGACTTTACTCTTCACCTGACCCATATCCCTCAGGACTGTGATCATCCACCAGTGCATGATCACTGCAGCCCAGGCTGCCTCCAATCTTGAC
>NW_008796221.1:1100441-1102925 GCF_000699145.1 Aptenodytes forsteri | reverse complement strand
ATCCCACTGTCTATGTCATTGATGAAGATACTAAACAGTACTCGTCCCAATATGGACCCCTGCGGGACACACTTGTCACGGATCTCCATCTGGACATTGAGCCATTGACCATTACCCTCTGGATGCGACCATCTAACCAATTCCTCATCCACCAAACAGTCCACCCATCAAATCCATGTCTCTCTAGTTTAGAGAGAAGGATGTTGTGGGGGACCTGTGTCGAAGGCCTTACAGAAGGCCAGATAGATGACATTCAAGGTCAGATTGGACGGGGCTCTGAGCAACCTGATCTAGTTGAAGTTGTCCCTGCCCACAGTAGGGGAGTTGGGCTAGATGACCTTTAAAGGTCCCTTCCAACCCAAACTATTCTATGATTCTATGATCTGTAGCCCTTCCCTTGTCCACTGATGTAGTCACTCCATCATAGAAAGCCACTAGATTGGGCAGGCAGGACTTACCCTTGATGAAGCCATGCTGGCTGTCTCAAATCACCTCCCTGTCCTCCAGGTGCCTTAGCATAGCTTCCAGGAGGATCTGTTCCTTGATCTTTCCAGGCATAGAGGTGAGGCTGACTGGCCTGTAGTTCCCAGGGTCTTCCTTTCCACCCTTCTTAAAAATGGGTGCAATGTTTTACTTTTTCCAGTCACCAGGGACTTCACCTGACTGCCATGACTTTTCAAATATCATGGAGAGTTGCTTGACAACTACATCAGCCAGTTGCTTCAGGACTCTGGGATGCATCTCGTCAGGTCCCATAGACTTATGTATGTTCAGGTTCCTCAGGTGGTCACGAACCTGATCTTCTCTTACAGTGGGAGGGACTTTGCTCCCCCAGTCCCTGTCTTGTGGTCCATCTACTCAAGAGGTGTGGGAAGAGAGGTTTCCAGTGAAGACTGAGGCAAAAAAATTGTTGAGTACCTCAGCCTTCTCGTCCGTTGTTACCAGTTTGCCAGTCTTGTTCATCAGGGGGGTTTGCTTTCTTTGACCTTTTTCTGGCTGACATACCTGCAGAAGCCCTTATTATTATTCTTTGCAAGTTCAGCTCCAGCCGTGCCTTGGCCTTCCTGACTCCATCCCTATACAATCAGGCAGTGTCCCTATACTCTTCCCAGGATATCTGTCCCTGCTTCCACTGCCTGTGCATTTCCTTCTTGCTTTTTAGTTTGACCAGCAGGTCTTGACTCATCCATGCTGGTCTCTTGCCCTCCTTTACTGATTTCTTACTGGGGATCGAGAGCTCTTGCGCTCTATGGAAAGCGTCCTTAAAGATCTGCCAGCTTTGTTCCATGCCCTTGCCCCTGAGGGCGGTTTCCCAGGGGTTCCTATTGACTACCTCCTTGAACATCTGGAATGTTGCTTTCCTAAACTTCAGGATCCTGACTTTACTCTTCACCTGACCCATATCCCTCAGGACTGTGATCATCCACCAGTGCATGATCACTGCAGCCCAGGCTGCCTCCAATCTTGACATCACTGATTACCTCACTTGCATTGGTGACCATCAGGCCCAGTATCGCATCCCCTCTGGAAGGGCTGTCTATTACCTGGCTTAAGAAGTTATCCTTGATGCATTCCAGGAGTCTCCTGGATTGCCTACAGCTGCCCGTGCTACTTTTCCAGCAGATGCCAGGGTGGTTGAAGTCCCCCAGCAGGGTGAGAGCCTGCGAGCGCGATGCCTCCTGTAGCTGGAGTAAGAAGGCTTTGTCAATAGGCTCCCCTTGATTGGGAGGCCTGTAGTAGACACCAACCACAAGGTTCCCTTTGTTGCCTTGGTCTCTAATTTTTACCCACAAGCTTTCAACCTGCTCGTGGCTATTCTTCAGAGACAGCTCTTCACAATCTACCCTTTCTTTCCATTTCTTGATGTAGAGGGCAACTCCTCCACCCCTCCTTCCTTGGCTGTCCCTTCTGAACAGCCTGTAGCCAGTGATAGCTGCAGTCCAGTCATGGGATTAGTCCCACCACGTTTCAGTAATGGCAACTAGGTCACAGCTTTCTAGCAGCATGGTGGCTTCCAACTCCTCTGTTTGTTGCCCATGCTATGTGCATTAGTGTAGAGGCACTTCGGCTGGGCTGTTGGCTGTGTCACCTTCTTAGAGGAACACACCTTAATTCTTTTGAGGTATTTCACTGGTGTTTCCCTGCTGGCTTCTATTACCTCAGGAGCCCCTGGCTTATCTCTGTAAGACTTCAAGTGTACTCCAGTGTACCCAGCACGTCTCAAAGCAACAGGCTGAGGGCCCTTGCTAGCACCCCGTCCCTCTAACCTTGGCGTGTCACCCCACAGCTTGTCACAGTCAAGCCTGATATTATCCCCCTCCCCCTTCAAGTCTAGTTTAAAGCTCTGTCAATGAGCCCCACTAGCTCATGAGCAAAGACCCTCTTCCCCTTTGAGAAAGGTGAATCCCATCCAATGACAGCAGGCCTGGTGCCATGTAGGCCATCCCATTATCGAAAAATCCAAAACTGTGGCGGGGGGACCAC
>NW_008796221.1:1088935-1100004 GCF_000699145.1 Aptenodytes forsteri | reverse complement strand
AGCATGGACTTGCCTCCATTCACTCCTTTCCTTTAAGCTACTGCCTTCAGCCTGGTGGAGGGGAGGAGACAGGATCTCCTTGATCTTGTTTTTTTTCTGGTGGCTGTTCCTGTTTCTGTCTCAGGGAGGGCAGAGCTTGGTTCCACCAGTCTCTCTCTTTCTCAGATGCCCTGATACCCTTTCTACTTCCTCTCATAGCTCTGCCACCAGGCTGAGCAGATCATCCACTTGGTCACACCTCACACAGCTGTTCTCACTACTGCCATTCGTTACCAGTGAAAGGCTCTGGCACACCCTGCAGCCTGAGACCTTAACGGATGAATGTTTTCATGGGAGCTTTATCTGGGTTGCCACATCCATTCTGGTGAGTGTAGAGGACATAGCTTTCTGCCGGGTGGATACCATAGCTAAGCTCCTTCTGAGAGGGTGATGACCTCCAATTGAACTCACTTCTTGAGCTGGTAGGGTGACAACGCCCTTCCTGCACACCCTTCCACGCAAACTGCTGCACCACGTGCTGGCTGACGCGCCATGCTCTGTTTGCAGCACTCCTGGTTGCTAGTGCTCCCTAGGCTGCTTTTTTATAGGTGTAGGGATGGCTATAGTTGCAAATGCCCAGGCCTTGTCAGCACCTCCTGTGAGAGCTGCCAGCTCCTGGCAGGTCTCTCCGCTGCCCTGGCATTTCCCTGCCTCAAGAAACGCCCCTGTGCACCAAGATCTGCCTCTCTGCTGTGGATCGGGCCATCTCTGGAGCCGCTCACCTTGGCAACTGACCATCCAACAAGACAGACCCATAAGCAAATCATAAAGTCTTCTGTGTATTATGTGACCATGGAAATGGGCAGGAGGTGTCTAAACAGAATTGGATCTAATATGGAAATATCGAATAGAACTGCAGAATAACTGAGATTGGAACGTATATCTGGTGGTTCTTTGGTCCCACTCCTTGCTCAAAGGATAGCCAGCTTCAAAGTAACTTTAAGTTATTTCAGACATTCCTCAGATGTTGTTTTGTGTTGTTGTTGGTCACCTTCAAAGGTGAAGGTTCTGCAACTTGTTCCAGTGTTTCGTCACCATCTTTCTGACAATTTTTTTCCCCACTATCTAGTTGGAATTTCCCTTGCTGCAACTTTTAGCTGTTTCTTCTTGTCCTTTTGCTGTGTACCTCCAAGAAGAGTGTCTCCATTTTCTCTGTAACTACTCATTGGGTGGTTGAAGACTGCAATTAGATCGCTCCTCAGTCTCCTCCAGGATGAACAGACCCAGCTCTCTCAGCCTCTCCTCATTTGTCGTGTGCTTCAGCCCCCTCAATAGCCTGGTGGTCCTTGACTGAACTCGCTCCAGTATGTCTATGTCTCTCTTGTATTGAGGAGCCCTAAAATGGGCACAGCACTTCTGATGTGGTCTCACAAGTACTAAATAGAGGGGAATAATCAGTTTCCTCTAGCTGCTTGCTATGCTACTGCTGACATGGCCCAGAGTGTGGTTAATGTATTAATCTTCATATTTTGTTAAGAACATGGGGATAAGAATTAGTCTTTTCTAAATCTGGATTGTCTTGAAGACATATTGTATGATTCAGGTGCTGATCAGAAATGGTTAGGTGCTGGAAATTAATTTCCAATGATGGTCTTTTGTATTGTAATTTATATTTAATCAGGTTTCATTAACCACTTATTTCATTTCCAATTATAATATGAGTCATGCGTGGTGGGGGCCAGTTCATTAAGAAGAAAGAAGTAGCCAACAAAATTCTAATATCCAAGTGGGGAAAAAGCACATCTAGAAAGAAGTGAATTATGATGCTTCTCACTCCAGCTTGGGAGTACACCGGAAAGGTGAAATTAGTGATGGAGATTTCCTCACGGAATGGAATCACCAGAGGTATGGGTTGTTACCTAATGGATACAGAAAGCTGGGTGGATGACTCATTCTCTACCAGCAGACATGTCAAACAGAAAATATCACTCATTCGCTGAGTCCTAAAATATAATGAAATGACAATCAAG
The DNA here is from genome assembly GCF_000699145.1 of Aptenodytes forsteri. Taxonomy (NCBI): domain Eukaryota; kingdom Metazoa; phylum Chordata; class Aves; order Sphenisciformes; family Spheniscidae; genus Aptenodytes; species Aptenodytes forsteri. The sequence goes on along the minus strand of NW_008796221.1, from coordinate 1,097,995 downwards.
AAGAAAAAAGAAGGAAAATTAAAATTAAGAATAGTATTGTAAGTACTTTTTTGTCTAGAAAGAGATTGTTTAAAAAAAACCCTTTTTATTCTTTTCCTTGCAAGATTAATAAAATTAATGAAAACCAAGCTTTAGACCTTTAGCATTAAAAGATCCGCTCCAGAATAAGAGAAAACATTTCCTATAGCTGTAAGAACAGCACGTTTATTCCAATATTATAAAGTATAGGTTTTCTTAAGCATGGTACATTTTCTTGAACTTCAGAACTAGTTGATAATGAATACTAATCTTTAGTCCTTCCCATAGAATCCAGTACCCTTTTATATGTCGAACAATAAAAAACAGTACAGTGTTTTTGAAAATATGCTGGGACATTTTAAAACAAACTGCCATTTCTATTCAGAAATGCTTTTAGAGGGAAAAAACAGATATAGCAGATGGAGGGACTACTTTGCAAAATTCTTATAGTAAATCAAAAGCCTTGGAGCTGTGAAACCCTTTGGCAACACAGGGTTTCCATATTTCTTCCATGAGCTTGTAGATGCAATCAGTGTTACCAGAGAAGTTGATGAAGATGCATCACACACAGTTAACCTTGTAGGTATGGCTGGAATGAACTCTGCGTAGTGCTTTGTTGTAGCCCTATCACCTCCTGAGAATTACAGGGAGCTAAACCTTTTCTTCTGTAGCAATATAAGAAATATCCTGTTATTTTATGACACTGCTAAGTGATATGCACATCATTTTCAAACTGTGTTTCATTTTCCATCCTTCGTGGTGCTGTGAGATTCAAGGACAAAAAGGATACTCTGGTTTGCTGCCAACAGCTGAGCAACTTAAGAAAGTTTCTGAAACAGGCACTTATAAAATTCCCATTGCAATAAATAGGGCTGCTTTCTAGACTCATCTTTTTTTTCTTGATAAACAAAGCTAACCTCTGCTATCCCTGCAATATGTCATCATGCCACCCTGCTATCGCTTTTATTTTTACACCCTAGGGTAGAAAGACTTGTTTATAAAACAGTAGAGTTCTGAAGTATCTTAAAAGAATTTGTCTAATTAGTTCCAAGGAGTATGCTTCCCATGTAGCATTGACTTTCCTACCCACAAAGACACCTTCTATCGGATCATGTAATATATGCTTGTAGCTTGATGGAAATAGAGATGTATTATTTAAGACAATGCTACTATTTATCTAAATACTATCAAACTCTGGTGGAGCAGACACATAAGTCCTCTTACAAAGGAACTTTGATGAAGTGGTATCAGATCAGACAAATGATACTCATCCTTGAGAGCAAGTAGTCCAGAATAATGATGCCAAACACAGTAACAGCTTAGGAATTAGAACCAGGATTGTAAGTATACCTGTTTTACGCTCCCAGTTCCACACTCAAATGTCTTGAAGAAGTCATGATTTTTTTCTGTTATCAATGCTGTATTCTAACTTTGCATACTAAATTAAGCACCATACATTTTGAAGGATTTGAGTGCCAGAACTGACAGCAGTGAGAGGGCTGAAAGCTTTATCTTTCTGAGAAGTTGGTTGCCAAACAATGTTGTATTGATTAGAAGTCTGTCTTTTGGCACACAAGTTTTGAAATGTTGTGCTCAGTTTGCAAATAGGATGAAAGGTTACAAGCACTCTTCTGCAATTCATACTTTAATATTCAAGACAGTAATAATGAGGGTGTGCATTGTTAAAAGAACTATTGCATTTCATTCCATGGATGGGGGTCACATTTGGTGGATTGATTCCTGTGTATAGTTTGTAAGATGCTTTGTGATAGAAGTTTCTGTATAAATGTAAATTATTCTATTGTTGTTGCTATTATCATTATCTCTATAGGCATCTGCGAAGAAGAGAAAATAGGATAACTACATACATCATCTAGATTTTGTAAAACTGTCTTTCTCAGAACAAAAATGTGCCAGCAGAGCCCACATGTGTGGACCTAAGTAGTGTCTGAGGAGCAAGCGAGAGGGGTCATCAATGACACACTGTCAATCTCATACAATATTTGTGAATACCTCTCCTGTTTGGTTTGCCAGTTTAGATGGAGCAAGTAGAAATGAAGTGTTAGCTATGTTCTGAAATATTGCTTGAAAGGTACTATCTCAATCACAAACCTATTTATATGAATGTTTGTCGCATAAAACACAGACCAGCAAAATTCAGGCTTAGTAGTGAAAATTGTTAGGTAGCCACAATCATGAACACAGCAGGGAAACAGTGTGACAACTCCCTGAAAGAGTGAATAGTAAATTTTACACTGATTCCAGGTGTAACCTAACAGTTTAGCAGATGGTGATTTTGATAATTTGGTACTTTTTATATTTCAAATTGTTTTTTGTTGTAGAAATGACATCTCAGATTCCACTAGCTTAAGACAGACTAATTTTCTCCATTTTGCCTCTGTACTTTAAGTCTGATATTTTATTTAATGTAGATACTGTGTTTTAATTAACTTTCCCATAAATATATTAACTATGACTTAAATGTTCTTAAATTTCTTTAAAGGTGTAATAATTTTTCTACCTTGTGGAGTCCTTGAGGAATTGACTGCAAAAACACAAAAATCTCACTTCAATTAGAAATATTTTCAACTTCCACAAGGAATATTAGTTCTTTTTCTGTTGTTTTGTTTTTCACCATTTACTCAGCAAATGTTTTTACTCTTACAAACTTTTTTTCTTGACAGCTGTAGCATCCATTTTGACTCCAGCAGTACCTTTAATTGGGCCTCTACCTCCTTCACTGCAACTACACTTGATGCTCATCCTTGTCCTATGTGATGTTTTAGTCAGAGTAAAGTCTATCAACATGATAAGCAGTAAAACCTATAAGAAAGATTATATCACAAAGAACATGGGATTTCTGGGTTATCTTGTCAGCTCCAGTATTGAACTAGCATTTGGATAATTAATTTCATTTTTCCCTTTGTTAAGTGTGGATAACTTTGCAATTGACATCAAGTATGCCACAGTTACAGACCTAATACATCTGTACCCTGCTTCATTTGTCTGGCTGTACTCCCTTGTTTCATGAAGGCTTATGCAAAATTCAAATTTTTATGGCTCTACTGGGCTAGGATAAACTGTCCATTGATCAGCATTTCTCCAGTTGATTCTCTGTAAGGGAATGTCTTCCCTACAAAATTTTGGGGGGCACAGGGTAGCCAGACAGCTTTTTAAGTGGAAGCATAATGAAAGAAAAAAAGACTTTTGAGCAAAGAAAGATCTACGTACACATCAATATTATCTAAAATCTTGTTAGCCTTTTTTAGAGACCTACGCAACCCTTCCAGCTTCATTCAGTCCTGGGCCCTGAGGTCTGAGAGTCAGTTTGGCTTCTGGCTTAAATGGTTGTGCAATTTACAACCAGTCTGGCTGTAGGATTTCTCTTGACCCTTTAACAAGCTAGTCCAGTGAACTCAGCAGAGGATCAGAGGCAGAGAATATAAATGAATAGGTTTTGATTAGTCCTGGAGTTTTGGTAGATGGGTATTTATCTCAAGCCATTTGTTTGCTTTTGTCTTTGCTTCCTAACAGCCTTCCTGACATTTTAATCAAACAAAGAGCATCCTAGTGATTAGGCTGTGCATGAAACAACTCCATTTCTGCCTTTATTAATATTACCAAATCTATTTATTCTTATAATTCGTAGCGTGTGAGCAATGGGAGTGAAATATTCTCTGCTTATGGAAACATCTGGCAAACATTGACCCTGGAAGCCCTATTCTCATTGTGAGAAAAAAAAAAACCAAACTAAAAACTCAGTTAAGTGAGACTAATTTTTTAACCTATGATTAAATAACTTGAACAATTAGGGCTAAATAACAATATTTTTTTAGGCTGTGCATGAAACAACTCCATTTCTGCCTTTATTAATATTACCAAATCTATTTATTCTTATAATTCGTAGCGTGTGAGCAATGGGAGTGAAATATTCTCTGCTTATGGAAACATCTGGCAAACATTGACCCTGGAAGCCCTATTCTCATTGTGAGAAAAAAAAAACCAAACTAAAAACTCAGTTAAGTGAGACTAATTTTTTAACCTATGATTAAATAACTTGAACAATTAGGGCTAAATAAACAATATTTTTACATATTTTGAAACAAACATTAAGATGCACCTTAACAATATTATTAGAATGTCAGTGCCTAATGAAAACCAATGTACCTGCTACATTTTTGTTACTAAAAAGAGAGTTAACAATCAACCACATAGTCTATGAGAAAGCACTAATAGGTGGAATGGAAAAAGCATCCGCATGGGATATTTGTCATATTCCCCAGCAACCAAAGAAGAAAATTAATTTATGAGTCTGACCTCTTTCTTATGTCACCTTATTAAGGACTCCATATTTTGCTGCTATAATAGGCATTCTGTAGTGCTTCTGCCCTGCTGGGAGCCATACTCATGCAGAGAAAGAATGTAAACAATAAAAACATGATAGGGAAATTTCACAGTGTCTTGTTTTTGAATGTCATGGTCTATCTGTACTATACTGTATGTTTTCCAGGGACCACTATCTTTTTTTCCAGTATGCAGGATTGAATATTGTACATAATCTAAAAATGCAAAGAAAAAGTATTTGTCCAATATTAGCAAGTATGAGGTACTAAATGTAATATCTCCTGTCCATCTGTAGGCATTCCAAGAAACTTCTAATAACCTGAAATATGTATCCAAGTATATTTATTAAGATTTCTAATTTGTGGAATGAAAGAGTAAATATATTTAACCACCTTGTTAGGCTTCCCCACATTATTAACTTATGGTTGAAGCAGAGCTGTATTATTACTTTTCTGTATCCACCTTACAAGCAATTAGGAATGTGGAATATTATTTCACTAAATGCATTTGTGTATGTTTATAAAGAAAAATTAATGTTAAATTAAACAAGTTTGTTAGCAAATATCCAAATAAAACTACTCAGATTGTTTAATAAAAATAGGGAAAAAAAATTCACAGACATTGTAAATGAATGCTAGAAAGAAAAATGTTTAACTAAATAGAGTTTTCCCAAGATCTGGTAGAACCCTAACTAAAACCATCTGAAATCAGCCTGAAAAATACTCTGTGTAGGACAGATAGAGAAGGAATGGTTATAAAACAATAGAAGTGTTATCATAGGAATTTTCCAGAAACTTCTGCTTAAAGCAAAATGCCTGTAGCAAAATAGTATGAATTTCTTTTTTTAAATTAACATTACAATGTCTGGCATATTTTGCACAAAATGTATACAGCCTTTTGTTCTCCAGAAGAAGCTAAACACCGTGAAGATATAAATATAATCTGCAGCTTAAGAAATATATGGTGCCTTGAATAAGAAAATAAAGACACATTCATAGACATATGGGAATGAAACTTTGCAAATTACAATTTTCTTCTTAGGTACCAAAATATATGGAAAACATTTCACATAAGCTGTGCCAAGCATGTCTCTACAGAGCCAATTTATATTTTTGAGTCAAATGTGGCAGAAAGATGGCCATGTATTATCAGAAGTGTGTCTGTTATTAGAGAGATGAACACAGGATAGGCAGAAGGTGCCTATGCTATGGAAAAGGCAACTGGGATATTGATAGTCTGTAACTGGAAAGGCATGGATGGAACAGGCAGGCTGGCTGGGCTGGAGGTTTTCCACGTGAGCTATGTGTAATGGCTGTACAAACCAATGCTTCATTCTACCTTATTTGCTTCTATCAAATATTACACTTTTTTACTTCAGCAAGGAATACAGCTCTCTGTTGGGTTAGTAGTAACCCACTGTTTGACGCTGTACTAGCTCACCGCAGTTGAAGACTCTCAGTGCACGGTGGTGTGACGTTTTCCTCCATGCTCTGCTGACAGAGTCCTTCCAGCAACCATTGCTCCCTTTATGCCCCTTTGGAAGTTTTTACCATGTCCCCTTCCCTTGTCTTCTAGTACAGCTGTGGCTTCTACAGTCACAACGCAGCTCCAGGATCTCAGGGATGGCTTAAACCAATGAAAGCCCAACTCTGTATGCTCTGATCTTACAGCTGAAAAACAACGATACTGTCTCAGATATTCTTCTGAATATTGTGCTCTAGGGGGAGGGGGAAATCTCCCTAATTCCATTTAAGGAAAATAATAAAATTCAATCTTCTAAAGCTGTGGTTTGGTGTTTTTTTGTTTTGTTTTGTTTGTTTGTGTTTCTCTTTTTTTTTTTTTTTTTGCATAAACTTAAATCCAAAGAGACATATGTCTTTAAGTCTGGTTTCTGAGATCAATCATTTTCTGCCAAAATGGTCCCTTGTTCAAAGTTGGTTAGCATCAGATGTTTCTGAAAATAGACCTGTGTTGACCAATTATTGCCGTTATATTAGCTTTAGGACTTCTTTAAAGACTGAGCCTGTCAGGAATGTAATCTGACGAGCTGAATCATACCAGCTTATATATGATGGATTTCAAAATAAATTGCATCTGACCATCTGTACACAGCAGAAGAGCACATCTTTATGGAATTCCTCATGTGTTCACTTTTTTTGCAAATGTATTATTTCCTACTTGTGGTTTAACCTGGCAGGCAGCTAAACAGCACACAGCTGTTTGCTCACTTCCCCCCCTCTGCCGGTGTGATGGGGGAGAGAATTGGGAGTAAAAAAGAGTAAAATTCATGGGTTGAGATAAAGACAGTTCAATAGGACAGAAAAGGAAGGGAAAATAATAATGATGAAAGAATATACAAAATAAGTCATGCACAATGCAATTGCTCACCACCCACCGACAGATACCCAGCCAGTTCCTGAGCAGTGGTCACCCCTCCCCTGGCTAACTCCCTCCAGTTTATATACTGAGCAACCTGATTTAGCAATCCCCTATGGCAGGGTGGTTGGACTAGATGACCTTTAGAGGTCCCTTCCAACCCAAACTATTCTATGATTCTATGATATGGCATGGAATGTCCCTTTGGCCAGTTTGGGTCAGCTGTCCTGGCTGTGCTCCCTCCCAGCTTCTCGCTGGCAGGGCATGAGAAGCTGAAAAGGCCTTGACTAGTGTAAGCACTACTTAGCGACAACCAAAACATCACATTATTCTCATACTAAATCCAAAACATGGTACTATTCCAGCTACTAGGAAGAAAATTAACTCTATCCCAGCTGAAACCAAGACACCACTGTACTTCAAGAGATTTAGTTTGAGAGAGATACATCTTCTCTGTTACAGCTTTTAAAGTGCAGAATGGCTGAATTACAAAAATTCTTTCCTAACAGCACAGATTTGTGGTGGATTACAAAGAATCAAAATAAGTAATTATTTGCTATCTTGTCCTGATGGACAGGGATTTTTAAACAAAGTATTTTCCTCTAATCTGTACTGCTGCAGTGGACCGAAGCATGGAAATCGTTTCTCTTGAATTTGTAAACTCAACTAATATTTTTGCAAACAGAATTTTTTTAGTGATTCTCCATTAGATATAAAATATGTCCAATTTAGACCTTTTTTCCCCAGTAAGATGATTTGATTTCCATGACTGGATAATATCCAATAAAAGCTTAGGTAAGATGAATCTTGATTTCAAATAAAAGAGAACTTGATGTTCCCTGTACAATTCAGGAGGACAGAGTTTGCAATGGTCTGGCAGCATTTCTAAATGTCACAGCAACCATGACAGGCTTATTCATATATTCTGGGAATCAGTGTGTATTACGATCTGATTAATCCTATACTAGACCTCTATCTCTAGTCTCTCACAGTTGGATGGGAGATGTGGAACTGCTATTGGAAAAACCTTTGCATGAGAGAGCCACACAATGAGTTTCTAATCTTTTGTTGAATATCTCCGACTTAATTTAAACACTGTTTTTTCATGACTTCTCATTCTCCTCATACTGATTAACTTTAAGATATTTTTCCTCAAATTAATGAGCTTCTAAAAGAATTTTCACACATTTTAATGTGCATGTAGATACATTCTCAATACATGAAAATAACTAGTAAACATTTTCTGAACTGTTTCTGGACCTGACAAAAATAACGCCCTAACATAACATATTTCAGATATTTATACAGTTATCTGCAAATGCACAAACTGCTACTTTTGAAAATGAAGCAGACAGATTTCCCTGTGTGTAGGAGCATCTTTCTCTTTGACAGTGTCCTTCTTACCCATTAGAGATTTATCCTGAACTTCACTACAGTCTCCTCTGACTGCTGGACAGTTCTTTATACTCACTTCTTCCTCAGTTTTACTTGCTCCAATTTTCTTTATACATGGATGAACATTCATGAACTTTTCCTAAGCTCTTAATATTTCACAAATTATTGTTTCACTATGCTTCCCAATGAGGTAAGAAAAATCTTTGAATTGTTTTCATGAGATCTGGAGTGGCTGGTACTTCTACAGTTTGGGAGAGAACTGTAAATTACCTGGATAATATTTGTAAATTCCTTCTACACTCAATAGCCTAAAATGGGCCATGAGATCACTTCACTATTTTTTATTAGACATAATAATGCCTTGTTTTAGCTCTCCAGCAGGTTATTGGTTTCTTTGCAGATCAGCAAGATTTAAAGTGAAATGCTATGCATGACAAATTTTAATACCAGTGATAGGATTTTGCAATAAATACCAGTTAAATTGCTTGATCTCTCTCTCTCTTACGGCCTTTGAACCTGTCTGTCAAATTACTTGTTGTGTTATATTTTGGCAGTTCATTTACATGGTAACAATATCAAACTGGACAGTAGAACTACTGGAGTGACTACATCAGTGGACAAGGGAAGAGCTCCAGATGTTGTCTGTCTGGACTTCTGTAAAGCCTTTGACACAGTCCCCCACAACATCCTTCTCTCTAAACTAGAGAGACATGGATTTGATGGGTGGACTGTTTGGTGGATGAGGAATGTTAGATGGTGTCGCATCCAGAGGGTAGTGGTCAACGGCTCAATGTCCAGATGGAGATCCGTGACAAGTGTGTCCCGCAGGGGTCCATATTGGGACGAGTACTGTTTAGTATCTTCATCAATGACATAGACAGTGGGATCGAGTGCACCCTCAGCAAGTTTGCAGATGACACCAAGCTG
>NW_008796221.1:1080653-1088424 GCF_000699145.1 Aptenodytes forsteri | reverse complement strand
GGGCTTATAAGAAAGATGGGGACAGACTTTTTAGTAGGATCTGTTGCGATAGGTCAAGGGATAATGCTTTTAAACTAAAAGAAGGTAGATTCAGACTAGGTCTAAGGAAGAAATTTTTTACACTGAGGGTGGTGAAACATTGGAACAGGTTTCCCAGCGAGGTGGTGGATGCCCCATCCCTGGAAACATTCAAGGTCATGTTGGACGAGGCTCTGAGCAACCTGACCTAGTTGAGGATGTCCCTGCTCATTGCAGGGGGGAGGGTTTGGACTAGATGACCTTTAAAGGTCCCTTCCAACCCAAACTATTCTATGATTCTATGATTCTATGAACTAACTAACATTTTTTGGAGATTCACCTGCCTTTAAGAAAAAAGAAAAAAAAAAGTAAATAAAAAGGTAATCACTGATAATTAATGGCTTTTTCTGCCACCAGCTCTACTCTGATAAGAAATGATTGTGATGTCTTTTCACTAAGCCAGCTAGAAAATGCCACTTGTAGCCAGTTTGATGGCAGGTTAATGCTTGAATCAAAACAAACTGTGGTCCATAAGTTTGTCTCTGAAGTAGACATGCAGGTTTTTAACATTGAAAAGCTCCATGAAATGTATGTGACTGCTTCAGTCAGAGAGGTGTACATTTTTCAGTGTGCTGGCTAGATTGTAACACAATGATATTTTATATTTTTCATTGCTACTCCTTGCCTACGTGAACTGCCTAGGAGTAAAGGTTGCCTTTTTGTTAAAAACACTTGTTATCGTGCAAAGGTGAAGAACGAGCCAGAGCAGAGAATTTGTACGGCTTAAAATCTATTGCCAGAACACAAATCTCAGGAAGCTTTTCAAAACTTCAAGTTGAAGTTCTTAAAAAAAACATTTTTAAATATCTACTGTTGAGACAGAGCTATAGCCAAGTACTAGTGCACTGCTATGCACATCTTTTGCAACATTTAAATTAAATTAATTTTTAGCAGAAAAACCTAAAAGGGAAGAGTTGTTGTGATTTTGCTTTTCTTGAGTTAGGCGCCTTTGGATCACATTAATAGAGCAATCAAACTGAAACAGCAGCCAGCACACCAACAGCTATAACAAATGGCTGATGCCCTGCAAAGATTTAGGTCCCATTAAGGTCTTTAGTGACATGAGGCTGAGTAGGCAGGTAAACCTGGGGTATATAAAATCCAGTATCTATTTTTTTTGAACACTTTTTTGTGTTCTTGGAATAAATTTCCTGCAGAGAGTATGTTGGGTTGTAATGTCAAAACAAAGTTATAATAACTTTAGAGTGCCTGAAAGAATGTAACAATTTTCTTGATAATGAATGCTAAATGCTGTCCTAGCCAAACATGACCGAATGCATTTCATACAAACCCAATCAAAATGTAATGCTATGCATTAACAAATTCACCATCTTTTGTAGCTTCAACAATAGTAGCACTGCTATCGGAAACAATAAATCCCACCATCAGGTTTCACAGGAATAATCAGCAGTTTTACTTCTCCAAAGCCATCACTTTGGTGGTAGAAAATCTTATGCAGTTGAATGAGACACTTAATTAGTAGCTGAAGACCAGTTCATGTTTGTGAGCTGTATTTCCTAAGCTATATATTAATTATGAGTGCTACCTGAAGTGAACAAAAAGCAGAGATCTCAATATCTCACTGGATAAAGTTCTTTGCAGTGCCCTACTTTATTTCTAAAGTGTTGTGGATTACAGATGAACAGTTACTTATTTTGGTGGTTCAACATGTTATAAATCATGGTACCAAATATTGCTGAAGATCTGAAGTCCAGTATTTTCTCCATATATGAAGTCCAGTTCCTTGTTAACTTGACAAAGAATTGCCTTTCCCCACTGATACTCAGAGTTACAAGCTCTAGGTATTGTTAGTACTGTAGAAACTGAAGCAGAAAATAAGAAATGTCTTTCTGAGATTTGCATTTGAATGATTTAGTTCTCTGCTTTGGTCATGTTTGCACGCTTTCTGTAACCATAAATTATTTAGATTTCCTGGCAGGAAAAATGCACTGTTGCTTACAATAAAAGAAAAATTAAATTTGTATTGGAAAATATAGAAAGAAGATGCTGAGTTATTAAAAAAAGGTGAGAAACTTCCTGGCTTTATACCCAGTCTTTCTTTTCTTCTGTCAGTTGAGCTGAGGACCAAAGGTTAGGTCACTAAAAGCCATAAAATTTAGGACAAACTAAACCCAAAATATGGCTTCTAGGCTTTGGTGCAGAATCAAGAACTCTTAATGGATTTTGTAGTCTTCCTCTATAAAGTATTAGGAAACCTAGGGTGGCAGTTCAAAGCAACAGGCACACTTCAGGCACTGGCATTAGGGATGTGAAGGCAGGACCGTCTCCCTCAAAGGCTGCAAGAAGGTTTCTTTGTTGAGAGGGAAGTAATAAATTTGAAGATAAGCCCACACTCTCTTTTTTTCAGACAACTGATTATGACTCATCCTTGTCCTTTAAGGAAAAGAAGTGCAGCTTTTTATACAATAACCTGGTGTTTAGTGCACCCTCCCCAAACAGTCATGAAGCAAGACTCAGGCTTTAACTCCTTTTCTCTGAAATTGTTTAACCCCACAGATTCTACCTCTCCAGGCAATATCACAATCACTAGTCAATAGTGAGTACTGCTAGTTACTCTTTGTATAGGAGGAAAAGCAGGAGGGAGCTGATACTTCAGGCCTCATCTTGGAGGTGTTTCGCTGTATATAAACTATATAAAATAACTGTATGGAGAGGAGAGGAGAGGAGAAGAGAAGGATAAGGATTCCTTGCCTTAGGGATAAAGGCATTTACTTAGGGGAAAAGTTTGTATATTGCATGCCTATTTTAACATTTTATAGTTTTGCTAAAAGTATGCCAATTAGTATTAATTGTGATGTATGACAACTATGAAATGGAGTCAGGTTGCTAATATATTTCTTATAGAAGTTGAAACTGCCTTTTTATGAGTTCATTGAATAGCAATCCTAAAATTGCAGAGGGAAAGGAGTACATCATCTTTTGACAAGTAAGATTATAAAGAAGCAGCTGCCCACCTGAAGGGTTTCTATCAAAGGTATTTATTGTGTCATATACCAGAAGTACTTTCTAATTCTGCTCTTTTCCACAAATATGAGTCTCTTATTGTTCAGCACAGTGGAAAAATGCCCTTACACGCTCTACAGTGGCATGAGTATGATGAAAAATTGAACCAGGACACCACCAACTGAAGAAAAAAATGTGATTAAAAATATGGTACAGGTTTATGCCTCATGATATAGTTTGGTGCAGGGACCCCCAAGGTAGCAGGTTTTGAAACACAAGATCGTGTTTTTGCATTGTGCTGTGACATGCAGCTGTATCAACTTTAGGGGCTCTTCAGTACACTGCCTGGTAGACCCACACTAAGCCAAATTTATCTTTGACATAACTGATTAATTATACTATATTTAGTGCTGATCTCAGTTATGCCAATGCAGAGAGAAGCCAGTCTACCACAGATGGTAGAAAAAAAGTACAATTTAAGAAGAAATAGCCCCAAAGAATTTGCCAAATTTACACATGAAGGAAAAAAGGGAAATAATGGTCTTTAAAAAAAAAAATAAATCAAAAATTTTCCCATGAAGAGCAGAACTCTATTTTCTATATTTTTTTGTCTTTTGTCTCCTAGATCAACCCATAACAATAACCCAAATTTTCCCAGACAAAGATTCTCATGATGCTTCACACCACTGCCTCTGAACAGTACCTTCATGTCCCCAGTGCCCCCTGTGCATTTACACTCAGCTTCCACTCCTCTTCTGAAAGTGTCCTTCACAGTGCTTTGGTCTGTCACCTGGGAAGGAGGCAGAGTGTGCCATGGCTGGGTCTGACCTTCCTATATGCTGGCTGATCAGCCGACTGCAGGTTCCACTTGGCTAGTCGCTTGTTTCCAATGAGGACTGACAATGGCCGAGTTTTCGCTGCCTTCCCCTCAAGCTGAGCCTTTCTCATCCACTTACAGAATGTATTCACCTCTGTTTAAAATTTAATTGGAAACCACCACAAGTTAGACTGCCAGATGCGACAGGTGGGCAAAAATACTGTACAACCCAGTACAAAAGAGAGCTGAGAGGTAATTTGACAGTTGGCAATTTCTCTTTTGCATGACATTCATCATTTGACTGTCTCTTATGGCACAAATAGTGATTCCAGATGCTGGAGTCCCAGAGAACTCCTAATTTGGGGTACTTTCGAGTTACCAGATTGTTCTTTTAAGCAGACAAATTGAATTAAGTTCTTTACAAAGAAAAAGGAGAGAAAGAGAAGGTCATGTGTTGTAAGATTATACAAGGCTTGTAAAGATGCTTAAGCATGTTTGGAAAATTTTTAAAGAGATTACAGCTTGTTGGTCAAATTTGATAAAAGCCCTAATCTGTTTGATTTGTTGACTATGAACAGTGCCTGGGGATATCTCTATGTAATAGTCCATTTCAGGTTGTGGAAATTCAACTTATCAGATCCTCTGGAAAATAGATTTTTAATAATCAGTCTTGAGGACCTGCCAACTCTCTCCTTTGCTCCTCCTGAGCATCACTCAGTTTTGGCTTGTAGTCCATCCTTTTTCTGGCAGTCCTTTTTGTGATATAAAGAGACTCACAACCTGTTGCAGCAGGAAACAGAAAAGTTCATTCTTTATAAGAAAAAAACCTAAAAAAAATCATTATAACCCTTAATATAAAAGTGTTTCATCTTAGAATACTGGATAGTAGGATTCTAAAATATTTTCTTTTCCAAAAATGATGTTAAGGAAAATGTAAGACCATATGCAACAATGCAATGGTATTTTCATGCTAATAGTAGTTACATGAAGAGTAGTTGCATAAATAAAGACTTCATTAGATCTGGGGAAACAGATGCGTGTCCATAACAAGTAACTCTTGCAAAGCTATGCTGAAAATCTGTGCTAAAGGTGGGAACAGATACTCGGGTTCCCCATTTGGGACTTCTTTGTCCTCTTCAAAATTTACCTCAAACCTATTAAAAAGTGTATCACAGAATGAAGAAAAAAAAAAACCACAAAACTATCCAGAAAAATTTCCAGGCCCATCTCCAAAACATGATGCACTGATTAAGACATGTCACTGTGGTGCCTCCTTTTTGTTTGTTTATTCAGACATTGTAAAGTACGGACATTACCTGCTGTTTACATGCTGCATTTTTAGATATTTTAGATATTCAAATTGATTTTGATATAATGAAACAACTATTAAAATCAACATACCATTTCCATAAGCAGCTTTCACTGCTGAATTCAGTGAAGTTTCTCGATCGTTCTTACGTTACCCTGGATCACTCTGAAATATTCTTAAATAACTTTAATGGTGTTATAGAGGCAAAATCTATTGAAATTCTATGGGTGTTTTGTGGTTAACGTCTCTTGAAAGTATGAGACCTAATCTCGTTGCCTTTTGTTCTAATCCAATACAGAGATGTCACCTTTCCCGCAAAGATTACCAACTTCTTTATCAATATCATTTCATTGTGTTCCCATGAGACAGGTCAGTAACTACCTTATACATGGCCAAACTTAAATCACAGTTTAAAAAAACCTTCCATAGGGTCATTCAGTGAATGAAAACCGGACTTCTGACTGACAGTCTCCTTGTGTAACTAAGTGGCTAGACTTACTCACCAACCATAAATTCTATCATCCATTCAATGATGGCTTTTCAGTGACAGCTATTCACATAGAAAATGTGTTTATAGTTTCAGACAGTTCTTGCTGTTGGGATTACCTGATCGGATATGGTTGGGAACCTCCTCTCATGCAGCTCGGGTCTTCTGTGGCCATCTCTGAGGCATGAGTTCCTCCTAATCTGACTCAGTCCCCCAGTCTCTCCAATAGCAAGGTTGAGCGCATATTCCTGATAGGCAATTTACACTATATAGAATATATACACATATTTACACATCTGGCCACACAAATAACAGATACACAGAGCACTCACACAAGCACAGACAACACCAGTGGCCTCATCCTGCTCCTAGTTCTGGCTGCGCAGGAAGTCTGCTAGAAGGAATATGTATATATATGTACAAGATTCAGGGGCAGCTACTGGGTTCATACACCCAGCCTGCCCAGTCACTGTCCCTGGATACCCGTCTCTCCAGTTGCTGGCATGTGGACATACGAATCCCCAAGACCACAGCCCCATTCCAGTTGCTGGTGCAGACCATCACACACACACTAGAGGTCTTTTCCAACCTCAATGATTCTATGATTCTATGATTCTATGTATCCCCAAGGCCACAGCCCCATTCCAGTTGCTGGTGCAGACCATCACACACACACACAGAGCTGTCAAGGACTCCCCAGTCCCATAGCCGACCCCCTGTGCTCTCACCCTTAGAGACACACAGGTGCTCTCACACCCAGAGCTGTCCCTCAGGCACACACACACACCCCCCTTGATCCCAGGCCACTTCACCTTCCTGCTGGCTCCTTCAGCTTGATCTTCACTAGTGATCACATACTCGCTCGCACACCCACACTCACTCCAGTCACTGGCACCACAGACCCCATACACGCACGTGCACATGGAGAGAAGAGCCCCTTACTGGAAAATAATTGAAGTAATTTAATAAGGAGACAGGACAGACTGCAGTGATCAGGTGCAGGGCATGGCCAGACAAACGTACTGACCAGCCCCTGCTTACACTCAAACGGGCCCTACTATTCCCTCATGCCTCTATTTCCCCTACTTGTTTCTTCCCAAATTGCCTAAACCCCTCCCTTTTCCCACCTTTGGTTCCTCCCCTAAACATGCCTTAATAAATCCTGTGCAATCCCAACGTGTTCTTTCCCTGCCCCCCATACTGTCCCCCGCACTCCTCGGCAGCAACTCCCCTTAGTCCAAAAGGTGACACTGAGATCTGGTTCCAATGACGCATTGTGATGGGTTTCACACCTGGACAATGGGGCTGAGGCTCTGCTGGGATAGTCCTAGGAGAGGCCCTGACAGGGTGTTTGTTCCTCAGAAGTCTGTAATTTGGGTTCTTTGCCTGGCATTGTGTCCTCGTGCTACTCTAGGCTTGTGGTGATGAACTTTTGATGGGCTGATGGCTCTCTGGAAATGGGCCTGGGAGCAGTCAGGGCAGGTTCTCTGCATCCCAGATTTTGGAATCTAGAACCTGTGTCTGATACTGTTTATTCACTGGGGCACCCTGCAAAATGCCCTGGGGTTCTGGTTTCCTTCATTGGCCAGGTTAGACATTAGTTTGGAAGACATTGTCCCACCTAGCCCTTGCACTTTTGTTGTCTGGTCAACAGGAAAATAGATAAGCAAAAAAAATTATGTCTGAACTACCCCCTTTTGGAAGGCAAAATAGTTTGCCTAGAGAATCATAGAATCATATGAATATATAAATATCTCAGGTTGGAAGGCACACATAAGGAACATTGACTCCAACTCCCTGCTCCTCTCAGAACTACTTAAAACTAAACCATATGACTAAGAGCATTGTCCAGATGCTCCTTGAACTCTGACAGGCCTGGTGCCACGACCACATCCCTGGGGAGCCTGTTCCAGTGACCAACCATCCCCTCAGTGAAGAACCTTTTCCTAATGTCCAATCTGAACTTCCCCTGATGCAGCTTCATTCCATTTCCTCGTGTCCCATCTCTGGTCACCAGAAAGAGGAGATCAGCACCTCCCCCTCCGCTGCCCCCCTTGAGGAAATTGTAGACTGCGATGAGGTCACCCCTCAGCCTTCTCTTCTCCAAGCTGAACAA
>NW_008796221.1:1051934-1079908 GCF_000699145.1 Aptenodytes forsteri | reverse complement strand
GCCTGGTCAAAGCTTTGCTAAAATCTGAAAAAGTCACATCTACTGGCTTCCCTTGGTCAACTAGGTGGGTGACCTTGTCATAAAAGGAAATTAGGTTAGGTAAGCAGGACTTTCCCCTCATGAACCTGTGTTGACTATGACCAATGACCACATTGTCTCTCAAGTGTTTTTCAATAACTCTCAGAATAACCTTCTCCATAATGTTACTAGGCACTGAAGTGAGACTGACAGGCCTGTAATTGCCAGGGTCTTCCTTCTTACCCTTCTTGAAAATTGGGACAACATTTGCCAGCTTCCAGTCGACTGGGACCTCTCCAGACTCCCAAGACCATTGAAAAATAATGAAGAGAGTTCCCATGATGACATCAGCCAGCTCTTTCAGTACCCTGGGATGAATCCCATCAGGCCCCATAGATTTAAATACATCCAGCTGGAGCAGCAAGTCTCAAACAAGTTCAGGGTTGTCTGGGAGTTTATCATCCCCCCACAGAGAGATGTCTTTTATCTCCTTTCTTGCCATGCATGCCCTATTTTTCACCTGGAAAGTTCCTACTCACTTTCTATCACACCCTGCTTTTCTTCTGCTAGCATACACCCAGTCTAGATATGTTATCACCAATCTGGCAAGTGAGGAGGCTAGTAGAGTAATAAGAAAGAAAGCTCCTTGAATTTTATAACCACTATTTCCTTCCACTCTTGTGGCACTTAAAATCCAAATAGCATATGAATGTGTGAGGGTGAGTTCGAGTGGTGGAGCAGAAAGAGGAAGCATAGTCCTAATGGCTCCCATGGAGCCAAGGCAAGATTTGGATGCTTTTTTCCAGTCTGAGGATTTGACTCTATGCTGATGAAAGCCCCCCCAAAAACTTCTTGAGAAACAGGAAGAAACTGAGGTTTCAGTTTCGTGTGACAGGTTTGCTATCTTTTAGGGCTTTTTTTTTCCTTACTGCCACGTAAGTCTGGACCATGAGAGTTTATCTGTATGTACATGGGTATGGAAATGGAGGAAGAAAGATGTGATTACTTTTCTCTCAAAAATACAAAAAGAAGAGTAAGATAAGTTTATTCTTTTCCAGTTTCCAGAAGATGCCACCTATCTTTCTTAATCACATCTTCAAACAGCCAGAATAGTCAATAAAAGGAAAGCTTTTCCCCCAAAAAAAGAAGGAATATTTTTAATATAAACACTGGTAACGCTTCTTTCTGCATTTTAACTCTCCTGCCCAAGTAAAAGAATCAATAATAGTGGAACTATATGAAAAGGAGAGACTATTGGATTAGAAGATGGGATTTTCTTGTAAATGTTCAATTGACTCCTGTTTCCCAAAAGAGCAAGAACAAAAGTGCTTGTTATAAAAGTTGCCATTTCAACACTGTTTAAATATGGATGGGAGTAGGTTCAGACCGTAATTCAGTTGACACAAGAGCGCTAGCAAAATCTGCATACTGGGCAGATAGAATCAACATATTTGATCACTTGGTTCCCTTTCTGTCTTTTTGAATCCAAAGTTGTCACCTGATGCCTAATTTTAGAAGTCTGGAATGCAGACATCTGCCTCTGAGCCAGTTGTCTAGACTCCTTTTATTATCCACGTTGAGAAACAAGAACTTTTAGAGTGTAATTAATATGACCCAATTTAAATGTCTTCCTCATCATAAGAGGAATAACATCTCAAAATTACCGTTTTTTGTGTTGACTATAAAGGGACTTCAGACAAGTAGCTCAGCTGTGGATGTCTACCTTATAGACATATAATATAAAGTCAGATGAAAATTCTCCCAAATGCCTGTTTAATCAAACCATTTCTCACACATAACGTATGTTTTTCTTTCTTTAATAACTCAAACCATTATTCTTTTAAAGATTAATGTGGTCCGAGTGAAGATGGGGTCTTGTCTGTACGTGCTATGTCAGAAGACATAAAAGAGGGTCACAGTTTTGATATAAAATAAACTAACTTGTCAGCAATTCATACAAAAGTGTTATTTGAAATATGCTAGCCGGGATGAGCACACAGGGAACTTTAATTAGGTCTCTCTTAGACTAGTAAGTTTGATGAGGTTTACAAAAGAATGAATTGAATAGCAGGTGGAGATTTTAAACTCTCAAAGGTTCAAATTACAGTTTGTAAGTAGGTCTAGCTAGAATGCCACCCCATTATGGCATAACTACTTTAAAAAATCAAAATAAAAAGTCTGGGCAGAAGCAGATGCCAGAAGCTGAGGATTTGACATGATATTAGGAAGGTTCCCATCTGTGCAAAAAGCAGATGATTTTCTTTGGAACCTGCCATCTTGTACTCTTTAGCCTAAAACAATATTTGGAACAACAGCATCCAGAAAGAAGACACCAGAAAATAAACATGATCTTTCTCATTTTTATGTCTATAAAGACAAATAGGCAAGCCAATTTTTTACTATGTAAATCTGGAGAGTCTGAAATTATAATCCTAAAACTGAACACTTCCATTCCTATCTGTTCAGTACAGTTACACTAGAATATTTTCATTTGAGTGTCAATATTGTGAAGGATTATACTGTTGAGCAAAATGTGCAAAAAACTCCCATCACAATCAATGCTTGTTTGTGTATAGAGATCACACAGGAGACAAGTTATATTATTTTCAAAAGGTGTGCATGATGTCATTGAATGGTGTTCTGTTCTGAAGCTTCATGTAGCCAGAATTGGGTTGGCAGAGAGAGTTCAACAACTGCACTTGCTTTGTAGCTCTCCATTGTGATGCCTTTGGGAAAGTCCCATATTTATATCCAGTCTCCTCTTTGCTTATGTTTCTTACAGATTGGGCTTCTGAAGTTGGTTTCTGTAGAGCACTTAATTTAATGGAGTATGAATTCTCCTGGAGCGTTAAGGATTTAAGCCGCAATTATCACAGAATGAATGCTGTTTTTCAAAATCCATTTTCCAATTGGCTGGTGGGAATTTTGATAGTAATATTACCATTTTCATTCCTAAATCCCCCATGGAGCACCTATGTCATTGCTAGCCATTTCTTTATCGTTCCTAGTTTATACAACAGGGTTCTGTATACATATTAGATATTTCAAATTCACACATTTTGGGGACTATTTTCAAAAAGTCAAGTGTACAGCTCCCACAGAAGTGTCATAATGTTTTTATGTGCACTTATTCAAAATCCTTCCTCACATTCTGGGAGAGATATAACCACTTAGATGCTGGCAGACACCACCAGTATAGCTGTCCAGCCTTGCCTTATCTCATAATTTCATGATTCCTTTGTGACAAGTGTCACACCTTCTACGGAGGGGCCACCATCCCAATGGCATTCAAGATAAATCATAGAGAGTATAGAAGAAATTATTACAC
The DNA here is from genome assembly GCF_000699145.1 of Aptenodytes forsteri. Taxonomy (NCBI): domain Eukaryota; kingdom Metazoa; phylum Chordata; class Aves; order Sphenisciformes; family Spheniscidae; genus Aptenodytes; species Aptenodytes forsteri. The sequence goes on along the minus strand of NW_008796221.1, from coordinate 1,076,562 downwards.
CAACAGATGTCAAAGCATGTATAATAGGACAGAAAGCCCAGCTTCCAGAGCCTTCTTCCTCACCTTGTCCTTGGAATCAGGTAGTGAGATGGAAATATTTCTATTAGATGATAAACAGATGCCAAATGAAGAGAGACGTCTGTCAGAAGACTACCAGCTCACAATAACACGATATTTCACTGAAAGATTATTTGAACTCAAAATCTACTATATCATCTTCTTGACCTAAGGAGGTGAAGATCCGATACCAGCTTTTCAGGTCCAATAACGATACCAAACCATGTTTTTACACAGAAGAAATTACAGACTTCAATTCTACATTTAGAAAAAAAAAAAGTTTCACTTTCTTTTTAATAGCCATTAATTAACCATGACTTAATTTGCATATCTTAAAGTAAGTGCCTTTGATTTAAAACATGCCCTTAATTATTTCAGATGTGGAGTTCTTCTAAGATTTTCTTTTTAACCCTTTTGACAGCTGCAGTATTTAATACCCAAATAATGAACAGCTCTTTCCTCTGTGGAGTTGAGGTTTTGTTGTCATTTCATAACTGATTAGATTTAATTAGATTCTAACTATAATGGGCATTCCTTTATGAGTAAAGTACCCGACAATGTGCTAATAGTATGACAATGTATCCAGCCCTTAATAACTTCCACTAGCAGTTTGTTAGCATCTCAAAGGGCCCAATGTTCAACCAGACCCCAGTGTGCAATTCTGAAGAGATTCTCTTGTGTGACCAATAATTGCAAAACATGAAACAGAATTTCACACATTTAGATGCAAACCACACTGCTCTGCTATCAGATATGCAGAATATGAATAGGAATCCTTCCTCTGTGACTGGGAACCACGAGCAGATGTTCTTGTTGATGGTGACCTGTAGCTTAAAAGGCAATTCTGTGTTTTACCACTGGGATTCTTCCGCAGTTTGTGAAGTCGTCTTCCTTTTCGAAAAAGAAAATCCATTACTCTTGTGAAAAGCCCCATTTCCTGGGGTAAAAGCTCACAATGTTGCTCCAATGTACTCAGTAGCTGGAAATTCTGAACAGTACCTTTTTTTTTTTTTTTTTAAATAATGTGAAAATTAACCTACATCTTTCTCTTCTGAATACATTATAACTTGGGGAAGAAGAATTTGTGGAGAATAGTTTTGTATGATAGCTTTTAATTCTTGTTGTGTGATCTGTTCAGGCAGTATAATACAGAAGCAGATATTTATAAATACATTTTCATTCAATCATTTAAGGACAGCTTACCCAGGGGAATAGGCATGAAAAACACTCATCGGAACATTTTTCAATAAAACTTCTTAAATACCTGATGGCATTTCCGTAATACAAGTTTTCTTAGCAAACTGAAGATGAAAGTGGATGTTATTATCAATTTAAAAAAAAATAAATTCAGGGTTATGTTCTACTTCCCCCGCCCCCTCCCCCTGAATTTTCACAGAAGAATGTAGAATACATTCTTTCATCAACTTGAGAATCTTGCCAAAATCTCTGTCAAACATGAATCCGGTTCTAGTTACAGAATTCTGAGCTCTAAATTCCCAAATTCTTTTTTCAACACTGAGAGGTTTTATTTTATATAACTAAGGAGAAATACTGTTTGTATGAATGTCATAAAAAATTCAGAAAAGAGCCATGCCTATATTTTGATATCTTTTTTTTTTTGAAACAATTAACAGTGAAAGAACACATACCTGAAGGGAGGATGCAAAGAAGATGGAGCCAGGCTCTTTTCAGTGATGCCCAGTGACAGGACAAGAGTCAATGGGCACAAGCTGAAACACAGGAGGTTACCTCTGAACATCAGGAAACACTTTTTTACTGTGAGGGTCACTGAGCACTGTCACAGGTTGCCCACAGAGGTTGTGGACTCTCCATCCTTGCAGTTATTCAGAAGCCTTCTGGACATGGGCCTGAGCAACCAGCTCTAAGTGTCTCTGCTAGAGAAGGGGGCTTGGACCAGATGATCTTGGAGGTCCCTTCCAACCTCAGCCATTCTATTATTCTGTGATTATATGAATCTCTGGGACACAGAAAGAATCTTTTTCAGGCATTCTATAGCAAGAACTTGATGACCTGGTAAATCCTAGTTTTGGTAATATTCTGCTTACTTGAAAAAATACTTTCATTTTGAACCTTAAACAAAAAATCACACTGCAGAAGTAGGTGAAATAACTCCTGTCTGCACAAACATTAATACAAAAGTCTACATCCATATACAAATATGAATATGACAATTCATTAAAAGCTAAAGAGAAACCATGAATGTGATAACACTGTGAAAGAGCAATTATGCTCTTTCAGCCCATTTGCTGGTAAGACAAGCAAAAGAACAAAATCCTGTTATTTCTGCACAGAACACATCTTGTTTTATAAGAAAGTGAAAAAAATCTCATAAGTTATTATCAATGCATGTGCAACTGTACATATTTGGTTTTCAGAAATATGTGTTTGTGTTTCTTCTCAGGTTCTCTATTTCTTAAACCACTTTTTTACTCTTCAGTCATTCACTGTTCTTTCTTGATTACCCTTCTGAAGAATGCACCACACTGTCCTTAAGCCTGGAAAGAATTGCTGTTTCTTCCCCTTCATTTAAGCAAATCAGATACAGTTCTCATAAACCACAGAAAACTTCAGTAGTCATAGATTTGCATAATTTTTATTTATGAGACAATTCCTATGACTATTTCAACTCCAGTTCAAAAGGTCGCTGTTGAACTGGATAAGCTTTTTATATTGCTGTCTATCTTACATGACTTCGAATTTGTAGCTGCACAGCAATCAGTACTATCTTGATGGGCTATTTTCATGAGGCAGTTGTTTATATGTATAACAATAATTATAATAATTCAAATTCAAGTTTATGGAATATTCCTTTTAAGAAGGAATACGTGAAAATAATTCAAACTCCAGTTTATGGAATCTTCCTTTTAAGAAGGAATACGTGAAATTATTTAAATATTTATTTTGAAGACATATTTAAAAATAGAAGCAAAGATCCTTTTGTCAGTTGGTATTCTTTCATGTCCACTGAAGCCAATAAAAAAGCTTGACTTCACTAGGCAGAAAATCAGCTACAATATCAATGACTGTTATTTGTAAACTGGCTGAGGTTACTGGTGCACAAGACTGAAAATATTTGTCTGATCAGTTTGGAATAACAGATATTCCATAAAGGATTTTGAATGTATATTCTGTGTTCTGAAAATATGATGCAGCAATAGTATCTTCTGAGATCTTAACTTAGCTTGCATGTGGCCAGGAAGGATATAACATATAAGTAACCTGTATGGGTACTCAATAGTTCCAAACGAAAATGATGACATTCCTGAAATAAAAGCTGTTAAATAGGAAAGAATTAAATATCTTCCTCTCAGAAAGAAATATGTTTGAATTGAGTGTGATATATGAGATCATTTAGCTAGGCACACAGCCTAGCACTGGTAGCTGGATCTGGCCTGTCAAAGCAATTCATCTGATACAAAGCATAACATCTCCCTAGATATTTCATGAAGGAGACTGTGAAAAGTCAAGTGTACCCTCTCCCATTTTGTTCCTAAAATATCATCTCTGCCACATTACTTAGAAAACCACTGTCATATGACCAAAATGCATCTATCCATTGCCATATCAATGGACATGAACCTGTTGTGGCAAAAGATATTCTTATTTTGATTATGTGATAAACGCATTCACAATCACAAGAGGACAGAAAAGAATATATACTGCTTGAACTCCTGCATAAGTAACTACCTGACCACCGCAGCTTAATACATGGGTGTCACAATTCTAAATCCCATAACCCATTTCTTGAGGTCGTATTTTCAACATTCTTTGGACTTTGCTTAAACTTGCGAAAAGTTGTGAAGATCAATGTGATCTTCTATATAGTCATACAATTTCCCATCAATCCACCCATGCAAGTCATCATGAACCGGGAGTGTTACCATCTTGCTTTTCCCCTCAAATTAAACTCCCAGCAAGCACCTGTTCATGTCCTGCTATTCTGCCTTCTAAAAATTCAAAAGCATTGTGGAACTTCTATTAGGAACAGCATTACAATACTGTGAAATACACTGCTCCAAGATCATAAAATATTTGTATTTGCAAAAAAGAACTCCGAATTGACAGAATTCATTACCTTATTTTTCAGAGCAATTGGATATGAAGTGTGGTTAAGTGCTCAGAACAGTGGCCCTGCCTGGAAACAGCTCAAGTTTTGGATTCCAATTGCATGGAGGTACATAATGTGTTATCCTGAGCTAGATTTCTAAGACCCAGAATGAGTTGAAATATAAACACTTGTTTAGCATTCCCCATTAACGATCTCTCTCTATATGTCAACATTTCTGTGATTTATGGCCAGAAGTCAGCTACACTCCTTCCCCCATTTTAAATAGTTTAATCCCGAAGCAACTTTATCAAGTCTTTGTAGTTGATTTAACTGAGACTTTGTCAGTCTCTGTGTAAGAAGCAAGTGTACAAATATGAGAAATATTTTTTTTATCACATATTTTGTCTGTGTGGTGGATTGACCCCCGCCAACAGCAAACACCTAGTCAGCTGCTCACTCACTCCACTCTTCTGCAGGATGGGGAGAAAATAGAAGGAAGGCAAGAAGACTCATGGATCAAGATAATGGCAGTTTAATAGGGAAGCAAGAGCTGTGCACACAAGCAAAGCAAAAAGAGGAATTCCTTCACTACTGTCCCCGGCAGGTAGATGTTGAGTGAATTCCCAGAAAGCAGGGCCTCAGCTTGCATAACGGTTGCTTGGGAAGACAAATGCCGTAACCAGAAACATCCCCCCTTCCTCCTCCTTTCCCTGAGCTTTTACTGCTGAGTGTGATGTCACATGGTATGGAATATCCCTTTGGTCAATTTGGGTCAGCTGTCCTGGCTATGTATCCTCACAACCTCTTGTCCACCCCCAGCATTATTCGCTGGGAGCAGAGTAGCAGGGCAGATTGGGAGAGAGAAAACCCTGATGCTGTGCAAGCACTGTTCAGCAGCAGCCAAAACATTGGTGTGTGTTGTGGTTTAACCCGGCAGGCAGCTAAACACCACACAGCCATTCGCTCACTCCCCCTCAGCGGGATGGGGGAGAGAATTGAAAAAACCAGGTAAAACTTATGGGTTGAGATAAAGACAATATATACAAAATAAGTGATGCACAATGCAATTGCTCACCACCCGCTGACCGATGCCCAACCAGTTCTGGAGCAGCAAAACCCCCGGCCAGCTTTTCCCCCAGTTTTATATGTTAAGCATGATGCCATATGGTGTGGAATATCCCTTTGGTCAGTTGGGGTCAGCTGTCCCAGCTGTGCCCCTCTCAACTTCTTGTGCACCCCCAGCTTACTCGTTGGTGGGGTGGTGTGAGAAGCAGGAAAAGTCCTTGACTTAGTGTAAGCACTACTGAGCAACAACTAAAACATCAATGTGTTATCAACATTATTCTCATCCTAAATCCAAAACACAGCACTGTACCAGCTACTAGGAAGGAAATTAACTCTATCCCAGCTGAAACCAGGACAGTGTGTTATCAACACTATTTTAGCCACGAATACAAAGCACAGTACCACATGGGCTGCTGTGAAAAAAATTAACTCCATCCCAGCCAGACTCAGTACAGTCTGGTCTTCTGATATGTTTGGTTTCTTACATTTTTAGGTGGGTCAAATCAGACTCAACATCACAGTACCAGACCCTTTCATCTCAGTTCTTTTTTCTGTTCTCCAAAAAAAAGAATAACTATTTTCATCATGAATATTTTCCAAAAAAGATGACAGAGGTTTTCCTTATGAAATTTTTCAGAGTTAAAGTGAAAAAGAGTGATGTTAAAACAATGTTTGTCTCTACTACAAAATGTAGTTTTTAAAAACTATTGTAAATGACACAAGTAGATTGGCTAGATGTGAAATAACTCCAGATTTTAGTTTCCAAGTATTTGGTACAGTATATAATGTCACTTACACAGTGGTCAAAGAATTATGAGTTTGTTTTTAGTTTAAATGTTTGACATTTGTTCTTCCTTAGTAATAATTTTACAGTGTTAACAAGATCAAAAATACATGATAATGTGGTTGAAAGACAAATCTTTTGAATAAATAAAAAAGGCCAACCAGCATCTTCCTGATATTTTAAGAAAGAAACTAAAAAATTTAAAACTTTTGTGTCAATATTTTAGTTTTAAAATATTTAAAGAATGTATTTTCACTGAACAATAGTTTTTTGAAAAAAAGTTGACATAAATTAAAGATAAAAATTAAAAATAAGATTTCAAAAAGTGAGGAAAAAGATTAGACAACATAGAAAAATATTTTATTTCTAGTTGAAGTAAATGTTTTCCTTTAATAAAAAAAAATAGATTTTCATTGTTTTATTTCTTTTTGGTACTAAGGTAAAACTCTACTTTTGTCCAAAATAAATAAAAATCCATGTCTTCCTAACTGCAATCTAAAAAATAAAAATCGGTCTGTAAGAACAAATTAAAATGTGTCAGTCTTTTTATAGGCTAGAGAATAGAGCAGCAGTTTGGGTAGTGGGATCTATTTTCAGCTCTCTGCTTTGTCTGAAGGAGATAGAGCAAGAATCCAAGCCTTCTTATCCCTACAATACTGATCAGAACCTGACTGCAAACTTCAGATCTTCTTTGGTAATAGTAATTCAAACAGGTAGAATATTGTTCAAATCTTGCAGAGTAGCTTGCAATTTTTCATTAGACTGGAAAACAAAAAAACAATCCAAATTCAGTAGTGTTTTTGCATTGAGACTTGTATTTATATATATACAAAAGTATTTAATTTTTATTAGAGTAGTCATCACATACTAATATCAACCAAAACTGAAGAAAATACTTTCAGTATCTATATCCTGAAACCTCCAACTCTATTGCAACTCAATAATCAGTACAGTCAAACAACAACATCCTGAGTCCTGTTCCTTACAATAAAAAACCCGTGTTTTTTACATGAAAGCATCAAGCAAGTAGGAAGAAGGTTTTGAAAACTCTCACCTGGTTACTGTTGCTTAGGAAACCAGAAGCTCAATATTAACAGATATTCATCACAGAAGTACCACATTAACTAGTGAAGGACAAGATGGCCTCACATGACATTTTCAACAAAATTGGGTTATTGACCATGTATAATCCTTTGGGATGTTACTACCGGTCAATTGAAACTTCAGGAATAATACAGTAGTTTAATGCTGTTATATTACCCCAATAATACTGTGGGAGATGATACAGTAAGTATCTTACTGATTTCAATTTTAGTGAAAATAATGGCACTTGAGGTGCATTTGTGTTGTGGGTTTACTCTGGTAGACAGTTAAGCACCAAACAGCTGCTTGCTCATGCCCCTACAGTGGGATCAAGGAGAGAATCAGAAGGGTGAAAGTGAAAAAACTCATGGTTTGAGATAAAGACAGTTTAATAGGTAAAGCAAAAGCCGCACACACAAGCAAAGCAAAACAAGGAATTCATTCACTCCTTCCATCGGCAGGCAGGCGTGCAGCCACCTCCAGGAAAGCAGGGTTCCATCACGGGTAACAGTTACTTGGGAAGGCAAATGCCATCACTTCAAATGTACCCCATTTCTCCTTCTATCCCCAGCTGTTGTTGTTAGGCATGATTCATATGGTCTGGGATACCCCTTTGGTCTGTTGGGTCAGTTGTCCTGTTTGTGTCCTCTCCAAACTTCTTGTGCACCCCAGCCTACTCACTGGTGGGGCAGCGTGAGAAACAAAGACTTTGATGCTGTGTAAGCACTGCTTAGCAGTAAGTAAAACATCCCTGGGTTATCAACACTGTTTTGGTCACCAATCCAAAATATGGCACCATGTGAGCAAATATGAAAAAAAAAAACCAAAACCTCTTTCCCAGCTAAAACCAGTACAATTTGGCAGAGAAAACCATTTTTCCATTTCAGTATTTGATGTAATGCATCGTGTTAAAGGTCCAAAACACAAGATAACACAGATCAGCTTGCTAGTTTTGGATGAATCATATTCTCATGTCTCAGGACTCTAAATCAACTACCTTAAATCAGAAGCTTTGACCATTTCCTAAATGTATATGCCTCTTTTTCTGAATGTGTAGAATACCCATGTTGATACATAGATCTGAAGAGTTTTACTGTTATGATGTACTCTGAATAATTTAAAAATACATAGGGAGAGAAAAAATACCTAACATAAAACTTTTGCAAGCAAATTAATTACAATTCATTAAAAAATGGTTCTCATAGTGTGAAGAGCAAGTACTTAAAGTCATTATAGAAAGAAGTTTGAAAACACAAGTATGGGTTCATTTAGTAGATCTCTACCTGTAGACTAAATGAAAATACATGGTGTCAGTGCAAGGAGCTTTTTTCCAGTTATATACAGCTAGCTGGCACTGGGAATGTTTTTGTGTTTTCTCTGAAAAATGGAGGGGGGTGGGGAGGCAGTGTTCAGTGTATTATTTCTGAAAAATCATAGTTAATTTCCTTCCAAAGCTAGTTCCAGTGTCCTCTTCCTACCACTTTGCTAAGATTATTTATATAAGTAGTATTGTTTTGTTTGTTTGTTTGTTTGATTTCAGTGAATGTAAGACAATTATTATACATTTGGTTGATGGCATGTGAGTACTTCATGTTCAGGTCTGTTTCTAGCTCCTGTTAGAAGCTGTAATAAAACTGAGGCACAACCTGATGATAGAGGCTTGACATATATAAGGCTATTATGCAGGCTGCTTTAGAAGTACCAGATTAGTCCATAAATCTTAAAAACATGCATAGGTTGAAAAGGTACACAAATGAGCTATGAAGCTATTCATTTCTAAAATAACCTTTACGAATTCTACACAGATTATCGGGGACCATGCTCACAAACATTACAGTCTGATAGTTCCTGAGATGTTAAGCACCATTTTCAGTGGGCTGTGTCCTTATCATACAGGTAAACAGTACCACAGACAACCTAAGAAAGTACTTTCCAGTTACAATTCTCACTTGAGAAACCAAGAACCTTGTTTAGCATAATATCTTTTCAAAACTCAAAGCTGCTACTATATCCATTCCTCATTGTCCACTGAGGATGAATTAATAACCTGTCTTCTCTCACTCAGGATGAGGCTGCTTGATTTGCTCTGTTGTCCACGTCCTGTCTACCTATTAGGACACAAACTGCCTGTTAGGACACATGCTTATTCTCTGAATTTTAATTACCTGTCCCCATTCCTCTGCTTTGCTTCCTTTATTCTTAATGCCTCTTCTTTTTTATTTTCACACTGACAAAAAAACACCAGTAGAAACTTGGGCGGGCTAGCTGGTCTTTTTTCATAAATATATCCAGAAAAAAACTCTGGGTTTTAGGTGTGTCACCTACTAGTAAAAACCAAACCAAACAACCCAAACATCTATTTCCAAAAGAATAGAGTAACATATTATCTTTTCTTTGTTCCTGTTAGACTGTAACAGATGAAATTTTCTAAACCAATGTGCTGTATAGCAGATACTTAGCAGATGGGAAATTGCAACCAAATGGTTAAAGTCTGCCAAGCTGAAAATAGGTACTTATAACAAAAAATATCAAGCAACCAAAATTCTCTACTGCAATTTATCTTAACCCACTACCTTTAAATTAATATGTAAATTTATATAATTTGAAGAAAAAAATGCATGTTTTGCTTCATTAAAGGTTTTATGTTTCCTTAAGGGAAAAAGAAAACCAAGTATATTAATTAACATGGTTGTCATATGAGACATTTATGCTACTTGACAAGGCATAATTTACTGACTAAAACTCCTAAACAGAAGACAAGTGCCATAGTCTGGTTTGAGCAACATTATCTGCTGTTCCATTTTGTCTGAAAATAAGGGTGATATTTTTCTTAGTGTCAATGGGGAGGCAGCTACTTTTCTTAATTTAAAATGTCTTGTTACTTGGTGGTGTCATTCCTCTGCAGGCTACAAGGGGTTGAAGGAAATTAAGGAGAAATTAAACGCTCATTTGCACAGGGAAATTAACGTGCTGTAAGGTAGACTCTGAATGCACAGTGCACCATCAGTTTCTCACTCCCTAGATGGGGGATCTAACATGTGCCTATTACAGAAGTCCTTAAAGCACTGCGATTTTTGTAGGTATCTCTGGGATCCCTATCACATCAGCAGCCTGCACAAATGTTCCAATGAGGTGACTAAATGTCTTACAGTAAGAATGTCATGGCACTTCTGAAGAAGGACATCACTCACCTTTTCTAACCAATATCACCATGATGAATGTAGCTATGATATCTGGAAGCACATGATGGAAGGTAAATATGTTCAAGAAACATTGGGGGCATTTGAGTTTCCCTCTAAAAACACCATGTGAAACACTCCAAAGTTGGCTCGGGGTAATACTGCAGGTAGAAGTGTTGATAGCAATTATCCTAGACTTAGGACTGCCCTGCAGCCTCTATGTACTGTTTCCTATGGAGCATGGTAAAATAGGTTTCTGATTCAGAACATTGAAGTCACCCATTATTTGTTAAAAGCAAATCTGTGTAATGCAGAATTACAGACAACACACTTTTGCTACACTTACAATGGTTTTCATAATTAATCCACCTTTTCTGATAAGCCAGTAGCCTACCCAGTAGCTATTTCATAGCTGTTTACCTGTGATAACAGCTGACCTGCTGTACTGTGATGTTAGCTATAGAAATACTATTTTGTTTGAATGGTACTCCTATTAAAGCATTTGAAGACTAGAGAAATTCTCTCAGTGTAATTAATAGATAAGACCTGTACTATGTATACTTGAAGCTGAATGCTAAAAATCTCACATAGGCTACATAACTTCCCTTCGGAGAGAGAAAGATGCAGTAAACTTTCCTTCTCTCTCTGACTCCTCTTCATGTTTACTGCAGAGACCTTCTAACGAGCATCTTTGAGGATACTGTTTTGTCATTTTTCACCCAGACACACTCCAGGTTACAGCCTCTCTGGGTAACCTGTTCCAGTGTTTGACTATTGTCACTGTGCAGACTTGTTCCTAATATTGAATCAGAATTTCCTTTGCTGCAACTTGTGTCTGCTGGCCCCTCATGAACCTCCAATAAGAGTCTGGCCTGGTCTTCTTCATATCCTTACAGAAGGTAGCTCTAGGTAGCAGTAAGATCCCCTTTTCACCTTCTTTTCTTAAGACTGAACAAATCCAGTTCCCACAGCCCTTGTACATTGTGCCCCATCCTCCTAACCTTCTTGGTAGCTGTCTGTTGAACTCACACCAGTATGCGAATAACTTCCTTGTACTGAGGAACCCAAATCTAGACACAGTACTCTAGATGTGATCTCACAAGTGTTCAATAGAGGGAAATAATCACATCCTTTAGCCTGTTGGTCACATTCATGCTAATACAGACCACTATGTGGTTGGTCACCTTCACTATAACAATGTACTGATGACTCATATTTGAATTCTTGTCCACCAGATCCTTTTCTGGAGAGCCCTTCCCTAGCCAGTTAGTTGCCAGATGATGGCGTTACATGAGGTTATTCCATCCCAGATGCAGGACTTGGCATTTGCCTCGTTGAACATCATGAGGGTTTTGTTCACTCATTTCTCCACCGGTCAAGATGCCTTTGAATAATAGTCCTGTCTTCCAGTCTATTGACCCTCTCCCCAACCTCCTTAGTCTGGTGTCATTCACAAACTTAATTCCAGGAGGATTTACCCTAATCTTCCTAAGGAGTGAGGCCTATGGTTTCCTAGATCCTCCTTGCCATTCTGGAAGATGAATGTGATGTTTGCCTTTTTCTCATCATGAACCTCTCCTGATTGACATGACTTTTTGAAGATGAGGAAGAACAGTCTCATAATTATATCAGCCAGTTTCCTCAGCATCCTCAGATGCATCCCTTCTGGTCCCATAGCTATTTAACAGGTCCAGTTTGGTCAAGTGCTCCGTAAGTCTGTCTTCTGACAGTGTGGGTAATGCATCCCTCACACCGATTCTGACAGTTCACTTATGGTCCTGAGATGCCTGAGGCCAGGCCTTAATTGTTAAAAACAGAGGCAAAGATGACTGTTTTCCATGTGCTCTGTCACTAGGTTCAATGTCTCAGATTTTCCTTAGGCTTCCTTTTGCTGACAAGGTACTTTTAGAAGCCCTTTTTGGCTTTCTCATCTCTCCCTAGTTTCAGTTTCAGCTGAACTTTACCTTTTCTTAACTCCTTCCCTGCATGTACAGGTTCTTCCCAAGAAGCACATCCCTGCTTCCTCCTTCTGCATGGTTTGTTTTTTGAACTTTAGCTCAATCATGAATTCCCCATTCATCAGTACTGGCCTTCTGCCATGGTTACTTGACTTCCTGCACATCAAAATGGATGATCCTTGTGCTTTGAGGAGCCTTTCCTGAATATCAACAAGCTCACCCGAGTCCCTTTGCTCTTCAGAGGAGTTTCCAATGAGGTGCTGCTATCCCTGAACAAGCTGAAATCTGCTCTCCTGAAGTCCATGTTTGTGATGTTACTATTCGTCTTGCTCACTTCTCTTAGGATCTTAAAATCTCCTATCTTGGGAGCATTGGTCCCTGTTGTTAAATCTGCTGTTGACCTTATTACCCTTAATAAAGAAGAATCAGTCCTTCCTTAATCATAAATAGCATGTCCAATAGCCTTCCCCTGCCAGCTCACAGAACACTTGTGTCAAGAAATAATCCTTGATGCTCCGCAGAAATCTACATTGCTTGTGCTCCCCAGCATTGTCCTTCCAGTGTATGTCAGGATGGTAAAGCCCTCTGCGAGAACCATAGCCTGTAATAGTGAGGCTTCCTGCAGATGGCAGTACTTCCTCTTCTCGATTAGGCTCTCTGTAACAGAAGTGTACCACAATGCCACAAGCCCCATGCTGGTATATCCTCTGATCCTTACCCATAAGCTCTCAGCTGCTTGTTAGTCACTCCAAAGCACAGCTCCATTCACTTAAACCCTTCCTTTGTATAGAGAATGACTCCTCCTCCTCGTCTTCCTGGCCAGCCCTTCCTAAAGGGAAAGGTTGAGAAAATTGTATATTCCAAAAAAACAATGCATAGACCCTTCTACATACCATTCAAAGGGATGAACAGCTCTCCATTCAAGTCATATGCTCTAGCCAAATATGATTTCATATTTTATTTCTATTTCTATACTGGTGAGTATAAGATAAACTTCTTATATTATGCAATGATAAGCCGAATGGTATGCTGTTATGTTTGTACAGTGTTGTGACATTCGTAAAAATTTCCATTCTTCAGAACATAGTTCCTTGTGCACTGTGTATGGAAGAGCCTCACACCAGGACCAAGAAAATTCACCAGTTCAGTTAGACTGGTGCCTTAGAAAACATGCAAGATGATACAATAATATTAGGTAGCCATGTTAAAGAAGAATATGACTATCTTTACAATAAATATTAAGTGCATTTTTTCTCCTCCTTTGATTCCCCACAGAACACTCAGTTTTTCTGGTGAAATGATGGGTCACATTTGTCTTCTGCATCAGCAAAGCTGAAGGAGAGACAGTAAAAACAGGTGTCATGGTTTAACCCCAGCCAGCAACTAAGCACCACAATTAGACACTTGGCATCTAAGATCTCACCATTGATATTTTAAGCTCAGAGGAGGAGACAATACCTCCTTTACACTGGTATCTCTCACTTGTTTTCCTTGCCAGCCATGTACTCTAAGCTGCCAGTTTCGTCTCAGAAAGAGCACTGCAAAAATTTTCCTACTCTAATAGTCCTGCTATTAATTGGTACCTGTGATATTATCTTCTCTTTCCACAGAAGTAGAGAGGACAACAGTTGCTCTTAATACCTATTACACAACTAGCAGAAGTAGGTCTACTCTTGAAATTGAGATTTCCTCATTTCTTATTCTTTTTTTTCATGAGAATTATTTGTAAGTAAGGCACGTATTTCCTGTACCACTTCAGATAGGGTCAGCGTGATTTGAATAAGAGCAAAGCTACAGCACAGAGTTTAGAAATGCTTGCATAAGACAAATGTTAAATACACTCCAGCACAGGGGAGGGAAAAAAAAAAGAAAAGAAGAAGAAATTAAGGCTGTAATATTTTATTGCAGTTCACTAAGAACAGTTTCAGTGCTTAAATACATTTCTGTCTCAAGACTAATTAAATGATGATTACACTAATCTATTCCACTCAGGTCTTTACTGTGAGTCCATGGGCATTTAAGGGATAATTTACATGTTTGTGTAAAAGTACAATATTAGAGTGTAAAAGTTTATGTGTAAGTTTTCTCTTTCTCATGCAGCAAAGAATAGATAATTGTTGATAAAATTTTGACAAGAGTTAATGAAATTTATATGAGTTTCTAATTCAAAGTATATTAATGCGTCACAGTGGAAATGCTCATTAAATATTAAAATCCTGAAAATGTATTCAAAAACATATGGTACATGTAAAAATAATTTTATCATCCAAAGTTAACGAGGAGGTTGTGTGCTATAGCACTGTAATTGTAATGTGTATTGTAATTTTCAGCCCTACAAGAGATTTAGGCCCAATCTGCTATCATAGAAGACAATTCCCGCTAAAAGCCATCTGCAAAACATGGCTTCTGAAGGGAAAGCCACAGGGAACAGCAGCAGGGACAACTAAATGGCAGGGTGGTAATACTGAACCACTGTTGTGATGGTTTCCTAAGAGCTTGCAGAACTTGGGTCTTTTCCTTTTTAGGGTGACGAATCCAGTTATTCTCCTGACATCCAAATGAGAAAACCAGCAAGCACATGGGAGAACTAGGGGAATGGTCTTTTAATTGATTAATGGGAAATGCTGAATCATTTGTGAGAAGTACTAAAAGTTATAATTTATAGAAGGTAATAAATATTTTTGAAGTTTCAATAAGAATGGAACAAAGACAGATTATTCTTCTCCATCCTCACAAGTGTCATAATCAAGTTTGTTAGTTCTTATTCATGTATCTTTCAAACTGCTTAGATGCTTCTGTATTGTGCTATAAAGGATATTCCTCACCAGAAAGAGCTTTCAAATTGAATAAACTCTATATGGGAATAAAAACAGTTTGCACATAGTTTAGCATGCTTATTTATAAATGTAAGACCACTGTTGAAGAGATTTTTATAAAGATAGAGATGAACAGAAGAGGACAAAGCTGCAAAGTCAGTGGGTGGGCTGTGAAGCTATGAGTATGTTTGAGCACATTCCATGCTAATGATTTTAACTGGGAAAAAAGTGGAGGACTCATATCCTGTCCCACAGTGTTTTGGGGAGTCTGGAAAATATATTCCAGGCATACAGCCAAGACACAGAATGGCAGAAGAGACAACCAAGGGGAAAGTGAAAAGAAGAGAGACTGTAGGAGTGCAAAGTCCAAGAGAGGGGAATTTAATTAGTAGCAAGCTATTATGTAAACATTTAGATGGAACTGGTGAATATTGAAAATTAAGTTTCTCATCAAAAACTGAATAGGAAGTGACAGTTAGGCTACCAACAGCTGCTGAACGGGCAGCTAGAGATAGGTAACAGACATCTAGATAGAGAAGGTAAGCATTAAAATGGAAGTTAAAAAACAATAACCGGTATGGGAACTATAATCGGTTTCTTAATATTTTTTTACTGACTTTCTGCTGGGAGCTGTTTTCTTTGGTGGAAAGAGATAGTGAAACTAGCACTCTCCAAAATGCTCTTTATTAAAGAAAAAATTTAAAATGTGTGCGGAAGAGACATTAAAAAACTTGTGATCAGATGCAGAAAAGCATAAGTCCATTCCAATTTAGCAACCCTGATAAGCACGTGGTTGAAGTAGGTATTTAACTGCTTTGGATAACTGGTGTGTTTGTACAAATTTAGCATTTTTAAAGACATTCGGCTTTCAAGCACTTGGGACATGGATTCACTGGAGCCTCCTACACATGCCAGCCTACTGCTTTATTGCTATAGTAAACAGTTCTATCAAATGCTTATGTCTCATTGAGAAATTCTTCACCTAAACTGCAGTTCAACCTTAAATTTTCTAAAATATATATTGTATGAATTAACAATAGTAACAATACAGATGTACATAAACAATGAATGTGCAGTGCCAGTCACAGAAGAAATATTTGATCTTGCAGCACATTGATTTATTCATGGGGGAGAATGAGAAAAATCTCCCTGCCTTCTCTCAAATTCTCTCTTCAGTGACCCTACACGTTCCATAATTTCCTAGCAAGATAATGCATTATCCCCCTCCTATTTATATTTCTCCTGGCTTATATTATAATTTTCTAAATATATCATGTCCTGTTATTTATCTTGGTACCCAGATGCAGGCTGTTTGCCTAGTCTACTGGTTCTGGGATTCTTGCAAATAAATCACTGTTTCAAGGGTGCATGCTGCAAGGCCAGGGTTAACTGAAACACCAAATATTTTTTCAATTATACAGTGTCTCAATAACATTGTTATGCAGAACAAAGCAGAGTAATTTGATTTCCAGAATTAAAGGAGTAGATTATTGCTCCTCCACAGATGGCCTTCCATAAATCTAGAGGGAAAGAAAATCTATTAAAACAATCAAGATTTGAATAGACAATGAAAAGTGATCTAAAAATATTACAGTTTTTACATGACTAACGTTGCTTCAGTTTGCTAGTCAAAGGTTCCTCACAAAGTATGAAGAAACTCAATAATATAAAAAAGCCTTCACGTTAAAGTAAGCGTCCCTAAATAACGATGCCATTCCATACTATTTCCAAGGAATACATGCATAAGTATTCAAATGACAGAATCACACAGTCTCAGAGTAGTTGAAGTTGGCAGAGACCTCTGGAGACCATCTCATTGTATCCCCAGGCTCAAAGCAGTGCCCACCAGAGCAGGTTGTCCAGCACATTGTCCAGTCAGGTTTTGAGTATCTCCAAGAAAGGAGACTCCACAGCCTCTCCTGGCAATCTGTTCCAGTGTTTGAAAAACCTCACAGTAAAAAACCACAGTACCTCACAGTGAAAAAGTGGGTTTTTTTTGTGTTCAGATAGAATTTCCTGTATTTCAGTTTGTGCCCATTGCCTCTTGTCCTATCATTGGGTACCACAGAGAAGAGTCTGGCCGCATCTCCTTTCTGGCCCCCATCAAGTATTTATATACATTATCAAGACCCTTTGAGCCTTTTGTTCTCCAGGCTGAACAGTCCCAGCTCTCTCAGCCTCTCCTTGTATGACAGCTGCTTCAGTCCTATCATCATCCTCGTAGTCCTTGGCAGAACTTGCTCCAGCATGTCCATGTCCTCCCATGTACTGAGGAGCCCAGCACTGGACACAGCACCCCACCTGTGTCCAGTGATGAGCAGAGGGGAAGAATCAACTCTGTTGACCTGCCGTCAACACTCTGCCTGTTGCATCCCAGAAGACTGGTGGCTTTCTTTGCCACAAGGGCACATTGCTGGCTCATGTTCAACTTGGTTTCCACCAGGACCCCAAGATCATTCTCTGCCAAGCTGCTTTCCAGTCGGTCAGCCTCCTAGCCTGTACTGCTGCATGGGGTTATTCCTCCCCAGATGCAGAACTGGGCATTTCCCATTGTTGAACTTCATGAAATTCCTCTCTGTCCAAGAGATAGGAAACAAACATCTAGATAGAGAAGGTAAGCATTAAAATGGAAGTTAAAAAACAATAACCGGTATGGGAACTATAATCGGTTTCTTAATATTTTTTTACTGACTTTCTGCTGGGAGCTGTTTTCTTTGGTGGAAAGAGATAGTGAAACTAGCACTCTCCAAAATGCTCTTTATTAAAGAAAAAATTTAAAATGTGTGCGGAAGAGACATTAAAAAACTTGTGATCAGATGCAGAAAAGCATAAGTCCATTCCAATTTAGCAACCCTGATAAGCACGTGGTTGAAGTAGGTATTTAACTGCTTTGGATAACTGGTGTGTTTGTACAAATTTAGCATTTTTAAAGACATTCGGCTTTCAAGCACTTGGGACATGGATTCACTGGAGCCTCCTACACATGCCAGCCTACTGCTTTATTGCTATAGTAAACAGTTCTATCAAATGCTTATGTCTCATTGAGAAATTCTTCACCTAAACTGCAGTTCAACCTTAAATTTTCTAAAATATATATTGTATGAATTAACAATAGTAACAATACAGATGTACATAAACAATGAATGTGCAGTGCCAGTCACAGAAGAAATATTTGATCTTGCAGCACATTGATTTATTCATGGGGGAGAATGAGAAAAATCTCCCTGCCTTCTCTCAAATTCTCTCTTCAGTGACCCTACACGTTCCATAATTTCCTAGCAAGATAATGCATTATCCCCCTCCTATTTATATTTCTCCTGGCTTATATTATAATTTTCTAAATATATCATGTCCTGTTATTTATCTTGGTACCCAGATGCAGGCTGTTTGCCTAGTCTACTGGTTCTGGGATTCTTGCAAATAAATCACTGTTTCAAGGGTGCATGCTGCAAGGCCAGGGTTAACTGAAACACCAAATATTTTTTCAATTATACAGTGTCTCAATAACATTGTTATGCAGAACAAAGCAGAGTAATTTGATTTCCAGAATTAAAGGAGTAGATTATTGCTCCTCCACAGATGGCCTTCCATAAATCTAGAGGGAAAGAAAATCTATTAAAACAATCAAGATTTGAATAGACAATGAAAAGTGATCTAAAAATATTACAGTTTTTACATGACTAACGTTGCTTCAGTTTGCTAGTCAAAGGTTCCTCACAAAGTATGAAGAAACTCAATAATATAAAAAAGCCTTCATGTTAAAGTAAGCGTCCCTAAATAACGATGCCATTCCACACTATTTCCAAGGAATACATGCATAAGTATTCAAATGACAGAATCACACAGTCTCAGAGTAGTTGAAGTTGGCAGAGACCTCTGGAGACCATCTCATTGTATCCCCAGGCTCAAAGCAGTGCCCACCAGAGCAGGTTGTCCAGCACATTGTCCAGTCAGGTTTTGAGTATCTCCAAGAAAGGAGACTCCACAGCCTCTCCTGGCAATCTGTTCCAGTGTTTGAAAAACCTCACAGTAAAAAACCACAGTACCTCACAGTGAAAAAGTGGGTTTTTTTTGTGTTCAGATAGAATTTCCTGTATTTCAGTTTGTGCCCATTGCCTCTTGTCCTATCATTGGGTACCACAGAGAAGAGTCTGGCCGCATCTCCTTTCTGGCCCCCATCAAGTATTTATATACATTATCAAGACCCTTTGAGCCTTTTGTTCTCCAGGCTGAACAGTCCCAGCTCTCTCAGCCTCTCCTTGTATGACAGCTGCTTCAGTCCTATCATCATCCTCGTAGTCCTTGGCAGAACTTGCTCCAGCATGTCCATGTCCTCCCATGTACTGAGGAGCCCAGCACTGGACACAGCACCCCACCTGTGTCCAGTGATGAGCAGAGGGGAAGAATCAACTCTGTTGACCTGCCGTCAACACTCTGCCTGTTGCATCCCAGAAGACTGGTGGCTTTCTTTGCCACAAGGGCACATTGCTGGCTCATGTTCAACTTGGTTTCCACCAGGACCCCAAGATCATTCTCTGCCAAGCTGCTTTCCAGTCGGTCAGCCTCCTAGCCTGTACTGCTGCATGGGGTTATTCCTCCCCAGATGCAGAACTGGGCATTTCCCATTGTTGAACTTCATGAAATTCCTCTCTGTCCAGTTCTCCAGCCTGTCCAGGTCCCTCTGAATGGCAGCAAGATCTTCTAATGAATCAGCCACACTCCCTACTCCCCATTTTCTATCATCTGTGAACTTGGTGAGAGTGCACTCTGTCCAGTCATCCAGCTCATTAATGAAGATGTTAAACACTGTCGGCCCTGGTCTTAATCCCTGGGGTACACCATGAGTGACTGGCCTCCAGCTGCACTTTGTGTTGATCACAATCCTTTGAGCCTGGCAGTTCAGTCAGTTTTCAATCCACCTCACTGTCCACTTATCCAGTCCATACACAAATACTTCTTATATTTTTTACAATTTGTAAGAGAAACAAGAGAAACTGAACTAATAAAGAATTTACACATCTTTTGATTTGTACCTTATGTCACTACGCAAATTTTTTAAATTTTATTCCACTGCCCAATATGTTTGCCATTTCCTAACTCACCCCTCCCCTTGTAATATTTGGAGAACAATGATGGTTTCAGCTAGCCTGCCCTCTTTATATCCAGTTTTGCAGCCAGTTTTGCTCAGCCCATATGGGGAATATGGTTCTCTGTATTTTACAGCTTCTTTAATTATTTGCTCTATAATTACTCAGTAAGGGAGTTCTTTTGCTACTTTAAATCAAGATATATAAAGATTGTTTTTGGGATACATTGTGAATTACATATGCCAAAATGTGTATCATGAGGAAGAGTTGTAATTTAAATTATCCTGGTTTCAAGACTATAATTTAGCGATTTCTGGCATAAAGTTACTAGACATTTAGCATCCTGAATAAATAATACAGCATCCTTCCTTTAAAATACACTCAAGTGCCTAAAACAAACATTCCACTACCAGGAAGAACAAGCACACTACTTGCTGTGTTCCTTAGATAATCAGATATCTTTATATCAGAAAGAAAATTATCTGTATAACCACCCAACTCAATAAAACCAAAACCATACCCTAGCCAGGATTCATTCATTGTTTACACTTGTCATCCCACCCTACAAAAAATTTTTCTCTTTCCTCTTCTCCTAATTCCTTGGCAATTATTCATTTCTTACCCACTACATTGACATACAGACATAAAAGAGTTTTCACATTACCAAAACCCCTTACAGGTGGTTCTTCATGTGCTTATAAGTAAAACATGAAATACAAACAGCAGGAGCAATTGCCAGATGGAATTCTTTGTTTCTGTTAATTTCTTTTTCTGGCCAATTAAAAAAATCTAGCTGGCCCAAGGAAGAAGCAAATATTTTTGATCCACCAGCTACTGAAGAAAAGAGGGGTGAATTATCATTATTCTTGCAGGTTTGGATAGATTTTAAACACATATGTTAGCATCATAAGACAATCTCCAGGCAGCAAGTTAGAATGCCTCTTTAAATCATTGGGATTGCTTGTGATATTGCAATGCTGGGAAGTGTCACACAACGAGTGTATAGTACTGAAACCACAGGAAAATACTGAACAAGCTTTATGCAGGAATCAACCACAAACCTCAAAAAGTATATGCTACAACTACTTGGGTACATTAATTACTTATAACAATTGGATAAGGAAAGAAATTAAAAAAGGATACAGAATAAGAATGGATTTTAATTTTTAGCTCCGAGCAACTAATGCGAAAAAAAAGAACTTCAGCTATGCAAGTGGTAAAGTTTAGCAAGATAGGGGCACATTCAAGAAGAAAAAAAGACCACCAAACATCCTTGCTGAAGAAGATTTACTTTTTTACTTTACATTTGGGACCAGTATTGTAGAATTATGTGTAGAGAAGAAGCTGTAACAGGAATTGCGAAAGGTTGTGAAGATCAGCTGTTAAAAATGTCAGTGGATGTCTAAGACCATGGAAGACAGACTATCTAAGAGCTTTTTGGAAAGCTATTGTGTTCAAACTTGTGGCTAACTAGAAAGAATATGTACAGGTAAAGTGATCAATTAAATTGGCAATTAAAATGAAGTGCTAATACTGAGGAAAAAAAAATCTTGTCAGAAAGAACCAAGAAAAGTAGTATATTCTAAGTCAATGAAACAAGGAAATAGTAGCAATAGTGGGGTTTTTAATTTTATTTTTACTTATGGTTCTGTTAAATTATTGTTGTCATATTGAAAAAATCAAAAACCTAGGAGGACACAGAGATTTTGAAAGGTTTCTGCAAACACATTTTGCAGACATTCCTTTGAATGACATTCCAATGAATGACATTCCTTTCTGTTTGAAAATGCAGACCAGATAAAGCCTTTTGGACAAGTAGGCATTTAAAGGAAGACAAAGAGTCATATATTTTTAGTAGAAGCCATATGAGATATTTTTCTTGGACTTGGTTTGAAATAGGAACATTAGTGCCTTATGATTACTTAATTATTTGTAATTTTACTGAGATACTCCAAATATGCCACTGTGTTTACAATAATTGTAAATTATATCTGCAATATAATTTCAGCATGATTCAAGTTTGCATGTGTGTGTGTATTTGACTTTTCTTGGAAGTTTTATTCACAAGACATAGCTAATAAATGGAGCATTTGCTTTCATAATTTGAAGCAATACTGCAAAATAAATGAGATGTTGGTTAATCTATTATATTTGGTCTTCAATTAATCATGACCAATATAAGATAAGAATCTCATTATTTATGTTGATGTCTCCACAAGAAAACAAAGAGAAGTATAACAACAGGATTAGAAGACATCAATTATTTCTTTGGTAAATGCTGTGTTAAACAAAATGTTATTTGCAGGCTAAGACATTCATGATTAAGTACAGATTGAAACGAAAACTGATCTATCAGTGCAGTCTTGCTGAAATCACATATAGTTAAGAATCTGCCAGTGTTTTAACCCTCTTTATAGAGTAGACTATCTATGTAAAAGTGCTCTGTGGGTTGGAACTTGGCTTTTCTCTATCATGTCAGTGGTAATTTTGTGGAAAAAAGACAATTTTCACCGAGGTCCTGATATCAGTTCCATCAGAAACAATAGCAAATTTCTGTTGTCTTAAGGTGTATAGGATTGAGATATTAGAGAGATGTGAAATTCTAGTGTTAATTTGACCCTCTTTCCACTAAGGTCAACCAGGATTGTAAAGTCAGGTAAGATTTAGGCCCACATGGAGTACTTTGGAAAATCATACCATTCCTCCATCATTTATCTCGTTAACTGTGCCCTAAGGTGTAATGAACTAACATAAGGGTCAAGATTACCTAAATTCTGCTTAAGCTGCAGTAGCATTTTATTTGTTTTCTAATGATATGAGAAGACAATTTACCATCTGAAAGAGAGGGAGAAAGCAAAGAGGACTGGTGAAGGGGAAGTAATAATGGTATGTAGACTAAACTGGAGACAGAAGCTATAAGATTCTTTCAAGCTTGTGTTTACTGTGAGAAAGAAAGCGTTGAAAGAAACTAGGAAATCTATTGGGTGTGACTCTTGGATACATTCTCATGTTGTAGTTCAGCTCTCATTGCCTAAAAGATGCATAAGCCCAAGTTATACCTGTCCTTCACCAGAAGGTCAGTGAGGACACTCAATGTAGTATTCTACTTATGTAACAGATGAATATAAAGACAGATGTCATACAAATAGTTTAGAATGGTTATCACTTAGTTTATGAATTTGATGTGAAAAGCCATGACTTTACCTGTAATAGATGCATTTTTAAGCTGTACACAGTATTTTACATATAACGTGTGTGCTTGATTTATTGTCCTCTCGTTCCTCACGTGGAACTTAAAGTTGCGTGGAGTAGTTACAAAACATTACTGTTTTGACTGGAAAAGTGAAAATATCTTGCTGAAAATCTGGAAAAGAATTGCTAGATTTTGAGTCAAAGTAGTAAGAATCTGAGCAATCTGAAAAACAACACAGCAACGTCCTACTTCTCCAGAAGGCTGTTGATTCAATTGGTCATGAACTTCTATGACTGTGACAACATTAAGATTTTTGTCAGACTAATAAGCAAGCAGATTAAAAAAAATAATAAATAAAGGCAACCAAACAAACCTTAAATTATTGGCTTTCTCCTCACATCTACTGCACTCCATCTGCACTCCATATATTTTATTTTTCTTTGTTATAGATACTATTTTCCCTCTTCAAAATATATTTTGTTTATCAGAAACCAAAGTTTTTACTGAGATGAGAAGAGAGAGCAGAGAATACTTTACATTTTGCTGTTGAAACTCAAGATTTTATACTACTGGTCCCTCACAGGTTTTTATGTCAAATCTCTTGCTTTTATTCTTTTTAAGTAACCGCAATCTAGAAATCTGCCTTTCATGATTTAAATGCATTTCCAAGGTTTAATGAAAAGACAGAAAATCAAGCTCCAAATCTTGCTTTGATCAAAGTCAAACCTGAATTTCAAAAAGAATTTGATTTCAGAAACCCCACATTATTTGAGAATATTCTTAAGCTGGTGGTGTACACATCCGTGTCTGTAGAAGAGATAAGTATTCACATAGATTTGATAATTTCAGTGTATCTTTTTCATTTATAAATGCTGTTGTTCTCACAATTGCATGTATTTAATGAAAGAACAAGATTTTAGCTGGAAATATAAAGCAATTTTAAGGTGCTCTCTGCATTGTTTAAATAAATCATGTCTTAAGAAAAATCATATGACATGAAAATAACAGAACTGACTTATCTCATTTTTGGTTTTTTATATCATACCTTTAGATGAATCTGGATTATATATATAATTATTTGGCAAAAAAAAGGCAAGAACATTATTTGAAAAAGAAGCCATAAGTAGCAATAATTTCAAAGCTAGTAACTTTTATACTCAATTTTGTCAGATTATGTCTGTTTTTCATACACAATGCATTGATACAAAGTTAAATGGCAGTTCTCTCTAGCATCTCTTCATGAGTACACAGCCACTGTTGTATTAAACCTTTATCTCAAAACTTTTTTTCACTCAAAAAGCAGTACTTGTAGCATTCTGTGGTAAAATATTCCTAAT
>NW_008796221.1:1049298-1051037 GCF_000699145.1 Aptenodytes forsteri | reverse complement strand
ACTTCTATGAGTGTGACAACATTAAGATTTTTTTCAGACTAATAAGCAAGCAGATTAAAAAAAATAATAAATAAAGGCAACCAAACAAACCTTAAATTATTGGCTTTCTCCTCACATCTACTGCACTCCATATATTTTATTTCTCTTTCTTTGTTATAGATACTATTTTCCCTCTTCAAAATATATTTTGTTTATCAGAAACCAAAGTTTTTACTGAGATGAGAAGAGAGAGCAGAGAATACTTTACATTTTGCTGTTGAAACTCAAGATTTTATACTACTGGTCCCTCACAGGTTTTTATGTCAAATCTCTTGCTTTTATTCTTTTTAAGTAACCGCAATCTAGAAATCTGCCTTTCATGATTTAAATGCATTTCCAAGGTTTAATGAAAAGACAGAAAATCAAGCTCCAAATCTTGCTTTGATCAAAGTCAAACCTGAATTTCAAAAAGAATTCGATTTCAGAAACCCCTCATTATTTGAGAATATTCTTAAGCTGGTGGTGTACACATCCGTGTCTGTAGAAGAGATAAGTATTCACATAGATTTGATAATTTCAGTGTATCTTTTTCATTTAATAATGCTGTTGTTCTCACAATTGCATGTATTTGAAAGAACAAGATTTTAGCTGGAAATATAAAGCAATTTTAAGGTGCTCTCTGCTTGTTTAAATTAAATCATGTCTTAAGAAAAATCATATGACATGAAAATAACAGAACTGACTTATCTCATTTTTGGTTTTTTATATCATACCTTTAGATGAATCTGGATTATATATATAATTATTTGGAAAAAAAAAGGCAAGAACATTATTTGAAAAAGAGGCCCTAAGTAGCAATAATTTCAAAGCAAGTAACTTTTATACTCAATTTTGTCAGATTATGTCTGTTTTTCATACACAATGCATTGATACAAAGTTAAATGGCAGTTCTCTCTAGCATCTCTTCATGAGAAAACAGCCACTGTTGTATTAAACCTTTATCTCAAAACTTTTTTTCACTCAAAAAGCAGTACTTGTAGCATTCTGTGGTAAAATATTCCTAATTTCTTACAGTCTTCTATTTTTTTTTGTTCATTATGCAACTGTTAACAAATGAGTTTGATTTTAGAAAGTTCACACATGTCTTACAGAACTTTGTTGCTTCTTCTTTTTTTAAACTCATACCTGAACTGATAAGAACACACTGGCAACAAACCAGTTTTCATCTAAAAGCAATTCCTTGTTTCAAACTCTGTGCAGTGCTTTTAGATTTCTTGTTGTTTACTCTTATTTGAGGATTCAAAGAGTTAAGAAATCACCAACTCTATAAAATTATGTCCACATTTAAATTTGGACTACAACATATGAAAAAAAAAGTCACTTTATAGTATTTACTCAAAAGTTCCAAAATTTCAGACTACAGTTTTCAGTCATCGACACTTAGAAACTATTTGAAGTAATGTTTCCTTGTTAAGTTTTATAAGTGTTTTATGTGAGACTGAAAAGATCAGAGCTATTAGTTCCTTGAAGCTCTTTTATTTTGTGCAATGAATTAGACATGTTACAAATGTGGAAACACATATTGCATACAGTGAAATGGATTAGAATCATAGAATCATAGAATCATTGAGGTTGGAAAAGACCTCTAAGATCATCGAGTCCAACCGTCGACCCAACACCACCACCCACTAAACGATGTCCCTAAGTGCCTCATCTACTCGTCTTTTAAATACCTCCAGGGATGGGGACTCCACCACTTC
>NW_008796221.1:1040648-1048708 GCF_000699145.1 Aptenodytes forsteri | reverse complement strand
ACCCTCGAGCAGGTCAACACTCCCGCCCAACTTGGTGTCGTCTGCAAACTTACTGAGGGTGCACTCGATCCCCTCGTCCAGATCATCGATAAAGATATTAAACTAGACCGGCCCCAAAACTGAGCCCTGGGGAACAGGGCAATATTCTTTTATCTAATATTTGAGAATTTTCTCAAGGGTATGTATGTTAAACTCAACAGAAAAATGATTGGCTTTATTTTGCAACTTTGTTCAGCAAATTTTGAAAGGCATATGAAAAGCCTTCTCCAAAAGCACTTTATAGGAGAAACAAAGTTTTCAAGAGCAGACTAATTTTGAGACTGCAGTATGTAAAACAACAAAGACTCTGACTATATATATTATATTATATAGAGAATGCCAGGGCAACGATATCTACTTGTATGGAAAAAAGAACACACAAAGCATTTAATTGTGCAACTGTGAAAGGTAAATCAACATCCTTTTTATAAAACTGTTATAAAGTATACACTAAGCTATTTTTAATATTTGGGGGGGAAAAAAGCCAAAACTCCAAAACCCTCTTGTAAATCGATGAAGGAAAAAAGATTTAGTATTGAATTCCTCATAGTGCAATACCACTGTACCATACTACCATTTTCTACATGACTCCGAAGAACACAAGGCAGGGAAGAACTGAACACTTACATTACAGGTGTATTCCTGTTTTATTAGACACAGCTGGGAAAGCAGCATGCAGGGGTTGTGTGTCTTGTCCCAGCATTCTATTCAAAGTAAAGCTAAAGCATCCAGGAAGTGGAAACAGGAGTCTCTTTGCAAAACAAACTGCTAGTCTTGCTAACCTCGCACTTTCTTTTGTGTTCTCTCTAAACCTGGAAATTTCACATTCCTGACTAAAAAAAACCTGAAAAACTTGCAGCATGGCAAACACTTCCAAAAACTGTAGGAACTGTCTTTAAACCTCAGACCTAAACATTAGTGTAAATTCTTGCAAAAGACAAGGTCTCAGAGACATCTTCTGAGGTTTTTGCTGGGTTGCCTGGGTTTCGGCACCCTGATACATAGTTAACTGAAAGTCTGATAGAAGTCTGCTTCTCTGCTACAAAGCATAGGGAATTCAGGTAATTTTCAGTCCTACAGCTACTACCTAATTTGGAGGTTTACAGAACTGATCATTACAAAGTCTAAGTCACTCTGTTGAACCTAGATCTGTGTACTTGGCCACTCAGAGAAGGGTAATCCCTAGGCATAATCAGAGCTTTAAGCAACATCCATACTACTGTTGGAGCAGAGCCAGGAAGGAAGTCCAAGCCTCCTCACATGCTCCCTGGCAAAGTTCAGTCTCATGCTAACTAGAAGAGACAACTCCAGAAACATTTTGGATAGCAATTCACACCAGAGACTTTTTCCAGTAAATATTATGGACAAGATTGAACCACAGTTTTTTTCCCAACCATTTTATGCAATCCTCCAAGACTATCCAAATAGGCATTGCATTCTCTAATATCCATCATGACTTTCCCTGGGACATGCACTTTATGGCCACCCGCTATGCAAATGTTACTGTCAGCCCTCACAGTATTTCAAACACAAAACAATAATTACATCATAGATCTGTAGGGTCACTGTATGAGTAGAGAGCAAATCTACCCCCACAGTGCACTCTAATGTGTATTCAGAGAACAGATTATGTTTTACTGAATGTTACTATGGATGTAATTAAAGATGCATAGGAAATATCTGGATCAAAAAAGGGAAGCATCTAGTAAATTAGAATAATCTTAAACACGGTCTTTGACTGCTAAACTCTACCCAGTTTTGTTTGAGGCACTTTTTTGAATCTGGACTAACATTCTTGTGTTTCTGTGGAGATGAAAGCCACAATGACAGAGAGGGCACAATGCAATCCATGTCTACAGAGCCTTGTGGAAAAGGAAAACCCACTCAGCAGGCCCACAGGCAGGCCACCAGGTTGCTATATCCTTTCCTCCCAACTTCACTAATGCCTGGGGACACCAAAGACTCTTGAAACCCCTATGATTTTTTTCCTGCAGTATCATTGTGATCAAAGCATAGCCAGAAGATCAGGGGAAGTGATTAGACCCCTCTATTCAGCACTTTTCAGACTGCATCTGGATTGTTGTGTCCCATTTGGGGTTTCCCAACACAAGACAGATGTTAATAAACTGGAACAAGTTCAGCAGAGGGCCTTCATGATGGTCAGGGACTGGAGCACTTTCCCTGTGAATAGAGGCAAAGTGAGCTGGGCTTGTTCAGCCTGAAGAACAGACATCTTGGCGGGGGGGAAGGGGGAAGGAGGGGAAACCTACTGCCAAAAATTTACCAGGAGGACAATCAGGCTGTCCAGGGAGATTATGCCATCTCTCCCCATCCTTGGAGGTTTTCTAGACCAGACTGGATACAGCCCTGGGCAACCTGGTCTGACCTCAGAGCTTTGAGCAAGAGGTTGGACTAGAGATCTCCTGATGTCTCTTCCAACCTGAATGAGTCTATGCATCTGTTCCTTACATGTAATGTTATTGAGTGATAACCCTTGGCTATCACTTAATAATGCTCAGATGCCTGTAAAAAGCACTTTATTTTCCAATATGTAATTATGAAATAGAATTTTTAAAACAAAAAAGTATCATATGTTAAGTGTATTGTGTTTTTTGTGGGTTTTCTTTTTGTTGTTCAACATGAGTAGGTAGATTACTTCCTACAGTATGAAAAATAGCACTTAAGTGACTGTATTCTGTCTGTGGAAATCTTCTGTTCCTTTCCTAATAATTAATGAACTCTTGACCAATCACAGACAAACCTGACAGAGTAATAGTGATCTCAAAATGCTGAGAAACATTGTAAACATAGGCAGCAGAGTAAAGAGAAACCCAAATTAGTGTCATCCTGGTGGGAAAGGGTGCAGTAACTGTCTCTTCTGGTTTACCTGTTGGTCAATCAGAATGAAGTGCTGGCCAGACAGTAAAGTCACAAAACAGTTAAACACCCAATACATAGAAAGGGGAACATAAGGTATTGTAGGGAGAAAAAATAACACGGGACCTCTTGGAGGATGTAGGAAAACTGTGTGTGGGTGAGGATCTGTAAGAAACCAAACCAACTAATAACTAACTAGTATATTAGTTCCAGTATTCAGGGAAGTACTGCAAGATTTTAGGTTCTTTTTTTTTCCTACCATAAGGAGAGGGATTTTTGGCTTGCAAAAGAAACAGAGTAATGGGCAAATTCAAATGATCTCACACAGAACTGGTACACTTGGTAAAAAAATTGATAAATATGAGAATTTTGCCTAATTATGAGAAACAGTTTTATAATCCAAGCATAAAGGTGCTTGGTAAAAGGTAATGACATCCTTTGTAACACACAGTTCAAGACCTAAATAATTACAATGATGGAAAAGACCAAGAGCTTGATCACATAGATAAAACATACTATGTTGTAGATTGAGA
The DNA here is from genome assembly GCF_000699145.1 of Aptenodytes forsteri. Taxonomy (NCBI): domain Eukaryota; kingdom Metazoa; phylum Chordata; class Aves; order Sphenisciformes; family Spheniscidae; genus Aptenodytes; species Aptenodytes forsteri. The sequence continues at coordinate 1,045,259 of NW_008796221.1, read as the reverse complement.
GAATCTTGTGAATCTGTGATTCCATAAAAGGATGTATGAAAGCTATTAGCATTTCATCTTGATTAGAAATGATGATGTAATAAATAATGCTGAGAGGAAGGAATAAAAGAGGGTTTCTTAATACTGTAAAGCATTTTGAAATTATTATTTTAATAATGTTACACTAATCCATGCAGCAGAAATACGTTCAAATATAAAGATATGAAAAATTTGCATTTTTATAAGAGGTACACTTGTCAAAGGGCTTTCTTTATGCACTACCTGTTCTTATGATCCAAAATAACAATCTCTTACCAGCTGTTTCCTGAGTAAGATACATCATTTTTCTCTCTTGATCCATGTATGAAAGGGTTTGGTGGTCTTTTGGTTTGTTTGGATTTTTTGGTTTGTTTTTTTTTTTGTTAGGCATGAGAAGAGTTCAACAGTTTTTCCAGCCTCCCAAGTCTTCTCCCTGTAGCATGTGATAAAGGAATCTCCCCATCACAAAAGAAGACTTTAGAAGATCTGTTTGCAAGGCCAGGGCAGCCTTGTAACATACAGCTAAACCTTTTCACTGTATGAAAACGGAAGTTAGCATCATTCTCTGGGGAAATAAGCTAGGAAAATGCCCATTCTGCTACTGTATGAGGGAGATAAACTTTCTCCCATTCTATTCTTCATGCTAAGTTGGAGGAAGCACTCCTTCTTCATATGGACAAGAGATTGTGAGGACCAGCTGGCCTTAGGGCCAGTTTTGCTTCTTGGCTTTGACTGTAAAAATAGTATCAAAGTATTCTCTGAGAACCAAATGATGACTAAACTCCAGTGCAGGAATAACTCTTCATTTCCTGTTATAGAAATTTCTGAATCAATACACACAGTATCAACAAGAGAGCTGAAATAAGGTTTTGTGATTTGCAGATACCAAATATTTCCAAGAAGGTCTGCAGAGAAAAAAGTAAAATGTGGGAAAGGCAGACCAAATCCTCTTCCTTGAGGGGACTGAAGCAGATATCTGTGAATGTGGTCTATGCCTCTAGATTTGGACATACCTGCTATCAGTGACAACTGAAGTGGAGGTTTTCTACATTAAAGATATAAATTGGGTTGCCTGAAGACAAGAAGGTAGTGAGTGTGCAGATTCTCCTCTTATCTGAAATACTTCCTTTGACTTCAGTGGAGCTGAAGTCAATCATACAGTTCAAACGGTATCAAAATCATGCTGCAAGCAATAAAGGGAAATCCTCCTTTTCTCTTGCGATATAGACAAATCTGGCAAGAAGAGAAGGAGTTCTTGAAACACTTTCTTTCTTCTTATTCTGAACACTAGCCTCAAATGACGCCAAAGGAAATTTTGCATATGGTTAGACTCAGTGAGAAAAAAGAGTCAGGATGTCAAGCCTGACCTAAAGTGAAGGATTAAACCAGGATTTTGTGGGATTTAGAAATGATCCACTGTAACTTGCTATCACTATGTTACAGATATAAGTATCAGTCTACTTTCCAACACCTCTAGATAATGGAAAATGTAAGTAGTCCTCATATTATATTTATAGGAATACGAATTGAGTGAGGTTGGAATATTACTTCATTTATTTCTCTTGAAATCATATGCTTAAATCTTTTAATACATTAAAAAAATATCAAGACCTACATAAAATACCCTATCATGTTGGCATATTGTTAAGACTGAGCATATTTGAGTTAGCACATTGTTCTCTGGGAAGTAAGGAAAGAAGCACATAACAATTTAATATATGTTAAAAATGTTTGTAACTACACTGTGAAATGAGGTAAAAAATGTCTGAGTAAAATGAAGAGCTGAAATTGTTTCTTTATTGAAAGTTGGGTTTGACCAAAACTATATGCGCATGAATGCCTTTTTCAGCAAGTAGATCTAAGTAGGACTCAGTACAAGCATAAATCTAATTTTTTTTTATCTTTATGGTATTTTAAACTTCCAGTTCTCACCTGCTGTATAACTAAACCTCCCTTCTGAAACCTGGCAGTACTTTGTGCCTCACTGACTTCAGTTCCTTGTTCCCTCTTCATGCACCAGAATCTGTGCTACCTCCTTGTCTCTTGCCATTCCTTTCCTGGACTCAGACCAGTGGTTGTTCATTGTCTTTTCATGCCAATGCTTTTCACTCTGAACTGTCATTAGTTGCTCTTTAATCTGATGTCAGCTTGGGCAGTTCCAGCACTGAAACCAAGCTCATAAATCCAACTGTAGCTGACTGATGGTTTTCAGAACAACTTAAGCAGTATTTTATTATGGTCCCCAGACCTTCAGGTTGCAGGAAGATGAGATAGATAGATCTGAGGTGATCCAGCATAGAGATGTGATGAGTTTGGCAGTTGGGCTTGTGTTTGAATTTCACCAGATAGGAATTACTGGTCTCAAAAAAACTTTTTTTTTTTTTTTTGTGTTGGTTAGAAACAAAGCAATCAAGACTGAATTTGGGGCAGAACCATGAAAGCACATAACAAAACATTTTATTCTTTGTCAGAAAGGAGAATAGTTTTATTTGACTTGATTGAAGTCTTCATCACCTATTCATTTTTGGTTTTGGATCATTACAAGCACATATGCTTCCAGCCATTTAGCCTGTCACAGAGGAGACTTTGTGCTTTTGCCTCCTGACTCTTAAGACTTCCTATCTTTAATTTATTCATCTGCAGAAAACTGCATTTAATTTGGCTCAGAAAGAAAATAAATAAATGCAAAACCAGAGAAAGAATAAGTTTATTCTAGAATAATAAAAAGAAATTACAAGACCAGACTAGCAAACTAGACTAATACCACCTGCAGAATGAGATGTTAAGATTTAATTCAGGCGCGTAAAATCTTTAACTTTGCCCATGATTTCAACTCCAGCTACTATTTTCTGCTGACTACATATGGTTCAGAATAAGGGGACAGAAATGAAATTGGGGAAGACGAACACTGAGGAAAAGACCCACCTATCGCAAAACATATTAATTCAAGAAAAATTAGGTAGTATCTTGAGGGAACAGAATATTGAAATAGAATAGAGTTTGGGCTAGCTCAGTAATCTGATTTCCATCTTCAAGTGAGAAAGATGCTGAGTATGTATTTAATGCAAATTTTATTTTTTTCAACTGCACTGTTCAGTACTCTGGTTACAGAGCTTAAATATTACTTAAGCCTTGAGCTCAGCAATTAATTCATAACTAGCAATTTATTTGATGAATTTTACTCTCTTCTATGCATGAATTTTCTATGAGCAGACTATGATTTTTCTCTAATTTATTCAGTATTTAAAATTATTATCCAAATAATTTATTTGAATAATTCTTGGTTGGTAAATTGCTTGGAAGGAGATCATTTCACATGATGTATGTTTAGCATGTGGCCTAGAAAAAAACATTTCCCATACAGGTCAATCTTCTTTACTACCGAAAAGATCTCTAATTCTTGTCAGCAAAGGTAAAGGTATGGATTCAAATGTCTTTAGATGGTGCACATCTATAGAAATCTGTTGTTCACACTTTTTACTGAACCTAGCTGAGGCAAACAAGTGGATCTTTGGAATTTTAATAGTAATTCAACTCATTTTTGTTGTGAAATAGCTAAGGGAGACTGGGAATTTTATGGGAATTTTATAGAACTCACAAAGATGACTTGAAACATAACATAACATATCTCCAACATAATCAGTTCTTGGAAAGTTATCCAAAGCATCTCTTGTCCATGCACTTTATTGTATCCTTTCTTAACAATAGAATACAAAAATTAAATCATTTTATAATGATATGATATTAAAATCTATCTCTGTATAGTCTTAAATTTTTTACCTGTTCAAAGACTTTTTTATTTAAGTATCTTTTCATTTGAACATCAAGTAATTGAATACTTTTAATTATAGCTATTTTCTGCTGGGTTTTTCACATGTGAAAACATGAAACAGAAATTGCTTCTGTAAAGGGGTACCTTGCTTTGTCAAAGTCCTTATTCCAGTACCTAATTACCCTGTTTTCATTCTCTGCATTTGTAACACAATGTGCCTCTTGTTGAGAAAAAACAGGTCAGAATTGATCCTATGCCTCAACAGAGAAAGGACCTCAGACCAGCTGTTTCCACTTGAGACCTCTAATCTAGTGCTCAATGCACACAGAGAAAACAATTGCAAAAGTGAGTTCTGTGCAAAATACAGTGACCATCCTTTTTTTTTCCTTTTTTTTTTTTTTATCAAAAGCTTGGAGGTGTGACACGGAATCTAAATCTCTGTGGGGTGAATAGGTCTTTCACAGCTTGCATGAGCTACTGGAAAAAAGAAAAAAAAGAAACAATGGCACTTTCAGCCAGGTTTCAGAAGGAGTAATTCTTGGTTGTTTTTTTTTTTTTATAAATGATAAATCAGATCCCTCTCTTCAATAAAAGATTTTAAGGTCTATATTTCAATATGTCTGAGATTTTTTTTTTCTGCAGCATTAATGGCCTAGCCAAATCTACCTTCTGCTCAGAGTGTTACTTTCTGCAACTTTGATTAGAATTGCTTTTAATGAAGAGGCATTAAGACTCAAGTTTTTATAAAACAACTAAAAATTATATATTGTGAAACTAAGCATTAAAGCATCTAAGGCACTAAGTGGATCTAGCTCCTGATC
>NW_008796221.1:1024632-1039445 GCF_000699145.1 Aptenodytes forsteri | reverse complement strand
TTTTTTTTTTTTTTTCAAAAGCTTGGAGGTGTGACACGGAATCTAAATCTCTGTGGGGTGAATAGGTCTTTCACAGCTTGCATGAGCTACTGGAAAAAAGAAAAAAAAGAAACAATGGCACTTTCAGCCAGGTTTCAGAAGGAGTAATTCTTGGTTGTTTTTTTTTTTTTATAAATGATAAATCAGATCCCTCTCTTCAATAAAAGATTTTAAGGTCTATATTTCAATATGTCTGAGATTTTTTTTTTCTGCAGCATTAATGGCCTAGCCAAATCTACCTTCTGCTCAGAGTGTTACTTTCTGCAACTTTGATTAGAATTGCTTTTAATGAAGAAGACTCAAGACTCAAGTTTTTATAAAACAACTAAAAATTGTGAAACTAAGCATTAAAGCATCTAAGGCACTCAGTGGATCTAGCTCCTGATAGAAGTGTTCTAAGCATTAAAGCATCTAAGGCACTCAGTGGATCTAGCTCCTGATCTAGAAGTGTTGATTCCATTCCTGTAAAAGATATATTAAAGGTCTCTTGTGGATTGTATTACAATAATAAAAAGTTCAAATATTAAATTGCATTTTTTATGTATATGTTCATACATAATATATATTAACTTGAAACAGTGAAGAAAATTATTTAACAACTTCACAAATATATTTTGCGTCATTCCCTCCTCCTTAGACATGTGAAAGAAGGAGGGACATGTTTTTGGTGTCATCCCACAGTTTGAAGAAAAACGTTAAAATTTGTTCACTGATCTAATAAATTCTCATACTGTGTTATTCATAAAGGATACACGACTTTTTTTTTTTTCTTTTTTTTTTCCACGGGAAATCATGGAACTCGGCTACTGTGTACAATCCTCAACACTTTTCCACTTCCCTCTCAGCACAGCTCTGTGGTAATTGAAGGTAATCCCCCACTGTATCAAAGCCCTTTAGGATGCTGCAGATTAATGTTCAACATCTTCAACAGTTGCTCATAGTAACATTTTACTCACTCTTTCTACACTCAAACTCTTGCAAAGCCTTTTCTGACTTGGCTCTGTGTTATAGATGCAACTGTCACAAATAGCAAAATTGAATGAGAGGCTATTTTGAACAAAAAGGAGAGTAAAAGAATGAAGAAGTTGTCCTTTTCTAATGATTGAAACATATCTTCATGAAAGACCTGAATGGGATTTCTGTAAAATTCCATTATTTGTTTCAGTGCAATAATAAAATCACTGTACAGTATGAAGGCAGCAATCAATAGTTTAGCAAACAGCCTTGATGAATTGTTTCTTCCTGCTTCCAATTTATATCTTAAAGAGGAGTCTAGCCTGTAGAGTTCACTGTGTTCAACTAATACAACAATTAGCTGCTGTGACAAGGTTCTGCAGTATCAAAAATCAAAGCTTTCCAGAGAAAATAATCTTCTAGCTTAGAAAGTTAGTCAGGGAGGAAGTCAATGAAAGACCCCAAGGATACGTATGCATAATATTAATCTCAATGTAGATTAAACACATTAAATAAGTACAAAAAGAGTATAGCCTCTGGACAGGACAGACAGCAGTATCTTTTGAAGCAAGCTACTGAAATAAAAAATATAAATTAAAAATGTTTAAATGATTAATACTAAACACTGCACACTGATCTCTTTTAAAAACAAGATTTTTACCTCCCACGATTTTGGTTGAGGGGGTGGTCTGAGGAATGATAGGGTCTGCTGGGTAAGGTCTGCTGGATTTCTCTCTTTACTTATATTTTTGTTAAGAATTCTGTTATTATAATATTTTTAAATGTGGTCACTCTAGATTTTTAAATACTATTGTGCTGAAACAAGAAAAACAATTGGAGAAGTTGCAGTTCTTGTCTGTGGTGGGTTGACCTTGGCTGGCTGCCAGAAACCCACCCAACTGTTCTCTCACTCCCCTTCCTCAAAAGGACAAGGGGAGAAAATAAGGTGGAAAAGCTCACGAGTCAAGATAAAACCAGAAAGATCCCTCATCCATTACCATCATGGGCAAAACAGATCAACCTGGGGAAAATTAATTTAAGGTATTGTCAATTAAAATAGATTTAGATAGTGAGAAACAAATACAAAAACTAAAACACCTTCCCACCTTCCCCCCAGGTCTTTTTCCAGGCTCATCCTCACTCCCTTATTCCCAACTCCTCTACCTCCCTACCTCTGAGTGATGCAGGGGGATGGGGAATAGGGATTGCAGTCAGTCCATAACAGTTCCTCTTTGCTGCTCATTCCTCCTCACACTTTTCCTCTGCACCAGTGTGGGTCCTCTTCATCAGCTGCAGTCCTTCAGAATAAGCCTGCTTGGGCATGGTTACTCCATGGGATGCAGGAAATATCCACCTGCTCCAGCGTGTGGTCGTCCATGAGCTGCAGGGAGCACCTCCTCCCCCTCCTTTTTCACCAATCTCGGTGTTCACAGGGTTTTCTCACTTTTTTCCTCCTCACTCTTCACTGCCTTCTGGTGTTTTTGCCCATTCTTAAATATGCTTTCTTAGAGGTGCCATCAGCTTGGCTGACAGGCTCAGCCATGTCCTGTGGTGGGTCTGTTGTGGAGCTGCCTGGATCTGGTCATGTCCAGCATGGGGCAGCCCCTGGTTTCTTTTCACAGAGGCCACCCCTCCAGTGCCAACACCTGGGCACAGATACCCAATACAGTGCAGAGGCATTCATACCACCTGATGACGTGCAACTATCAAAAGAGGAAAATAATACTGTAGAGCTGATGCTGTAGTCAAGAGAGGTTGGTATGAAGTCCCAAAGGCATTACAGAGTACTCAAACAAAGCTTTTCTGACCAGCTCTCTGAAGGGCACCTGCCTCACTCACTCACTATGGTATATAGAAAAAGGTCTGCCACAAATTACCAGCATACAGGAAATCAGGGCTGTGCTTGTGGGTTGTTACTCTTAAACTGGGAGGAATCTTCCTCTTTTCCTCTGTTTGCCAGACTGCCTCAGTTTTGTGATATTTATCTTCTGATGCATGTTAAGACAGAAAAAATGGCTGGCTAACAGGAGCACAGTATGACACTTCATGTGACTGTGGGATCACACTGAAAAAAGGAGAATGTTCCTAATACAGAGGGCTTGGGCTGAAATTTGACCTGTATCTCAGAGCAGTGCCCACAATAAAATTCATGGGGTTAGCCACTCACTTCTGTTCATATGATCTGAAATCTGAACAGGTTAAGGTATAAATATGTTTGGCTTTGGTGCCTTTCATTCCTGTAGGTTTTGGAGTTGACTAAAGAGAACTGTTTCACATGCTGGTTTTTGACTTCATGTACACCAAACTGATAAATATTTTGCAGATTACCAAAGGAGTAGAATTTTCTTTTCATGAAAATTGAAATAAATTTCTGGCACATGGCATATCTAATGGTGAAATGAAGAAAAACAATTTGAGGGGAAATATGAGTATGAAGATTTCCCGTTGTTAACCAGTCCACAAAACTGGGGAAGAAGGGCTGCTTTATTTGCTTAAGAATTTCCTGTACATTTGGCACATCCAGGACTGGAAAACATTTTTTGACGGTGATATGGTAACACTTCTCCATAGAGTCTGGATGATTTACAAAATCATTGTCTTTCCCTGGTAGAAAATGGAAGGTCAAGTGCTATCATTCTTCTTGTATGTCAATTTAAGCCCTTGGGCGATTTGCAGTAAATTTTCTTCTCCTCCTCCTCAGTTGCTTGAAACATAAGACTTTTTTCTGGAAGACGTGGTGCTGGCTCATATGGACCAACATAAGGCTTTATTTTGAAAGGAGAAATACTTTCAATTACACTTGAAGCAGAAGCTTTACTTGTAGTTTCCAATGGAACAAAATGTGTGATTTATTTCAGGTAGTAGGTCAAGGACTCATACTTTACATATTCAAGACATAACCAGTTTTCATAATTTTCCCTTAATTCCTTAGAGATTATAATGTCTGTATTAATTTTCTATTATTTAAAGTTTGTTCACTGTAAAATTAAGGCACCCAAAACCTTTTTATTCCATGAGAACCCAAAATACCAGGGTCAAATATTCTGTTACTGTGACAAAAAGAACAAGGTCACCACTCTTCTTTATCTTCAGACTTCCGACATATCAGCAGCCTGTTTTTCCAATGCCTTGACCTGCTTTGCACTTGTCCAAAGTAGGATTAAAAGTACTAGAGAGAGTCATTTTATACAAGTGTGTATGACCCTACAAAGTGCAAAGCAAAATGCAAAGTCAGTAACAAAGTTTGAGCTTTATTGAAAATGTGAAGCCAAACTGGGGACCTGTTTTTTGTCTCTCCCATGTTAAAGAATAACGTTTAAACAAACTCTAGCTCAGACATTATCCAAAGAATTTCTAAACTTTACTAAATAGATTTTATATTTATCAAATGAAACCAACACAAACCCCTGCTATCAGCGCACTAACCCATGGATCACTATAATTTGATAATTTACTTGTTCAACCTAAACAGTTTAACTGTTGCTGAAATTGATTTAATTCTACATAAATTTAAAATGACTTCTCTTAAGCCTACTTATAAGGTTTCTACCAATTTAACTAGATCAGTTCCTGGATAGATTTTGCTAGATTGGTATAACTTTTTAACACAGACATGCTCAGAGATCTATGTGCAGTAGAAATTTGAGGAAAGTAGTATTGAGAAATATGTTTTGCACTGAATTATAATTCAGTTATCTATATATATTTCTTGTGAATTTCACCCCTGGCTCACACGAGATGACAAAGTGGATATTTGTTCAGATTGGAATTATATTTATGATTGTTTACAGTTCCAAGGGAAATATTTAAATCCTAAATAAATCACTGAGGTACTTTTAAAGGCAGGGAAATGGATTGGGCCCTAGGTGTTTTATAGAATATATAAAAATTAAATTACATGTGAAATAACAAGTGAAATGAGTCCACAGGTGTCTGAAAAACAGAAGGTTGCCCAACAATCCCCTAAGTTTACCTTATCAAAGACACCTTAACAAAGACACATATTTCTCTTTGGGGAAAAAAAAAAAAAACAACTATACCTGCCAGTCTGGGTTCAGCACATTGATAAGGTTGTATTTAAAAGCCCTTAGTGTAGATGAGAAAGGAAAGATGAAGCAGTATCCCATGGTGCTCTCAGGACAAGTCTGAAGGGTGTTCACATCTCTAGAGATGCAACATGTTAATTTGCATGTACACAATATAAAATCCATCCTATCTCTCAACCAGCTGTAGAAGAGGGAGCCTTGAGATTTGTGACTGTCATAAGGCTTGGCTTGATTCACCACAGGTTGACAATGCAATACATTATAATATGATGTTTGGATGAAAACATTTTGAGAATGCAAGATTTTGAGTCTTAAGAGAAAACTAATGATAAGACATTGAAGAATGAATGAGATTCTTCAGAAATCAAAATAGCATTAATATATGCTGTAACATCATGAAAGATACTTGAGAAATCTGTATTTTTATAGCATACTCTTCATGTTGAAGTGGTTAAATCAATCAAAATCATATCTCTGTATGGCTGAATTGTTCCTTCTCATGCCTGAAATTGTTTGGGATCACTCAAGCTTTATGAGACCTCCTTTTTCTCATTTCCATGTAAGTAAAACCAGGATGAACAGAAATAACGGCAGAGACCTATAAGATTCACCCATGCCCTTTCCCAGCTGACTGCTTCCTTTGAAACCATTCCCAGTGCTGCTGGCTATGGACTTTAAACAAACTCTGAAAAAGCAGGTAATGGCTACATTTCCTCAAGAGCTACGGCCCTCTATGCTCCTTTTATTCCAATAAAGATCCAAGGTAAATACAAAACAATCAGAAAGGTAGAGCTTTGCTTTCCACCTCAGTACCTGCAATTGCTCCTTGTTTATTTTTCAAAATATTTTTCTTGCTTCACCTGGAAACAATTGCCAAGAAATAAAAGCTAAATAAAATGTTAATAGGTCACAGAAACCAGTCTCTTCTCCTTCAAAATAGCCGCTGTCCAGCGCTTGCTATTGAAGTCTGCTGTGTGCATGGTTCGCATGTTTGAATGCCCCGCTGGCTCACAAGAGCAGAGCAGCAGGTTGAGCAGAAGGAGAGTATGACTTACATAAAGGCGCAAGCCAAACAAAGCTGCTTGGTCTAATTTTAAGCTTACAAGAACTGAAAATGTTTCTTTTAAATGTATAGGATAAGTTTCTGGAATTATAAAGAATACATCACATTTTAAGAAGTGATAAAAAAGTTCAATATTACTTATGAAGTTGTTATTATCATTATTATTATTATGCATCTGTGGGTAAAGGATGTGTTTACAAAATATTTTAAAGATGAAATACAACACTGCATAAACCTGTACTTTGAATAATGGACACAACTATTTGCATATCTGCAATGGATTTCCATTTATTTGTAGCCTCAAAAACGTCTACAAGGTTTATAATATCTAATGATAGTTTGTAAGATAGTTACTCAAATATTTTTGGCATTTTCAAGGAACCACATATACAGAAAAAAAATTGCAGTCTATTACAAAAATCACACAAACTCTGAACAGTTAATTACTTGCTGCTTTGTTTACATGTGGCCAATTTTCCACCACCTTTGTGTTAAAGAATTCAGTTTAAACGCTTTCAGTATTCTTTTATAATTTTCAAGTTATGCAGGTCCTGCTAACTATATATTTACTCTTGCCATTTTCACATAATGAAGATTCTTTAAAAAGTTAACAGGTATTATCCTTGAACAATGTACTACATCATTTTCTAAACTAAGCTCTCAGAACAAAAATTTGCTGTCTATGAAACTCTCTCAGCTTTGCTTTTTTATATCTCTCTGTTTTTCTAAATTGCTAATGATGAAGTAGAACATAGGCAATACTAATGATACTGTCTGGTGTCATTATATAAATTTCATCTCTTTTACATTTTTGGTTTGTGTCAAGGAAAATGAACTTTTAGGGATTACAGACCCATGCAAATGTGTGTATGTGCACACACACACTTGCATACCACTTGTTTCATTGTCCCTAAAATCCATTATATGCATAAAATAGACATTTCAGTAAAACTCTGACTACACTGGTGCATATTATAGCTGTTCGTAATTGTGTAACAACAGCACAGATAAAAATCAGATCTTTATTCCTCAAAAGCTTCCACAGTTTTAGTTAAAAAATTGAATTTAGGTGTTGGTTGTTACTTAGCAGAGAGGTATAACTTCCAAGTTATACAATGCAGAACTAAGACACTGTTCTTCCCTCCAAAGGAGGGCGGTGTCACACACAAAGCACCCAGATATGATCTTCCAGCTGAGCAAAGTTAATCCCCACATAGCCTGAAAGTACTAACACACTGACATCTTAAAACTTTGTGCTTACAGAAGTGCTGCATATCTTGGGCTTTTCAGCCTTTTATACTGATAACACTACTAAATTTCTGAGCTCCTTATACCAGAGAGGACAGTTATCATATAAACTACTACATAAACTAAAACATAATAAACTAAAGAAAAATCTCCACTTTGGGTTATATGCCCAGCCCAACTATTCACAATACCTAGATCAAGCCCAGAGGAACATCTCACATAGACATTACTGAAGTTATTAAAGTATTGATTCTTGTAGTTAAGTTTCAGAACCTAATACTGCAGGCAAATCACAAAACAAAGCAAAATGATTTCAAAATGGAGTTGAGGGTAAGAACAGAAATTAATATCTTAATGTCAAAACAATTCCATACAAGTTGCAATAACTGGAAAAGGAATCTTTAAACCCAGGAAATTCATGATTTGATGTTCAAGGAAAGCCCCAACATCTTAAGATACGTACAATCAAGATTCTGATTTGACCTTAGCACCGCTTTGTTATGGTGTCACAGAATGACAACATCACAGTCATTACAGTATCTTCTGCTGTATTCTTATTTGATTTTTAAAGGTATATATTATTCCCTTATGGAATAATAATTATTCCCTTATGGAATAATACAGGCTGTCTCATCTACTTGTTTATTTCCCCAGCACTGGTTTTGTTTAGAAATACAGTACTGGGGGGATGCTTCCCAAACTAATGTGTAGACACAAACACTTTAAAATGCAGCTACTATTCTGTTAGTTGTTCACTAATAAAACTTTTCGACATACAGGACCAATTTCCTTCACGTCATTAAAAGCAACAGAATGTTTTTATATGCAAACTACATGAAGAGTAATCTATATGCAAGGTAATCCTCAAGGTCAGTTGATTACATTAATTTTCTGCAGCAACACAAAGGTAACCACTTCAGATTTAGCCATATTCTCATTTTTAAATGTACTTGATATGCATTCAGACTTTAAATATAATGAATGTCAATAGCTAGCTTTACTGCAACCTACTTTCTAGGAATGTTGTTTATGCAAAGAATGATAATAATTTGAACTCTGTGGAAAAGTCAACAGATTGTATTAATTCATAGGTAATACTACTCAGGAAAAACAATGGGCAGACAGCACAAGGGTTCTGTTTCTTTCAGCTTTTAATTCATTCTAATTTGTGAACAAACTGCTGAATTTACTTGAAAATATTTAAAAGGTTTGTTCTGTCCTCAAAGTGTGAATGGAGAATTTTAGGGAAGAACTGATACGTTCTTCTGTAAAACTTGAACACTGAATCTTTTGTTTAGGAGTAAAACAGCATAGTACCACCACCTCTTCAGTATAAATCAAAATGTCAAAGAAACAGATAGCTTTTACTTACAACACTGTCACTTTACAATGAATAGCATTTTCCTCTCTGTAAATGAAACGACATGTCTTTGTCCTATTTGTACTTTCTGCTTGTTCAGTAATCTACCCAAACATACTTTTTCCACAAGTTAAATCACCTGGTTTACCCTTCTAGACATTTTTTCTCATTCCAGGCATGTTTTTATTTATACTATATTTGAAGAAATACAGTCACAGGCTAAGGAATACATAGGGAGTAACTGTTTAACTTTGGGTGGCTTTGTATTCTCTTGTTGAAGCATAAGTTTGCAGACAGAGGAAAAGATTATGCAACTTGGCTTTGAACTGTTCTATATCCTTGAAACCAGAAAACACAGGATTCACATGTATGTGTGAATGTGTGTACTCCTGTGATACCCATGGGAAGACATTAAGCAAGTGAAAGCCAATATGCGAGTCTTGAGAGAAATACCTATTTATTTTCCTGCTGCTCCTATTTCTGTTCCTTTGCCTTTCTCATCATAGTTTTCTGTCCCACAGAGCACACCACCACCCTTAGCAGACCACTTAGTCACTAGATAACAGCATGTGCCAATTTAAAATCAATCAGGTCTATGTCTGACCATGCTCCCTTCCCTTCTTCTACAGCTTCTTATGGGCAAAGGTCCAGCTGAATGATGGCGGCAGCTGGCAGGGAATGAGGAACAAGTTTCTTTAATGATGAAACTGAGACACCAGTTTAAGACAGACGAAGAAGCTCCCTCTGTGGGTTTGAAACTTAAGAACTCTAGCAATGGATGCAGATCCACAGGCACATTAGCTGAAGGGGAATGACCTTTGGCAGCATACTCAGTGGAAGTTCTCTCACAACGGGGACCCTTTCATTAGTGATACATCACTGTCAGAGGATGAAAATGTTTGAGATGACATTCCTGTAAGTCTCCTTATGTTCACAAAAGGCAGCATTAGTCATTTCTATTTTCTGTTTAGTGCTGTGCCAGAAACAATGACCGTTCCTCCTTACAGGTGTTCCCACCTTCTCCTTGTACTATGGCTATCTGAATTTATTCTGCTTGTAGGCTTCACAGAAGAAACGATACTTGAAAGTATTGCAATGGGCAGTCTGGATGACCACACAGGCAGGGAACTGCTGGCTCAGAGGTGCAAGGAGGAAGCTATGTAGGGGAGTAATAGAAGAGTGACAGAAGTGAGGCTGAATGAAAAAAGTCAAAAGAAACAGAGTATTCATCCAAGATCTGGGACATCTATATATGCTTACATACTTTGTTTCACATCTGCATTTCCATCTGCATTTCCTATTTCATAGTTAAATATTGTAATCATTAGCTGTCATAAACTGGGTTTTATTCACACTTTGAATGAAGATTCCACTTTTATCCTGAAGGCCTAGCTTGGTTTTGAAAATGTGATGCATTAACCCACTGTTTGAACGCTCATTTTTCAATGGTCATCTGTGTCTGTGTGTTGTACTAATATCTGACAATCTTGCAAATACTAATGCATGATTCCAACTTAGATGAAAACATGTAAAGCTGTAATTCCTGACATTCACTTGTATTAAGCAGGGACAGACTTGTCAGAGGACTTTTAGACCTCTTATGTGTACTGCCCAAGGCTATACATGCTCCCACATAATACAACAAGCTTGTAGTCTCACAGCTGAATATGCAACCATCTGGGAGTTGAAATAAGTAAGCAGAATAAATCAGTTTTGCTAAAATCAAAATTTTTCAATTTCTAACACCAAGAGTTAATTCACTGAAGTTTTTGTCAAAAGAAAGTTGATATAAATGATTTTGCATTTTGTATTTCATTTCTATAATGTCAGAGTAGAGACAGTTTGGGTGGAGAAGGGCAACCAGAACTGGAACAGGCCCAGAAAAGCTGGGACATGAAGTTGGATTTTGCACCAAATTAATCAAGACTGGAACTGGTTGCAGATATGTTCACACAGTAAGTCCAGATGAACAGAAGGCTGGCAAGGTAGTCTCTGAAGGTCATTGACCTTCCAGAGCCCAAAATGTCTGTGTCCTATTATTCTTCAGCTGTTAGCAAAAGGCTCAAACATTCATGTTTCTTTCTTCATTGGCCCACACTAATGCCAATAACCTACTATTGTCACTGAGTTATGCCATTTACCTCAAGCAGCAGAAGCCTAAGAGTTAAAAGTTTTCAGTCCTGATGTGGATGAAAGTAAATATATGATGTATTATGATGGCATTCCATTGTTCTTCAGTTTGTTCTTTAAAATAGTAGGAAAATGGATGTATACATATATTCAGTATTAGGATGCATTCTTTACACAGCAAAGATGTCCTCAAAGGTTAGATAATGCCCAGTTACAATCATTGTGCATTTTCATGTCTTGTCCAAGCTTATTTTGTGGTGACATTGATTTATATGTCCATGTCAACCATCTTCTGTGAAATTCCTGAACCATTTGTTCCATGAACGTGCTGAACCTGTGCCAGGGTTGACTTTGCATGAGTAATGCCTTTATTCTCTCTAGAATCCGTACAACTTTCGTTGTCAGAGGTTAGAATGTGTATAACAATGCATAAGACTGCAGGAACTGAAAGAAAGACTTCATGATTAGGTCTGTCAAATGTCGCTGACACCAAACTTTCTATAGCAGATAATGTCCCTTCTTTTCTTAAGAATGTTACACAGATGAAATAATGTTTATGAAACAAGCCTATACAAAGAACCCAGGAAGAGGCTTTTTCTGAATCAAAAACATAATTCTGCAGTCAGCGGGGTTTGGACAGTGCACAGTAAATGGGCTATGAAACCTCTAAGCAAACAAAGAGGAGAAAACAAAATATTGACTCTTTGCTCATTAAGGGAGCAGATATTCTGTGCAGTGAATATAAGGGGAGTTCTGTGAATATTACAGTTTGCCATTCTGCAGTTTAGGTCTGTATCATAATGCATTTGCATACAGCAGCCAAATTAAGCTGGTACAAATAATCTTAATTTAGGCAATCAATATTTTTCTGATGGATATTGTACTTTTAATTAAATTTTATACTACGTATTTTTATGTATAAATGGTGTTTGCATCTGGCTGATAGACAGTTGTATGGCAGCCTACCACTTAAAATACGTATTCTGGAGCTTTTACAAAGGAGGCAATGGTGTGAATCAAAGTTATTCTTGAACTTCTAATTTTTCTATAGGCAATTCTAACTTGCTATTTAGACTGTCCATCTGGTGTGACAATATCCTCTGCTCAGAATAAGGCTGAAGACTGCAGACAGAAGAGGTGCTATAATAGGCCCTGAAACTCATCTCCTGAAAATATATGCATTTCCAATTGCTTCATTGACAGTTCATAAACTTGAGAAGCCTAGGAGAGGTCTAGGCTCTGAACAATTCTACTTCAGATTAATTTTTAAATTAAAAAGAAACACACAGAGCAGCTCTGAAACACAGTAAAAAATTCCCATTTTAGAAAGCTTTGGATGTTTGTGACTAAAAGAACAAGCCATGAAAACATATACTTTTAATGAGTGAAGTATCATACAAACTAATAATGAAAGCCAAGATTTTTATAGAGTATAGGGATGTTAAAAGGTCCTCTCCTCCGCAGACCTCCATATTCTACTCCTCTTGACAGCTGCAGGGACTTGTGTTTCCAGCACAGCTTGTCTCCTGAAGAAGCAGGCTGCAGTGCCCAGATGGGGATGAATAGCAGGGAATTGGTTGAACTTATATCCTTTCCTTTCAAAGACAGACAGCTGCAGAAGATTTTCAGCCAATACCTTGAGGGCAATGAAACCATTGTTTCTTTTGAAAATCAAGAGTGAGACAGAGGGATGGAGCAACATCATTCATGAGTGACTGTTTAATGCTCTGTCCTTATACTTTGGACAACTAACTGTAGCATGTGAAATCTCTATTCGTGTGAATAACGGGTATTTTTTAAAATGAGGCAGCCATGAGAGTTCCAGCCCATCACACCCAGCAGGCTGGTGTTTAAGGTGCTGTATTGGTAATAAACGTCAAGTCCCTGCAACTTATTGGACCAGAAAGAAGAATTTAAAAACAGGGTTTGCCCTTTCTAAATGTGTTGTGATCAACAGAAATGCACCGAAAACCCAGTGCTACTTACTTTGGTGATGACAGAATTTAGATTCTAATTAATACACTGTAAGAAATAAACAAACAAAAAGGTAGATGGGGTGTTTTTTTACTGTTTTGGGGTTAGGGCAGTCAGCTGCAATAAAGCACACCATGTGATATTATGCAACTTCCATAATCAAATCTAAGCATGCAATTAGATCATATTTTTACTTTTTACTTAAGACTGAAGAGCGTAAATAGTGTTTTACCTCTACAGCACATTCACTTGTAGTGCAGAATATGAGTCCAAGTGGAATGTGATCCTCTTCTCTCTAGTATTGCCTCTCTCCTTTTGTAATTTATCTTTGACCTAAGTTTCACTGCTTAGCAATTAAATACTTACACTTCATTTTCCAAAGACATTTCTTTATAAATGTTATTTTTATGCCAGCTGAAAAATATGACGTCGATTCCATGCCTGCTTTATTTCATTTCAGTTAACCACTGGAAAAAAAAAAAACACAAACTATTCCATTACTAGTTTTCCTTTATTTCTGAGTGATAATTTAAGTCAAATTAGCAAAATGTTACAGAGATGGTGGATATGATACACTTTAAAATCTTCATGGAAATCATCCAGCTTCACCAAAATCAGTTGTTTATATACAAATGTAAATCCTATGTAGGGTAGTAACTTCTTTAAACATCTTGGAATCTTTAAACTCAGTTTAGCAATACAATTCTAGTACTTTTGTATTCTCAGAATACTTGATGTGTCAGATTGCACATTTGCTATATTTCTTACCTGTCCTTTCACAGATGGAAAGTAGTACTTTGATTACTCACAGTTTTTAATAACACATTTTATTAACCAAAATGGACAGGGGATGTCTTTCAAGAGGTGAGGAATGCTATTGAGAACTGCATCTTGGACAAGTCATTCACAAGGGCCTATTTCTCAGGCAGATATGCATCTGCCTGGAAGGCAGTCATCAGCTCAGATACCTCCAGGGGTAGAAATTGCTGAGGCCAGGAGGCAGGTCACCATGTCCAAGGGTCTCTGAGGGAGAAAGCTGAATCAGTCTGCCTAGGGGATTGCTAATTGCTGAGGAAATAACGTCCTATATTGCTAAATGTTTCCCTCTGCCCTCAGGAAAAGTCGGCACCAGGGGTGTGTCAGAGATAAATGGCTGTTAAGATCTGCCTGCAGAGGGATTTAGCACGTGGAGGTCAATCTCAAGCAGGTGATTTTGAGATGAGGTGATTTTTTATTTCCCTTTTGAGAAGGCCATCCGGAAGGCTGATGTCTGAAGAGATACCCTGTTTCTCTTTGCTAATTCAGCATGAATGGTGGATTATTACACGGTTAAGTACAGCCATTTTACTCACATTTAAGGACAGCTCACACCAAAGATAAGAGTGGCAAAAATTAATTTCCTCCTCTGGTAACTTAAGCTATAATATAAAAAATAATAATCAGGACTTGAATTATAGAAAACTTGCAATGCACAAGTGAAAAATAAATCAATAAATTATATTTCCTAACAAAATATGCAGTTTATTACAACACTGGGTACTATACTGCTTTTCCCTGAATAGAAGGTGGTTCTCTGTACTTTGTATCAGCATATTTCTATCTTGCAATAAATTTGGTCTATAAATTATTTATACTGTATCTGTACTATATACTGAGAGAAATGTACATTGGAAGCAAGCTATATATATGTATAGAGAATATGCATATATTCATACTGCTCAAGTAAAAGAGGGATAACATGACAAAATGGGTAAGTTTTAAGCATAGTCAAAGAAAAAAGGAATAACAAAAACAATATTTTTTTTGCATCACAAGTTAACTATAGCTTTATAATGACAGCTGTCAATGTACATATTATGAAATTCTCTTAGTCTGTTATAGGAACAGGGTAATATATTTTTTTTCAGAAAACTCTTATGAGGCATTGTCGTGGTTTAACCTCAGTTGGTAACTGAGCACCACGCAGCCGCTCACTCACTCCCCCCCGCCCCCACTGGGA
>NW_008796221.1:986190-1017296 GCF_000699145.1 Aptenodytes forsteri | reverse complement strand
TAGTGTAATCATTACCTAGCAACAACTAAAACATGGGTGCGTTATCAATGTTGTTCTCATCCTAAATCCAAAACACAGCACTGTACCAGCTACTAGGAAGGAAATTAACTCTGTCCCTGCCGAAACCAGGACAGGCATCATTAAAATGGGGTTTTTAGTAGAGAACCAACAATAAAGACAAATGTATACAGTAGTTCACTTCTCATAGAGAAATTGCATAAAATTGCTTGATTATTTCTAGTCAGCAGAAAATTCAGGTGGAAAATTATACTTGTTAGGCAGGCTTTTTGGGTAAAACTCAAGAAGTTACAGAAAGGGCAAATAAGATTAAGTTTGTATGTGAAGTAATATAGATTCTAACTCCATGTCTAGGCAAACAACAAATTGAACAGTACTGTTGATGACTTGCTTTTGAGCTATATTCTTGAGAAATGCAACATTCCGTCACGCTGACCGCTTTATCTATGCACAATGAGCTATACTCCACATGGAATACACAATATTTGTTGTAAAATAAAATGCACTATTCTTCATAGTGAATGAATTTTCGTTTACATCCACTGACTGTTTCACTGAAGTAAAATCTCTCTGAAATAAAAATGTTGCAAATACTTATAACATTGCTCTTCAAATGTATCCTGCTAAAGGCTTTCTTTTCACTTATCCTCTGTACTTTAGAAACCAATAGTTAAACAATGAACAATAAACATTCGTGCTATTTCAGCTAAGAAAAAAAATATTAACTTGAAAAGCTGGACCTATAGGTTTGGATCTATCTAATTTCTCAGATAGTTACTACTAATAATATATATTCTCCTTTCCATAATGAAATCAAACAGTAATTTCACCTGAATAACAGAAACTCTTGAGTGCACAGTGGAACATATGAACTTTTTACTGATACTTCCTTTTTCTCTTTCATTGTCATAATTACTGAACAGACAGCACTTGACTTTAATGCCAGTTTTCAAAATTTCTATCAGCAAGTCAAATCCTGATTGGAGAACTGGTTTTAAGGGGAACAGGACAAATAATCTAGTGGAACATACAGACATTCACAAATAATATATCTATTTTTTAATTCGTTTTGAAACAGTTTTTCAACACTGATGTTACTTACAGTTCTTGTAACAATTATGTTTGTGCAATTTGGATCCTGACTATAAATTGATGATTATTTCTTGCACATCAAGAAAAACTTATGACTGTTTTATATTTCTTCTAGAGCGTGTTATAAGCATAAATGCAACAGTATTCACATGTGCAGTGAACAGAGCAAAGAGACCTTACTTGCTTTTCTCCAAGAATAAGAAAGAAAGTATTCAAATCAGAAAAAAACAGATTTACCATGTGAATTTAAGTGCTAATAATTATGCAAGACTATCATACTGATTGTTGGAGAATCACCACAATAAAAGTGTAGAAAGTCATCATCTATCTTAAAAGTCTCCTTTATGAGGTTTCCATTTTGATCTAGAGTAACAGCCTGAATTTTAATGACAATTTAGATTATTCCAATATCATTATCAGTGAATTGTGGGATTTCCCATGAACTGATTTTGAAGATAGTAATTTCATTATTCTTATCATTGTGCTTGCAATAGAAAAGAAAGAGTGAAAGAGACTGCAAATGACCTTGTCAATGGCAGGCTTGTATTTCGCCCTAATGTGTTGACCTTTGAGAACACAACATGTTGAAATAATGAAAGGCCTACTGTTTGGAGCTACTGTGCCTTGGTCTAGCAGAAGCTGCAGAACAACTGAAATAACAGCTTTTGCTGAAATTAAAGTGTTTATGAATACAAATCTTCACTTCGTCTTTCACAGAGATTTTAGACTGTGATCCTGCAAATTACTGTGTTTTTTTTTTCCTTTATATCATAGATACTGGCTGGTTCTGATGAAGCAGATGTACGTTAATACTGATCCTGTCAACAAAATATTTATCAAACTATTTCTTGGAAGAATATTTTTTGTATCACCCAACTAGCTTTTAAACAAGTCAAACAGCACTTGACATTCAATTTTGACAAATATGGTTAAATTATAAGCCTTGTTTTCTTTATTTAGCCAAATTTATTAAAGTTCTTTTTATTATTTGCTTTCTATTGTTTGTAACTCATCTGAACTAGCATGTGCTGGGAATGTAATTTTATAAGAATTTGACCAAAGCCTTCCAAGAAATAAGCAGACAAGTTTGATTCTTAATCTTACACCTAATTTAAGTCTGCCATTATTTTTGAGGTTTAAGAACAGGCTAAAAGCAAACCAAAAGATTTAGAAGTTACGTAATTAACATGCTAGTTTCATTTTAAGTTTTATTTAAGTGACTCTTCTAAAGAACCTTCATCCTTTAGATGTCTCCAGAGGGTTCACTTCAGTAATACTTGAACAGGAAGACACTAGCATAAAAAACTCTGGATGCTGTATTTGAAATACTGTTTCCAAACTATAGCTTTCAGAGTGGTGATTTGACTTTACTGGGGACAGGATTTCACCTCTGCATTTTTTTTTTTTATTTTGTTTTTTGTCTCAGAAGTTAAGAAGCCTTCTTCAATGGTAAGACCAACCTATTTCCATGAGGATTCAATAGCTCTGAGCTTTGAACTGCAGGAAAAATAGGTGTAGCATAGAGAATGATACTTATTTCCAGACATCTGTGGAATGTGTTCTGTTTCTGAAAACTTCATGTTTTATTTATTGCTTTCATTTGTCTTTCATTTGTTGTTTTTTAATGACTCAAATACGAGTGCCTTGTGTTTCAATACACCACCCCACTCCCAATGCACCAGTTGGAAAATTCTCCATTTTTAGATCCCCAAATTAAAAGTTTCATTATTTTAGGACAATTCAACTTATTATTAAGGCTAAATTTACTTATGGCAGAAATGTTTTATTTATTGCTTTCATTTGTCTTTCATTTGTTGTTTTTTAATGACTCAAATACGAGTGCCTTGTGTTTCAATACACCACCCCACTCCCAATGCACCAGTTGGAAAATTCTCCATTTTTAGATCCCCAAATTAAAAGTTTCATTATTTTAGGACAATTCAACTTATTATTAAGGCTAAATTTACTTATGGTAGAAAACACTACCTGGGATATAGAACTTGCTCTCAACAGTGTTACAGTACATAGAAATTTCTTGAAGACTAGAGAAAGAAGAGGCATACTAGTTCACCTAGAACATGCCAAGAGAGATCTGGGCTGAACCTGTTAGACAACAGGCAGGATCCTCTTTCTACACCTCTATGTAGAAAAACCCTAGAACATAAATAAATTTATGATATGTAATTCAAAAGGTATTACTGCAACTTCTAAACTCAGTTTGACTCTGTACCTTTCTCGTACTTATGCATATAATTAGGAAACAAAAGAAGGATGGACAACTTAGAATTCATGATCTGAAATACAACCTCTATGCACTGACAACAAGCTATTAAAAAACCCTGCAACCTTCAATTTGCTGGTGATCATATGCATCTCCAGAGACCAACATGAGTTGAAGTCTACATAGTGAATGTATTCTGGCTGCAGATCACGTACAGTCCAATATTTTGTTATTACCTTTGCTACAAACTTTTAACCACCTTTTCTTTTAAGTGGCACAGAGAGACTGCAAAATGGTTTGATCATTAAATGTACACAGCTGACTTGAGAAGAATGTAACCATTGTAGGAATCACCCCTGATTTTGGAGGTCTTGGCCTTTAGTGATCAATTTGTGATTATCATACAGATCTCATGTGAGTACAAGCATGTATGTACAGTTCAAAGTATGATATAATAGCATATCAAAAACATACTAGTGAGTATGGGTCTCTTGAAGATTATCTTAAGTTTAACTGAATCTTTAGGTTGTGAAATAATCAACTATAAGAATATTTTGGTTTCAATAAGTTAGCCTCTATGGTAGCGTTTTGTATGGGTTGCTGTGTTACTTATTATTTGAGGCTGTGTTGCTTGAAGTCCCTATTCCTTATTCTCTGGACTCTCTAGACCATAACCAGAGCCCCGAGGTTCTATTGTATATGGGATGAGTTATTTGACAACCTGGCAAGGTAGATATCTAGCTGGCCAACTTGGCAACAAAATCTACTTTTAAGGTGTCCTAAAGTGAACTGCCTTCATTATAATACTAAAAAACACACCCACAGGTCAAGAAGACCCTTGCCCAGGTGAAGACCCTGCCCCTGCGCAAGCATAGTAACAGAAGAGAATGACATAACCGATATTATAATTATATGTAAATCACTAACCAATCATTGTAACTGGGAGTGTACTACCTTATAATTTTTGTGCTTGATTTGTGGAAATTCCACCTTGCACCCGGCGCCGCAATAAAGAATGCCTGCTTTCTAAAACTCCAAATTGAGTCTTAGAGAGTTCTTCATCTGCCAACTTACGGTAACAGTTCCATAATAATAAGGAAATACTTCTCTTCCCTTTTATCCTAATTCTGTTGCATTATTTTATTGAGTGTTTATGCCCAGGTGCTGGCAGGGGGGGCTGCAGGGCGGCCTCTGTGAGGAGAGGCCGGGGCTGCCCCGTGCCAGACACAGCCGGTTCCAGCCGGCTCCAACCGACCCAACGCAGGGCACAGCTGAGCCCCTCGGCCACGATGGTGACGCCTCTGGGAAAACAGATTTAAGAAAGGGCGAAATACCCTTTCAAAACTGTTATGGACTGACCATAACCCCTCATTCCCCATCCCCTCTGCACCACTCAGGGACAGGGAGGAGGTAAAGGAGATGAGAAAGGAGTGAAGTTGAGCCTGGGAAAATGTGTGTGTGGCCGTATTTTAGTTTTTGTTTCTATCTATCCAAATCTATTTTAATTGGCAATAACTTAAATTAATTTTCCCCTAGTTGAGTCTGCTTTGCCTGTGATGATAATTGTTAAGTGATGTCCCTGTCTTTATCTTGACCCATGAGCTTTTCCATCTTATTTTCTCCCCCTGTCCTGTTGAGGAGAGGGAGTGAGAGAGAGGCTGGTTGGGGTCTGGCAGCCCACCAAGGTCAACTGACCACAATTATCTTCTGCTTTCTTTTAAGAACTAAAGGATATTTCTAAATATTATCCTTCATTTATGACATTTATCCATGTGACATAATCCCAAAACATTGAAAAAGAACTTAACTATATATGGATAATATCAGTCATCTATGACCAGTTTAATTTGTTGTGTGACAAGCATGATGTTTTGAGTTTTTTATTATTTATTAACTAAAAAAATGAAGAGTAAAACCCCTAGCCTCCCTCCCCTATTCTAATCCCAAAATCAGAAATAGTGTGTTTACCTTTTTGTTGGCAAACTGACATGATGGAGAAATTTCTTGTTGCAGATCACAGAGCTGCCTCTGCAGCAATGTTATCCTTCTGTGGAAGGAAGTGGGAAAAGTAAGGCAGCCACTGGCCCTCCGAATATGCTCCTTTTGCTGCACTTTCTTACCCCTGTAATCTGTCTGGCCACTGCAAGATGGAAGTATTTTGGCTGACCAAAAAACTTTGCAGCTACCAAGTTGGGAGCTGTTTATCTGGCTCCTTTCCTGTTCCTAGGTACAGCTCCTTGCATTCCCATTTCTCTCTCACATAAAGGGAAACTCCCCCTACTCCCTTTCCCAGCATGTCTTTCTTAAAGAACCTGTACCCAGCCATCACAGCACTCCAGTTGTGTGAGCTATCCCACCACATCTATGTTTCTAATGAAATTGTAGCCCTGCAACTGCACGCAGACCTCCAATTCCTCCTTTTGTTCCCCATGTTGCATGCCTTAGTGCACAGGCACTTGAGAGGGGCACCCACTCATGCTGATTTCCCAGAAAAAGTATGAAAGCTTCTCCCTTAGTGCAGTCCTCTTGGCTCACCGTTATTTGTGTGAGTACACTTGGGATGGGCCCTTTTCTACCCTGTTTTGTTGATTATGAAGTCTGTCTTGTTCATATCACCCTGCACCCTTTGCTTGCCAACCTGGTTCACCGTTTTCACTTGACTCACCGTTATTTGTGTGAGTACACTTGGGATGGGCCCTTTTCTACCCTGTTTTGTTGATTATGAAGTCTGTCTTGTTCATATCACCCTGCACCCTTTGCTTGCCAACCTGGTTCACCGTTTTCTCACTTGACTGAAGGTCGTCATCTCCCTTCACTGTTATTTCTAGTTTAAAGCTCTCCACACCAGGTTGGCGAGCCAGTTGGTAAAGATACTTTTGTCCCACTTGGCCAGGTGGATCTTGTCCCTGCTTAACAGTCTTCAGTCCTTGAAGAGGGTCCCATAGTCATAAAAATCAAATTGTTTTGTTTCCAGGTGCTTTTACTGCATAACTTGTAGTACAAGGTAAAGCATCTGCAAAATTATTAGCCTAAATGGTTTTTACTTCCAGCTGAGAGAATCTGCAGCAATGGGTGAGATGCTTTTCTTCTTTGTTTTTGCTTCTGTCCGAGATGAGGAGAAGGCAATAATCCCCATTATTTGACACTATCTAGACGCATTATTTGATGTATTCCAAAGGGTTTAGTATCTGAAAGGAAGTTTTTCTAGAAGTATCACTGTATTCAGCTTGATGAAAAAATTTATTGAAATGCTCTAAGGCGGTTTGGGATTTTCACACCACTTCACTGTAAGTGGTTCTACTGTACTTGACTACCCTCATTTTCCTCTTATGTAGCATAACCTTTTCAACCAATCCACACATAATCACCAAGTAGTCAGAAATTCCTAACATCAGTGGCAGAGCTGATTCAGTATGACACACTGCTGAACCTACTAAATCACTGAGCTGTGCAACATAGAGATAAAATCTTCCTCAACACTTTCAATAGCTTGTCCTTTCGGTGACAGCCACTATGAAGGGGCCAAGGAGCCCACTGTGACAGATGTAACAAGGAACAGCATCTCTGACATGAGGACTCAAGAGAAGACAAGGTGACAGAGAAGACAAAGACTGAGGTCAGATCTAAACCGATTAAATTCCATTAGTCACAGCATTCTTCACTTCTTTCTTACCCTGAGGGCTGAGGAGTCGATACACCTTATTGTGGTTGGCAGGAAAGTTACAGGCAGTTAGTCTAAGTCAGTTAACCCATTTGGGATCCTTAGATCTGTGTTAAAATGAAAAGGTATATGGTGATTGAAATGATTATGAAGGAATCTTAATTTTAGTAAGAATGTCACAAGCATAGACTAAACACTTAACAATACTGTAAACAGATTAATTAAAGAGATACAGACATTAGAAACAAGATATAAACCCAAGAAATAGACATTAGCCCCTCAGCAAAATATAGATTAATCACTACTTAAGAACAAAAACATGGAATAGAATGGAGTAGACTATTTCAGTTGGAAGGGACCTACAACAATCACCTAGTCCAACTGCCTGACCAATTCAGGGCTGACCAAAAGTTAAAGCATGTTGTTAAGGGCATTGTCTAAATGCCTCTTAAACACTGACAGGCTTGGGGCATCAGCCACCTCTCTAGGAGGTTCCTGTTCTAGGAGGAAGCCTGTTCCAGTGTTTGACCACCCTCTTGGTAAAGAAATGCTTCCTAATGTCCAGCCTAAACTTCCCCTGGGGCAGCTTTGAACCATTCCCACGCGTTCTATCACTGGGTACCAGGGAGAAGAGATCAACATCTCCCTCTCCACTTCCCCTCCTCAGGAAGCTGTAGAGAGCAATGAGGTCACCCTTCAGCTCAAAGTCTAGACAAGCGCAAAGTCCTTAGCCGCTCCTCACAGGACATTCCTTCCACCCTTTCACCAGCTTTGTTGCCCTCCTCTGGACACATCCAAGGACGTTCACATCCTTCTTAAATTGTGGGGCCCAGAACTGCACACAGTATTCAAGGTGAGGCCGCACCAATGCTGAATACAGCGGGATAATCACCTCTTTTGACTGGCTGGTTATTCTGTGTTTGATGCACCCCAGGATGCGGTTTGCCCTCTTGGCTGCCAGGGCACACTGCTGATTCAAATTGAGCCTGGTGTCGACCAGCACCCCCAGATCCCTTTCTGCAAGGCTGCTCTCCAGCCACTCCCAGTATTTTATTGGTTTGGTGAACCATATTTTAAATACTTCAAATGATATCAAACTATGTTTGTTCCCTATAGTATGAAACTGAGGAGGAGACAATAGCAGGAAATCTAAAGATGGGAAACAAGATAAACAAGTAAAGTTTAACATAACAGAATGCTTCTCAGCAATCACCATGCTAATACACATCGTTCAGGGTTTCTAAAGAGGTGGGTGGTACACCTCCATCTACCTCTGCAGATTGTTTTGAGAGTTAACAATACAGGTCTCAGAAAAACCTTGTAGTGGGCAGCAGCATTATCCCTACTCCATAGACATTGAATGCTGAACACATCTGAACCCTGCAGGTCTCAGGACTATTTGTCTCCTGAAATATGTCATCCTAGCAAAATGAACAACAGAGAAATAGGTAGTGAAATATTCCAGTTCTCCAACTAAGCAGTGTAGAGCATTTCAGACACAGTCACAGCTTATTCTTTCTGTCTGCATCATTTTAGTTCCTTTTCATCTTTAAAAAAAATCATGAAGAATCTCATGTTGGGCTGCAAGTCTCTCATGTCTTAAAATTGTGAAGAGCTTGCTTTCTTGCAAGCATGGTTATATTTCTACAATGAATCTCTCCAGTAAGTTATTTCTTAGCTCCGTTCCTCACAGTCTGTTTGGCTGTTCATACACTTTTGTCAAGAATACATATTTTGCTCATGATATGGCATCAACCTGCCTGCTTTATTGTTTGTCTTTGAGAGAAAAGGGAGAAGAGACAGTGAACTAGGGCTAGCATTAAGGATAATGAGCTACAAATTACTACTATAGTATACAACTGCTCAAAACAGGGTAATTAAATGTTTAGTCTTGTTGGATTGATTGAACAGAGCCGATAATACATTGTATAGGAATTCTGAAAATTGTATAATATGATGTCTTACAGTTGTCCTGGAGTTCCCTTTGATAAACATAGCATATGCTGATATATAAAATACCCTGTAATACTCTAAAAAAAGACCTCTTGTTATTAATCATTCATATTAACAACTTTTAAGAATCAGAGATCCCACTAATTTATCAAATATTTTAACCTATCAGTGTTATTGTTAAAGATTCATCCCAGCTACTAACATTGACTCGGAGTGTTTACTAAAATTACATTCAAACCCTCATTTGGAACAAAAAGGAAGCACATTTAATATGTAAAGCTAAGATACATTTTTAGTGACATTGAAATCTTAACAGTCTAATGAAAGAATTATTATTAGTCCAGATCTTACTATTACTGAAAAAGAAAATAAAGGAAAGAATAGTATTGCGGAAAGTCTCACTAATAATACAGTTACAATTGTTACACTCACTATTTCCAGTATACACGCCTTTCTCTGCTTTTACACTTACACTTCTAGTGTTTCGGAGTGAATCCAAAGGCTGTGGTTTCAGACTGAACATAGGGAGAAAGGCTTACAGTGAGCTGTCAGTTTCCCAAACCCCTTGATGGGAAGAGCATGATGTTGATGGTTTCTTCCTCTTCTTTTTAGAGGAGGAGATTTTTATACATTGGAGCTGTTTTAAAACATTTCTATCACACTTAATGTTTCTCTTTCTTCATTGGTCTGCACCTCCATGTTACATCTAAATTACTAGATATGGCCTGTCTTAAGTATGTCAGATACTTGTTCTTCATTCTCTTTGTTATCCCTAAACCTAATTTTGCACCACCCCTCAATCTCTATTTCTTCATCTGGTGAATTGTTTACATCTCTGGGTTTTCCAGTGTCATCTGTGCGTCTCACCTATCCTCTTGTGGTTTTACTCCCCAACACAGCATCCTCTATCTCCACTTTCAAGGCTTTTGCTGTCATACCATGCCTATATTCTTGTACACTACATCATTATTCTAGAGTTACAAGTATTTCATTCTATGCTGAATATTTCATTCTATGCAGAACTTTGTTACAAAAATATAAAAATATGGTTAATATAAAAATATGTATAATAAAAATTATACAAATGTAAGCAAAAGTAAAACTAATCAGGCAATAGCCACCTGGTCATTAGAAAATGGCTTTTATATCTAAAGAAGCTAAAACAAAATCCTACGTAGGCCAACACAACTTCAGACAAAGCCTGGCAAGCCTCATTCCTGATCTTATGACCTGTTACAAGTGATGGCAACACTATATTTACAGGGCTACAGGGATGCATTAATAGCTACCAAGGATCTTTACTCTCAGAAAATATTCTTGACATATTATTGGAGACTTCCTTGCCTTCAGCCTGTCCATCAAGTTATTTCTGTCTTTGTCTCTTAAATACCTTATATACAGTCCTAGCCTACATAATTTGTTTTCTGAATACTAATAGTGTCTCTTTTCCTTCTCACTGTATCTGAGGTGCATGAATGACCACATGAAGAATTAACTTTTATCTAAATAGCTTTATTCTTGCACACAGGTTTTTATTAAGTCCATTTTCTGACTACAGTTCATCATGGAGAAAAATCTGCTTTAAAGTTCTGAAAGAGTGAGTCTCAGGGTAAAGCACTCCTGATTGTCCTCTAGCATTTAGGTATTCAAATGAAAATTGCAGTACTTGTTTTAGTTTCTTTGCAGACAGACAATTATCTGTGTGCCTAAATCACAGCCACACTCAGCTCAATACTGATTGAAAAGAAGCACACTGCTGAGTTAGCAGCACTTCTGTATAAAGGGAAGATATGCACAGAGAATGTAAATCACATTGGATTTGTGCCAAACTCTAGAGCAAGGTGGCCAGACCCAGAAACTGTGAACTCCTGCCCCTCTCCTTGTCACCCATTCCTGTTCTGAAGTTTCTCCACTCTGAGTTGGTTATACATACACCCACGGGGTAGAAAACTCCTCTATCAGGTTAGGAAAGTAAAGCAAAGAAGTGAGAAAACAATACCAAATTCTCATGTGGTTACCCCATCAAAGCGTACTGGAAGAAGAGATCCGTGAGAAAACTGAGATGAAATGCGATTCAGACTTAATCCTGTCACCAAAAAGATTTGGATGCCACTTCTTCTCATGTAACAGTGCCACAAGAGCATGACCCTTCAAGTCCTCAGCTTGGATAGATCCTGAATTCTTAGGGTCTGTTTTGGGCTTACATTGGTTAAACTGAAAACCTTGTGAGAAATTTTGAGGGGTGGTAAGTCCATCTGCACCTGATGACACACACAGAATTTCAGCTACTGTTTTATCACCTTCTTCTCCTTCCCATCTAAATATTTCTTTTATAAAAAGGAAGAAAGACGTTATTAATTTATAAATTCATTAGTTAAATTAGGATCCTTCAGGGCTGAAAAGCTGTTTATTAAGAACCAGTGACCTTGTTTACCACAGAGATTGTGTCCTGCAACAGTGGAAACTTGCAGGGTTCATAGGAGAATTGCATTTGCTTGACAGACTGTGGGCCCCTATGAGCAAGGAATACATTAGTTCCAACTATTTTTATTAAAAATAGATTCTGTAGAGCAAAGAATTAAATCATTGACCTTTAGTATGGGTATCAGTACAAATGAGTCCATAGTTTGTATTTGGTTATATGTCTGAGATTTTGAAGGCAAACTTTATCCTGCAGACATGTGATAGCACTGCTCTTAATTCATTAAGGCAGAACATATGATCATATCCATATCCAAAAAAAGTAACTGACAGAGGGAGTGGCACATCTGAAGGGAATGTGTTCATCATCAATATGGAGTCTGAAGAGAGGGCAAGAGTGAGTATTGCCATTATCAGAATACTTGCTAAATAGTGATAGAACTATGGAATTATAACTTCTGATAAAAAAAGAAAATTATTAAGAAAATTCAATCTAGGCAAAAAATGATGAAAGAAAATAGATGAGGTTCTGATGTTCATGAGATACAAAACAAAGATATGAAAATTAACTCTCCTGCCTATAAAGTAGAGATTCCACATACGTTAATTCAGATCCTATATTCATTTAGAGACTCCTAACCAATTGATATTTTATGTTTTTAGTTTATACAACTCATATTCCTGTAGAATACAGCACTATTATCAGACTCCATTACAAAGGCTACATGATTACTCGAGCTGACAATGACAAAAATAATTATCATTAGATTGCTTCAGTATTCCTTTCTAAAATTCCTAACAAGATTTTAAACAGTACCAAAAGACTGATCCTTGCAGCCAAATTGAGGGCAGAGCCAGAAATAATTGATGTTACATTGACAATGACAAATAAAAATTTTAAATTACAAGGGAAGATTTAAATTAATTTGAGGAGAAATTGAATGCCCTGGCAAGAAAGATCATATATTGTTGCTTGTCAAACTGTCCTAAGAGAGACTATTAAAGGCTAACAACATGAACTTTGTCATAATTTAAAGACACCTTACTGAAATAAGTCAAGATAGAGAGTTGTGTAACTTACTTTTGTACAGAACTGTGGGAAAAGCTCCCTGCATTACTTCTGCCATTAGCCATTATCTGTACAACAATAACTCCTCCTAGATCTAGTCCATTTCACTCATCTGAACTCTCAAAGCCTTAGTCTGAAGCCAGACACCCTCTCCTGACACCATTAATTGGGAATCTAAACCTATGGGCAATCATCTCTGGTATTTTAGAAAAAATGCTCTTGAGTGCTTCTTAAACGTAAGTAACTATAGCCCTGAAGATAATAGGAGGGGAGATTCTAAACATTTTTGTTGCTATTATTATAATTTTGCATTACTTACCATGCTGAAAAGTGTCTTTTTCTATCTATAATTCCAGAAACATTGATGAATAGCTGGATGGGTAGATATGTATCTAACAGGCATTGTTATCTTATATTTACATTCTTGTTGTTCTGTGTTTATGTTTGGAGTGTCCTGTCGTAGTTTCTCATACTCCCCCCACCCCTCTATTTCCCCATTCCATTTGATTGTTTTCTGGTGAACGTTAGCATTAGACAAAAACCCCTGCTTTGTTCTTGTTTTTATTATGGAGTGTCAGCCCTAAAAGAGTTTTCAGTAGAGTAGGAATAGATAGCTCTTCACAACCTTGAAAGGCACACAGGAAAAATCCTCTCATTTCAGAGGACACATTTCAAGAGCTGATGGAGAGGGAAACTCTAGGATTTTTCACATCCGGAACACAATGGCTTCCTAAACCTCCTATCACTCCAAAGTGGAATAGGGGGAGGCTGGACATGACTCCAGGCCCTTGGGTGATTCACTGTCTGCAATTTCAACAGTCCTTCCTTGCTGTTGAAACAACCAACACACTGCCAGTTGAATGACATAACCCTAACACTAGAGCCCGACTTGAATTCCTCAAACCAAAGAGCTGCTGATGTAATCACAGAAACACGTGACCTTGTCTAGGCATTTTGGAAATCAGCTGGAGCTGGAACAAATCTTGTGTGCACACATGTAAAATATGCAATAAAACATATATAAAATGATACACAGATCAGAAAAGTAAGAAACAGATATATGAGGTAAGTTCTAAATAAAGACAAATCTGTTAATATTTTGTTATAAAACTGGATACAGAAAATTGTTCTGAAGATGTGAAATTTCTTAGTATGGTATATATTTTCAGAATTGGCAGAGGATACAGAAGCCTACAGAAACCAAGGAAGAGAAACAGCTTAATATTTTTTCACTGAAGCCTCTGAAAGTTTTTTCTCTGACTAATGTGGTCATAAGCATATAATGTATAAATAGATATTGTTTATTAATAAGTTCAATTTTCTTCAATAAATAAAAAAATCTTAAAAAATATTTTAAAGACAAATTTTCATGAAGAAAAATATTCTATTTTTTTAACTCTTACTATTTTTATATTATGTTCATCATAAAACATGCAATGCATTAAATCTAGAAAGATTTTTCTTAAACAAATTATATGAAAAATCAATAACAATTGGAAGTGGAAGGATATCTGAGTCAAGTAAGAGTGAATGAACAGTAGATTTAGCAGGGCAACAATGGGTTTCCCATCCTACATGCTTTTTCAGGTAAGGAAAAAACTTTACATGGGGATTGAAACTAAGGTTTCACTGCCCCCACACAATACATCAAGAATATTAAGACTGGGATTTCATTTATAAACATAGGTTAGTGACAATGTGGTCAGATTCAGGTTCTCTACCTCTACCTGGTGATGTATGTTATTGTATATGAGATCAGATTAAGTTCCATTAGATCCAGATTTAGGAAAAGGATAAATGATTTTTGTCTGGATTCATCTCTCACTTGAGTCTTGCTCATTAATTGTAAACCATTAGTGATTAGAGGCTTCCAGCATGATGAGCATGATACCACATGTATACATAGTAGGAGACCACACCTGTTCCAGTGAGCTTCTGTTACCCAAAGGAGTAACTAATTAGATACAAACCATCTTCACTTTATTATTTATTCAACATTGCTGATCAAATTAGAAGGCAGAAATGCATGGAATTCATAGGGAAAACACACAGACACACTCTCTCATATTTATGTAATTCCTGGTCAAACAGCTGATCAGGCCAAAAACTCCTTGGAAATTCAGTCTTCCCCACAAAGGCAGTGTCCAACAGCTTTGGCTTGACATGCTTAGGAAAAGAAATTCTATGACTACTTCTGTTCTCTGTCTGCTGGCTGAATCCTCTTTGGGGGCAGCTGCCCCTGCACACCCTGGACAGGCTCAACTGACACTGTTTGAGCTGTGGCTATGTTTTTGTTGATTGGTGCATTCAAACCTCTCTTTTGCTTTCCCCTAAGTTAGACCAGTCCTGGCCAGTTCTCATTAATTCTTCGTTCTTCACACTGAGCAGCTACAAGATTTGCCTCTACCTACCTGGCAAAACTTTCAGTGGTAACAAGATGTGCAATGGGAGATAATTTGCTGCTGCAGTGGTTAAAGCAATTGCCCAAGGACATTTAAGTCTAGTGTCACAGTGTCATAAGTGGTAGTGAAAACAGAAGATTGCAGCAGACTCTTAATATACACGTTAGTAGAAAGTGGGAAATGTGAAGCGGAACAGATCACTAAATATTTGAAGAAGATAGTCTATGGCAATTCTGCATGAAAAGTGAAAGGAAAAATACTCCTCCTCTTCCTTTCTCAAGCTTTTTTTACTTTAGAAACAATAAAAAAATGCTCCTTACATATCATCTGCCAAAAGTTTCATTACGTATTTAAAAGAAACTTCACGAAAATGATTTAAGAGAAATGCAGAGGTCTCCAAAGACTTTACAAAATAGTTGAAAACAGATTACATATGTAATCCCTGTTGACTTCTTCTCTTACAGGGCTTTTTCTATTACATTACATTTTAGTCAATCAAAATAATTGTTATATATTAATATAGCCACATTTCCATCATGTAATTGTGAAGCATGATTTATTTGATAGTAGAATCTATTAAATGGTTGTGTTTAGTGCAATTAAATTAAAATGTAAGTTATACTTTGAAAACAAAGAAATTGAAAAACATTTAGAATTTGATTGTGAAAACTGCACATACTAATCACTGCATATCTTGGATACACATGCATTAACTTCATACTCTGAGATAAAGTCAATTCACAGAATGCTGGAATGAGCAAACATGGAATCCTAACTTTTCAACCTGCTGACAAATTGTTGTTTCAGCAAATAAAAAGAGGTTACTCAGAATATTTTCTTATTGCTGGATCAAATTACAGGTCTTGAAAGACAGCTGTAAAAATTGATAGAACAGAATTAAGTTATCATGTAAATCCTGGTTGCTTCAAAATAACATCTACAGAGATGAAAAAAAATTAAATTCATGTTATAATGTGACTATAAGAATAAATGTATTTTTCTGCAGATAATGTTAACTTCATAAAGGTATTCTGATGCAGAGAAAGGTTCACATAAAAATGTATATTAACATAAACTGACTGTACTTGCAGTTCTTAATCAACCATCTCAAACTCTGAAGACATTTTAGAGTATATTTCTTAAATGACTTAGATGCCTATGAAACATACTATTTTCTCTATTATGTCTGTATCAAGACCCAGAATTAAAGAAATAGGGTCTATCTACAGTGAAAAAGTGCAATACATTCAAGAAAAGCATTCAGAGAGGAGAGCCTCCTACAGAGCTATTTCATCCAGCATGAAATAATGGGTACAGAAGTGTGTCAAAATTGCACAACTTTCCAGAGCTTAAGTTCCTGAATTAGAAGCATGAGGCAATAATTTTCTTGTGATACATAGTGTAAAATCCACACCTCTTGTGAGGGAAGGTGAGGTGACCTTCTTTGAAAATCTCACAGCTCTCTTTTTTTAAACAAAATTGCCAAACCATCCCAAAAGCCATACAACTGTCCACCTGTAATTG
The DNA here is from genome assembly GCF_000699145.1 of Aptenodytes forsteri. Classification (NCBI taxonomy): domain Eukaryota; kingdom Metazoa; phylum Chordata; class Aves; order Sphenisciformes; family Spheniscidae; genus Aptenodytes; species Aptenodytes forsteri. The sequence continues at coordinate 1,000,935 of NW_008796221.1, read as the reverse complement.
TATTTGGAAGCTGAATTCATCCCTCTGTCCAAGAAGATTCAAGGCCATGGTTTTAAATTTCTTCAGGGTAATTATAATCTTTAAGCAATTGGAATTGAATGCCAATTCAGGGTGGAATAGAGGAGTCAGAGAGGTGTTCTATTTTCTTCAGATTGCGTCTCTATGCAAAAAGGATACAAACTTAATACGGCAGAAAGAAATACTGTAGGTAAGATCCTGGTTCTGTAATAATTAAGTTGTATATTTCAAATGAGATAAGATGGTGTCTTTGAGTCCCTGCCTCTGGTTTTTCTGCTTTTTATCTGGTCACCGTTTATAAAACACATAAACATTCCTGAAGTAGAGACAAGAACCTGGGACTCACCACACCACAGTTGAATATGTGCCCTCATTTTTTTCCTTCATATACCCTGGATCTTGATTCTTTTCTACATAGTAATAAAGAATCCACAGGAAAAATAGATGATCCATCCTGATCTCTTCCTCCATCTATAACTAGATTATCTTAAAGTGTGATAGACCCAATGTTCTCATAATTTTAAACTGATGCAGAAAATGGTCCACTGCTGGTTATTGCTCTGTATAGGTTCTAGGTCCAGACGGGCAGTCAGCAGGAGCCAAATGCTATGCCTTTCTTATCCAGATCATTCTGGACAGGTATGCAATGACCAATTGGAGGCATTTAGGGATTTTTTTTCAGGCCAAAGCTTGGCAAACTTGAAGTCTTAGCAGCCTTTCAAATTTGATGGTTGCAATGAGCATTTTCTATTAGGCTGCATCAGCATAGGAAGTCCACCGATGTCCTGCCTTAAGTGCTTAAGAACATTTTCAGACCTCATCCTTGAATAGAGCCTGATAAGGGAATACACTACTCCAACACGCATTTTTCAAGAGCTTCTCTTCACTGATTCAATTGCGGTGAATACAATGTTCCTCAAAGGATGCTGAGAATTCTGCTCATGGAGCTTAAGTACACCTAGGAATTGTTCAGACACAACACATGGGTACTATTAAAACTCCAGGATAATAGATGTGGAAGATTAGAAAGGTCCAAAGAAAGGACAAACCTTCAGAAATGTCAACCAGAGGCAGAATATTCTTGTTCACATTACTTACTGTTGTATAAAAATTCTGGCATTTAATCATAAACTACAAGATATGATAAATCTGTACCAGCAATTTGTACCAGCACTTCAGCCAGAAAGATAACTTGTCAAAAACATCTGAAGAAAAGAAATTGACACAGATCTCAATCATAATGTTAATCACAGTGTAATTATCATCTCTCAGATTGACATAAGAATAATCATTAGATAGATATTAAACTGCAGTTTTCTGTCTCAAAAATCTAATAAGGAATATATTTGATCAATATGCAGAACCATTATCCAGATTGACAAGACTATTTTCCCTTCTGTTTAGTTTGAGAAGCAAAAGGTTTTCTGCATCCTCATCAAAACAGCAACAACAAAAAGCTTTAGGTCTCTAATTAACTTAAACTTGGCAGAAAATGTGAAGGAAGAAAAATCACAGCAGCAAGCTATTCTAAGCAAAACAGTTAAAGAGGAAAGATTTAAAATAAGAATTTGTTGTCTTCAAGAAAGATATTTAATTCTCATTTAAAGACCTCCCAAAATAAGCTCTTCCAATAATTAGCTGCCCTTAGTGTTAAAAATACATAATTATTTTTAGTACATATTTCTTTTCAGTTTTCAATAACTGGATATCATATCAATTTTTCTCTATTATGTTGAACATCCATCAGATATCAAACACTTCTTCCGTGTAGATTCTGAGTCATTCAGTACCAGGCATCAGGGACGGGAGTCAGTTCAAGAAATTGAGGTGTCTAAATGTAGATGTATAAGCTTCTTCTATAGTCAATGGATATCAAAGCAAAAGTTAGTGGAATACAAAAGAGCAATTCAGCTAACTGGACATGAGAAATGGGATTCAATATACTTAAATTTTGATGTCTGCATGTAGACAATGCAGTCAATGAAGCCTAGAGAACAATTCAGTCTGTAAAGTAAACATTAAGAGGTCTATACTGTTGCCTAAACAAAATCAGTGCCATTTGGGACAACTTACAAACAGACATGAGGCAGCCAGATATGGCATGACACCTAGACAAAAGCCATGTCTTCTGCAGAATTAGATTCACGCCAGGCAGGATAATTTCAAGCATCTTATTTAAATGTCATTAGATGCCTGTTATTATGTGACTGACTCATTAACAGTGTTGTTGTACTTTCATGCTCAGTGTTTGTTAAAAAGCAAGAAAACCTAATTTACTGGGATCTTGGCATAGTGTAACGCTTGCATGGCGAATCAGATCTTCTGACGTCCTATGTGACTAGCCCATCACATGTATAATTCATCACTGTTGAAACACCGAAAATGCATACAAAACACTTCCTAAACATCTACATACAAAAGACTGACTGATGCAACCATTTCTGCAGGAAGCGTTTCTGTTGACTACAGGTGTCTTATCTAGGCACAATTCAGTCATGTTTGTAGCAGGAATGACCTAGGTGAGTCCTTCGGACACTCCACCCAGAATGTTAATCAACACATTTAGGCATATAAATTGAACTAGACACAGCAGGAGTTGCCAAACTGTCCAAAGTTTCCATCTGGAGGGTTTCTGTAACTATTAGTCAAATATGTCATTGTGAAGGTTCAATCAGTCAGTCGCCTGGTTTCAAGTTGGTCCATTGTCTCAAACCTGTCCATTAAATCATTTATACACTTGACTGGCTGGAGAGTTCCTGGACAACCCAAGGAATTAATGATTTATATGTACTGGTGTGCATACAGGCAGAGCCCTGAAACCCAGCTGCCCAACAATTATAACTAAAGAACAAATTTGATTTTTATACTTACAACTCTCTTATAACTTAAGTCTCATAGCTCAGTACAATGTTTAACAACAAAAACTGTATAAACATAAATTATTTAAAAATTATGTACTTTATAAAAATGGTTTGTAAAAAAGATGGTCCCTTTGGTATCAGCAATAATAACTGGTAAGGCAGAGCACACAAAGTGTGCAAAATCAGCTATCTAAATGCTTAATGAAATGGCAGAAAAATAAGTAATGATACTCACAACAAAGCAATGGAATGATGCCAAATCCCATTGGATTATGCCACAGAAAAATGACACAAAGGTAACTACAGATATACTACAATTTTGGTACTTGTTGCTAACAAAGTTTTGTTTAGGGGTGTGATTGGACAAACCAAGAGTTACAGCTGAGCTCTGAAAATATTTATGCAATCTGAATTCGCAATTTACATTTCATTATTTATTCTACTTCTCTAATGATATCTAATAATGTGTATTTTCTTTTATCAGATTTAGAAACCCCAGATGTAATTTATTGCATTATTCAACTTAAAATATGTTTTCTTGTTAACAATAGCAGAAATACTTCCTAAACTAATGTGACTCATATAGTCAATAGTAGTTTATGAAACATAAATGCTCAAAGGAAAACAAAGACTATCAATATTTTTCAAATTATCAGATGTTCAATTAAGATCTACTTTTGCAAGTGTTGTTTTAAACACTAATTATATGACGTTTTCTAGCTATAGACCGCCTATGTATATTACATGAGAAATGAAGAGCAGATTAATTACTCTGAAGGCACAGTAAGAACTTTGTTCTTGCCCCCACTGAATTCAGTGGGAATTTTGCCATCAGCTTCAATGAAAGCAGGTTGAGGTTTTAGATAGTTGACATAGAGCATATTTTAAAGCCACCTGTGCAAATGCAACCACTGAGCCACCTTCTGTTGTTACTATTCTACAGAATTTTCACTCTCCAATGGTATATTATTTTCACCTAAGAGCATTGATTAAACTCATCAGCTGCAACTTTTTTACCTAGAATCATGCTTTTTACACTTAATCTCTGTTAGAATTAAGAGATCTGAGTAAATTATTTTGAGTTTTTCATGACACTCAGTCAGTGTCTTCCATGAGAGCAATCACATTTACTATGAAAAGTTCAGATAAGAAGAAAATTTGTGATGCTATAAAAATATGGCTGCTAAAAAGTTTTTTTTTTTAAATAAGGAAACATTTCTTTTCAGTTTGTCCATGTTTATTTTATAGTCATACCAAGACTCCAAATACTGAGGTCAGGTTCAGCTGTTTATGAAGGGATGGCACCCATCCACATAGGTGTAACTTTCAGTTATTTGAACAAATAAGAAAAATGTATATGTTTCAATTATTTAAATGTGGATAGACTCTTGTTTATTATTACTGTAAAATAATTAGAGGAATGTGTTCTTTCTTGTCATTACATTGAAATGAAAGTTTAACTAGTATGCCTTCCACTCTTCATCCAGGATGCTTTTTCCTGCATTCAACCATCTGTTTTCCTTTGGGCTGTCTGTCTGCCCTCTTTTGCAACAATAACACCTGTTCTCTTATAAAAATGTTACTTTATTGTACTGTAAGTGGTGAGAAGAACTATAGAAGTATTTGCAAATTGCATAACTCCAGTTTTTAATACCGAAGAGTTTTAGTGTAGTTTTGATGCAAGGGCTTAAAGCCCAAGATCAGGGGTGGGAGATCGGGGGTGGTGTTAGTTGCTATTATTGATATTGATTCGGGCCTGTAGCCATAATATTAGTATCATAACAGTGGAAATCATTAAAGAGTTTTAATACAGTATGATACACAAATCTCAGATTTTGGCTAACCTTAAAAAAAATCTGAATGACAAAATATGCTGGATTTTAAGTAGGGCTTTTTGGACTATTGAGTATGTATCACACTCTAATAAAGAGACTGTATTATAGAATATGTACTCAAAATACATAGCTCACTTCTACCCCACTCATGACTACTTACTGTCTCCATGAAGAAAGCATACATTATATATACTGAAAAATAATACTGAGAGAGAACTTACTTAATTGAGTTTTAATTTTTTTGAAAACCTATTTAGCAGCTGCAAACAAAGTAGTAACATACAATGAGTCAGTTCTTTGAAGTCACAATATTGAAACTGTTGATTTATAAATAAGGGGTAGGTATATGTTGACATATGAGATTATTATCGCATCAGCTTTGTTATTTGGTCTCATGGTTTGTTACAGCTAAAATATTTGGTAACTGTTGGACCAAACTATATAATCCATACACAGACAATACTCAGTGCATTGTCAAGGGGAATTTAGGAAAGGCAGTCAAAATAGACAGCACAAATGTTGACCAAGGATGTTCATAAATTATAATTAATGATTTGCAAATTTTCTTTGCATCGTGGAGCACAGAATACATAAAGATGTTCCCATGCAACAGCTATTCCTGTGATTTATTTGTCATTTATTAAAGAGAAGTTCCAGCAAAGTTAGTGTGACTCATACCTCTGCAATTTGGTACAGAATCAGGACTGCTTATTTCAATGAAATCTAATAACTAAGCTTGGCCCTGTGTACCGATTTTTTTCCTGGTATTTTTTTCATCCAGTACTGTGTGTTGTGAAAAAAAAACCCTAACAGAAAAACAGGAAAAAAACAACAGGTATGACATCAGCTGTACCTTCTTCCATGTATAAATTATGTACTTTACTACAGATGTGAGTAAAGTTGTAAAGTTTTAAAGCCCTTAAGAGACAGGTAAACACAAAATGAAACATGAGTGCTGTATACCCAATATTTAGGCCCTGAACTTCTGCTGGTATCCAAAACTCTGTGTTAGGCTCCTTTGCACTGTCTGAGGTGAATAAGGCACCTACAAATGAAGTTAAAAAAAATATCAGCCTGCTAACTGAAAGGCCACTTATGCCAGTCAATAAAATGTTGCTAGCAGTAGGCTACTGGCTTCATAATGATTTAACTCAGACCTTGAGACTTACTGATAATTGTCATGTGCAGTTGTGGGTCTGTTTAACCTGTGACTTCAAAACTGGGAAGTGTAAGGGAAGGCTCAGGAGAGCTTTTTCCTGTAGCTTTACTCTTTTTTCTGCAGTGACTTATTTTGTTATAGCTTAACGCTGATTCTGTAATGGTATGGTCTAACCTTATACGATACAGGTCTAACAAAACTGAGGAATCACCGTGTAACAAACCTGTGGGCCAAAAAGGAAAGAAAGCAAGGCCAAACAGGCTTTTTAAGAACCCATAAAAATAACTCAAAGCAGATCCATGACTGAACAGGTGGAAGAAATGTGTGCCATCAACATCATGTACCTTGTGGTGAAGAATAAGGGATGCTGGTAGCTCATCCCTGAACCCCCTTCTCATTGATTCTTCTCATTTTTCTTGAGGAATACTAACCCCATCGACCTTAGCACCCAGAGGGACAGTAAAAGTGTAAGCACAAAGGGGCAGACAATTTTTTGTACAAGAATTTTAACTATCATAAATGAAGATTTTTAGAAACTTTGGATTAGAAGTGTTAGTATCACTCTAACTGGACTTTAATAATGTTTGTTGCATTTTTGTTAGGCTGCTAAAACTTAAATCAAGATAATAAGAAGTTCCTGAGTCTACATGTAAGTTATATTCCCTTTTTTGCTCACAACAGCATTTTGATTGTAAAAGCCATACAGAGCTATTAAGAGAGAAACATAGAGAATGGGGTGATGTCTTAAAACCCACTTCTGCTAGGTACAATGGTATTCAGTAAAATCAGGAGCTTTGTTACATTATGATTCCATAAGTCTCTCTAAAAAACAGATGTCACCAGGTTTAAAAAATTTATTTATTTATTTATTATTTTAACCTTATTTCCTACAGATTAGACTGTTTACGTGTATTCGCTTCTCAATGGCTAAGTCTGAAACAGAACAAGGGCTCTATATTGGTCAATGACTATGTTTGTTACAATAGGCCCTATCAAAATTTTTACTCAAGGGAACTGTTTTCTAGGCAAAGCCCAGGCACAGTTCAAGTGATATCGCAGACCAGGAACTATGTTAGCAAGAAAGTGTGGACAAGCTCAACCAATTCTGGTAAGAGAGAGAGTGAAAAATACATGAATGTGAGCCTTGCCCTGCCCTTTGCCCTCAGGGCCAGAGAATAGTCTGTGGCCTTTTTTAGTTATTAATACAGATTTAGCCTGTGCCTTGCTAACCACAGCCACCAACTTTTGTTACTTGTTTAAAAAACTTGGTGGCAGAAGGCTAGAGACTCTGGAAGTGTTATGATTGAGGGAAAAGGTTTCAGCATAAACTCTACTCCTTATTTGTTACTATGCTTTAATATACATGTCCCAATCAAAGGAAAAGCTTCAATCAGAGATTGTATTTTCATAGACTGAGGAGTCAATCAGCTGTAAAAAATCCATAGAAAATCAGGCTTTCTTAGTTCTGTTACTAATTGTTTCACAGAAACAAAGCAGGATGACCTTCTTTCAAGCACTGTCAGTGATGATGCCGTACCTACTCTCTCCTTTTTATAAAATATCTCAATGGCTAACTCATTTCCCCAGGAAAGGAGAGACCTAAGGTCAGTGCCAGTTTCTGTCTCAGGTAATACAAACTCTCATCTCTCACCTCCCTGGCAAATGCAATAATCAACAAGATAGTTTACTTGGAACAGCAGGGAGTGTTCGTCTCTCATCTTGTTGATTCTATATAGAAAAGAATTCAAGATTATCTGGGATAGAGAAAAAGAAAAGGACAAGGAAAGTAAGAAAATGAGAACATGACTTTCTGGTTTATTAAACATTCCCCTTGAAATGGAGGAAGCTGCCAATATCAGGCAATACATAAAAGACAGTTAATCCATTTTATTCATGACCATTGCTTGTAAAACACAAAAAAGAACTTCAGAGCAAAGGCTGGAGCTCAGGTATCTCCTCACCAGTAGGTTCTCTGGTCTGATGAAACTTAAGTTAATTTTTGTACAGAGGTACAGCTTCAGCAACTGGGGTTGCAGATGCATAAACCCAGACAAAGAAACCCAGCATGTGGCACCTGGGGGACAAGCCACAGAATAACATTTAGGTTTCATTCTGTCAGGGCACAGTGAGGTAGGCTGCTCACGAAGGGCTTAGGGTAATCCCAGAGCTGGCCAAGCCCTCAGCAATGGATACAGTCCCACGGGGTCTGGACACAGTAGGCAGGGTTGAGATCCAGTCAGGAGCAAAGGAGGTGCTCCTCACCAGGCTGGAGATCAGGCTGCAATCTGGGTCCAAGGTCTGTCTGGGAGAGAGGGTTGGAGGCAGGGCAGAGCAAGCTATGACGCATGACCCAGGGTCCGTTCAGGAGATGAGCTACTTACAGAGGTCTGTTCAGGGAGCTGGAGCTGGAGCCAGGCATACCTACAGCATCACTGACAAAGGAGGTGCTCCTCACCAGGCTGGAGATCAGGCTGCAATCTGGGTCCAAGGTCTGTCTGGGAGAGAGGGTTGGAGGCAGGGCACTATGACCTATGACGCATGACCCAGGGTCCGTTCAGGAGATGAGCTAAGGTCTGTTCAGGGAGCTGGAGCTGGAGCCAGGCATACCTACAGCATCACTGAGGCAGGGACTGATGGCCCCAGGCTGAGCTGATAGGGGCCCCTGGGCACATGGGTAGGGGTGGGGGAGTCCCAGGAGCAGCTGGGCAGGGACAGTAAGCCCCTTTGGGAGACTGAAGTCTTGGACAGATTCCCATTAGGCAGAGGCCTTTGTAGCTGGGATCTACTGTGTCCTGCATGAACAATCTAATTTCTGAGCTAAGACAGAAAAAGGAAAACACTTTGCTGAGCAGAGAGGTATTAGGATAGCATTCTTGGATTTAGCCATCAGAGATCCACCTCACTTCAATGAAGGCTTCTGTGTTTTATTGCAAGTAAGGATAATTCCCTGAGGCAATTCTGAACATTTCCTCCCTGTCCTGCAACATCCATGGCTAGAAAACCTGAGCCATTTTAAATCCTCTAGAATTATGCAGGGAGGTGACATTGTGAGAACTTGGACTGATTTACCACCTTCCCTACAAACTTATTTCTTCAGAGAACCACTGCTGGGGATAATATGAGACTAGGTTTCTATTGGGGAGACCTCACAAGAGAAAATCTTTTGTAAATTAACATGCATGAAATTTTACCAAGAAAAGGCACACAGGAAAATGTTGTTAACACAAAAGATTTCCTCAGCTTTAAATAAAATATAATTGGGGATTCCTTTACATTGTATTATATGCCATTATTTAGCCCACTTTTTCACCTGTGGAGAGGACATAAGAGATACTGACTAGTGACTCAGACTTGAGAATAATAAACCACTCAGCTGATTCCAAAGCAAGAAATCATCAAAAAAAAGGCATTATTTTTAATACATACCTTCCATGGATTTGTCTGATAAATTTCCTCATAGCAGCCATGTTACACACATCCCAGAGATTCCTTCCCTTTTGCATATGTGAATTTTCCTTTTGCATAATCACTCAGTGGCTAGATCGCTCACTAGTGGGAGAGAGATATCAGGAAGACTGACTCAAGTTCCCTTTCCACCTAAAGAGATTCCTTCATACGTCTGCCATAGAGTGTCCTCAGCAGATAATAAACTGTCTGCCACAATACTTTTTCTTCCTCCTGATGAAACTGCTCCATTGTGCAATAAATAATTGTAAGTTGTTGGAAGGAATAAGGGAAGAGAAGACAAAAGTAAGATGACAAAAGAAGGAATAAGGAGAGCAAACTGGAATACGGCTCTGCAATCTATTGATTAGAGCACTGAATTATTGCTGCTGTGATTGCCTCAATGTGAAACATAGACAAGGATGCAAACTTTTTTGATCCTCCTTTCTCAACTCTTCACCAAATACCTACTGTTGGTTTCTCTGGAAAAGCTGTCGAGGAAGATCAATCTGGGGTCTGACCCAACATGACACAATAGTTATTATTACTATTATTTCTATCATTATTATATACAGTGCATATATTATTATTGCCAAGTTCTTTAATTACATTGTGAAATATTTTGAATTTTCTAATTTAATTAAGACACCTCAGAATAAAATGAGACTATTCTTACCTTATTCCCAGTTTAAAAAAAAAAAAATCCTATGTATATATATTTTATATTACCACTAATGAAATATTTATTTATTGAAGAAATGAATAACTGTAAATGAAGACCTTTATGTCAAGGCCTAAAGAAAAGCCTTGCATATCCAGTATTGGAGGAATTGTTCAAGAACAGTTCATCCTTGTGAAAATAATTACCTTCATAAAGTTAATTAGCTGCATAAATGTTGGCTGCATGAAGTAGCACTGCCCAAGGGCAACTTAGTATTCATGAATCAGTGTAATTCATACATGTCCATCTCATTCCTTTCTACCTTTTTGATGTTTTATGGCCTTGAGCACCCCCTTTTTTAGTACTGAATCATTTGTCATGCAATCATTGTGAGGAATGTTAGTTTTATTGAGCATATCTAGGACTGCTGTTTTCTGAGGCCTTTCTAAAAAAGTTCCAGAGAGGTCTGCTTGTAAATGTTTATCAAGTATTCCAGGTCTTTCATAGCTAGCCAGAAGTCCTTGCTATGTAAAAGAAGGGTAATCAGAGAAGAAAGAGAATATGTGTTCATATACTCACTCTGAATATGGAAAAATCTGTGATGAAATAATAACCTATCAGCCTTTTCCATATGGAACCAATTCAGACACAGTAAGCAAATAAAATTATTCTACCCTAATCCATTCATTGGCAAGAACATGCTTTAGGTCATACATAATGCAGTAGTAGTTTCTTCTGACATTAAGAGATGAAATTTTAATTCTCAAAAAAAACCCCAAACAATCAAAAAATACTGTTTAAAATGCCTTAAAACCAACCGTCCCTACCTGAGACTCTTTTGTACTAAAGCCTGAGCTTTTAATGACTGAAGAGCCTAAATTACTTGTGAATAGCATTGGTCACTATGCACAGCCATTTGCAAATGAACACAGAGTAGAGTAGCCCTGTAGAAAGTGCCCTGACGCAAGAAGGCTGCCGAGTGGGGACACCAGCATTACGAACCTGGTCTCCCAGGGTTCTGTCACTGGAAAAGTGACTGGCACTTCCAGAAAATGTTTCAGCATACCTAAGATCTGAAATCTGAAGTATTACTTCAAAGGGGAAATGCAAAAAGGGAAGGAGCTTCAGAATGAAACTGCATCTATCCAAAAAGGGACCTGAATACTGGTCTTCCCTGTTCAGGGTACAGAAGTAACCTCGAGGTACTACTGGGCAAAAGATACCCCAGTTTCTATTCCTTGTGGAATCTGATTCTTGATCTGAAAATACCTATTATATCAGACTGAGGAGATGCTGATAGGACTTAAATTTCTATGGGCTTGCCTTCCACACAATATCCACATGTATCTTCCCAAATTGACTACAGTAATGTGGCTTACACTTGGGTGAATTGCCCCACTTCCTTATATTGCTTGTAGGTGTGAATCTAGTTTAGGCACATGGTAGTCAAATATGCTGTGTAGACACAACTTAATTGGTTTGCACAGTCAAGATTTAAGTAGGAAAAAAAGGTCTAGTCATTTTGGGAATTTTAGCAGAAAAACTTAATTACTCATAGATTTTAAGGTAGGGCAGCAGAATGCTGAGTGGGATCTCTGAGGATTTAGCTAAAACTTATGCATATGGTAAGGCAGGTACTTGGGATGTAGATACCCAAATTCCCGTGTAGACAGACTTAAGCACCCATTTTAAACTGTAAGTCTTTACTACTTCGTTGTTTCATTCATGACACACAAATTTTGCATTTTCCTTGATTCGCAATGTCTACATCTGATAAGTAAAAAGAAAATACAATAATTGTTGGTGTAAAATGTAAGCTTGAGTATATATAAGTACATATTCTGACATTATTCTCAGGGAATGAGATAACCAAATATTAAAATTAATTAATAACAAGGACTCATTTTGTTTTTTAAGGTGCCCTTTGTGAATGTGTAGAGCAAAAGAAACTGGTTTATTGTAGAGTAACTTCAAAATTAATGCTTTTTGAGGGATACATTCAATATTTGAAAAATAACTCCACCAAATTCAAAGCTGTTGCATTGTGTGTCTTAGCATTTACCAAAATATTCTCCTAAAAATGAAAAATTTAAGTCTATATGAATACAGTAATTACACAGATGAATAGCTTACTAAAACATCCTGATTGCACACTTATTTGTGAAGTTGATATCACACTTCATATCATAATATTGCTGTACACTGTCATGGTAACGCTTAGAGCTTTTCCTGTGGCTGATTTCACTATCATGTTTGTTTCATATGACTTTGGGCTTCAATGGACATGCTTTTTTGTAATGCCTTCTGCCTTTTTATAGTTTTCGTATTACTTGACAGTGGGGTATAAATCCACGCTGATTCTGCAACTTCATCTACACTACTTCACAGCATGTGTGAGAAATATTGGGACCCAAGCAGGTTCTTCTAGCCACTTGAATTTCAGATTTTGATGTGTTTTCTTTGCAGATAATTCCTTCTGAATTACATTTAAATTAAAACCTACTACTCTTTTCTCCCAAGAGTTTAATTAATTAATAAGCTGATCAGGACAGTAGTGCATAATATGGCTGCTAAAAGTTTATTGACTATCAGTGAGTAATTTAAGAATGGCTGATGTCCATTGGCTTAGACAGATGGAGCCTTCCTCTGCCTAGACAGTAAACATAATGTGTCAACCATTGTTTGAACTCTCTTATTATCTATTAAGAAAAAACCCTTTTTGAAAACAATAGTCCTTGCTAATGATAGAGTAGGGTTCAAAAATGTCAAAATTATGATCCATACAAGCTTGTATGTTGAAACCCATAGAATCATAGAATCATTTAGGTTGGAAAAGACCTTTAAGATCATTGAGTCCAGCTGTAAAGTTTGATTTATGCAAACTTATACAAAAGAATAGTGCATGTGAACCATACTGTCACTTGATCAAGGCTAGACAGGAAAAGAACCACATCACTTTGCAAATGGGGTGAGTCTGAAACGAACCCCTCTAAAAATGACTTTACATCTAACAACTGGAATCTGATGTCAACTCAACCTGTTAGTGATCCTTCAATAGATACAGTAATACAGAGTCTTGATCTGACAGTCAAGAGTGAATTTTGCTGGTCAATGGAAGTAAATATAAACAAGAAATATGTATCAGAAAGAGATACTATCTTTTCTGTAATAATCTAATGTTTGGAAAATATAGGAAGTAAAAGATTTTCCTTCTAAGGCCTCTAAATTTGAGAAAGCTCATGACTGATGATGAATGATTCCCAGAAAAGTGTCCTCTTATTAACTCATTGGCCCAGAGACATCTGGGGAGGAAAGAAAGATGTTCTTTATCCATCCTGTTAAAATTATACCTTTGTGTGGATAGTGCAAAATTAATGGGACCTGACAGAGAGACAAAAACAGGAGGGAGGGTCAGAGAGCTGGAGAGACAAAAACAGAGAAAACTGGAGGAGATCAGCTCTGGAGTCCAGCAATGCATTCCAGACACCCTTTCTTTGGAGATGGCTGTTGGCTGGCTTACCTAATAGATATTTTGAATTCTATTCTCAGGCGACTAATTTATCTGACATATTCTATGAAGAACTTGTGGATCTACCTCACCTTTGAATTATTCTCTTGGGCTTGAGTGCTTAAAGGTAAGGCATGGTAATGTCACCTTTACGCCAGTTCTCTGTCTCACTTCTGCATCCAAAGTCGAGCACACATTCAGACAGCCTTACCTTGTATCTTACCTCAAACCCATGAAAATCCATTACTTTGGATCAGGCCCCTATAACAGTATAAAGCACTGAAGCGAGTAGAAATTGCAGGTATGATAACTGAGAAATCAGCTATTTAATCTGGTGTCTGAAAAAAAAGATTTAAATGCTCGACTTTCAGCACATTTGAAAATGTTATCCTTCTGCTTAAAAAGTTTGACTTAAAAAGATAACTTCTGTTCCCCAGTCCTGATTACAAGGATGAAAGAAGTATATATTGGTTAACTGTCTGTCACTATATTGTATTCTCTTGTGTTGTATTTACAAAGAAGCAAGAATTGTGTTGGTGCAGAAGAGATCAATAAGAAGTCTGTTATCAATCTACTAGCAAACTTTGAAGTTAGAAAAAAGGAGAACTATATTGCTTTCAAACATCCTTGACAGTTTAACAAAGATGTAGCAAAGACAGAGAAAGAGATGGGGAGGAGCTGTAATGACTGCCCTTGGTAGCAAAGAAAAGAAGAATGACTCAGGTCCTGAAGAGTTACATGAACCACATAGTTTCATCCTTCAGAGGGTGAAAAGTTCAGAGCTATTAGCTATTTTCTTGTACTGACAATGAACAAAAGAACAAAGCAAGAAACAGAATATCTGTCCAAACAGACTTTCCACATTTATTGGCCTAACAGCTTTACTTTCATCTAAGAAAGCACGAAATAATGGAACAAGGAGTCATGAAACATGCAAACTTTAACCTTGAAAAAGAGCTTTTTTAAGCCTTTAAGACAAAAACTCTTGATCTTTTTACATGTAAACCACATAAATAGCAAAACACATCACAGTGTAATATAAATTATATTTATATTAATTTATATAATCCATATTATCATGGATTCATGAGAGACAGGTCCTGCTTGACCAACCTGATCTCCTTCTATGACCAGGTGACCCGCCTAGTGGATGAGGGAAAGGCTGTGGATGTGGTCTACCTGGACTTCAGCAAGGCCTTTGACACCGTCTCCCACAGCAGTCTCCTAGAGAAGCTGGTGGCTCACGGCTTAGACAGGTG